>NC_065591.1:107320607-107639274 GCF_024542745.1 Macaca thibetana thibetana | reverse complement strand
AAATTTGCGGGCTTTTGCTGGCAGGGTGAGAAGGGCCAAATTAGTTCAAGAGTAAGGGCAAGGCGTGGGCCTGCTTCAAAGTCCCAGGCCAATTTTTATTTTTAGCCCAGGTTCAAAAATTGTCAGTAAAACTTCAGAGGCCTCTAGTCCAACAGCAGCTTTGGGTTTTGGCTGGAACAAGAAAGGGACAGACCACAGGCTACAGAGCAACTCTGAAAGGGGACTCAGAGGCCGGTCACCAGGACACCCTGGAGCCTCCCTGGGAGAAGAGCAGTGGCCTCTATGGAGTGTTCAGGGGAAGTGGAAGATCAGTACCCCCAAACTTCCCCTACTTCCCGACTAGTACTGTGTCTCCTTTGCATGAAGGGAGAGGGTCAGGTCAGGCTTTATCTGGGTTGCTTCTTGCCAGAACCACAAAAGACCAATTTCCTCAGCAAGAGCTTTTGTTTTCAGAAGGGGCCGCAGCTCATCCCAGGAGAAGCCATTGTTTCTGCAGAGGATTTTTAGATCAGCTGCTGGCTTCTGGCGCCCTTCTCCTGTGAGTTCTCCCGTTCTTTTTGTGCTGCCCTGCTTTCGTGGACATAAACAACAAATGGTCCTATTCACCCTGGAGATAAGATTGTGCTTCTCCCAAAGTCACTGCTGTCTTCTCACTGCCTCTGGAACTGTTTGAATAATGAGGCTCCTAGAGAATTTGTGTTGTTTTATCCTTTTCTTCACTGAGACTGGAGATTCCCTAGGCAGCCCTGGTGAGCAGTGCCTACAGGGGGTTACCTGGGGGTGGCTAACACAGGGCAGCTGCCCAAGAGAGCTTTTTGTTCCCTACGTTAATCTGGGTGCCACGGAACTTTAAAAAATGTTTATATATGCTGGTTTCTCTTCCTTTTATTTTTTAATTTTTTTCCTGCCAAGACAAACAATAGCTCTTACGCAAAGAATTCCCCACTCTACAGAAATGGTGGAAACCTTCAGCCTGTGATTTCTTTCCACCTCCTAGAAGCTGCTATGGCTCCAGTAGGACTTGCAAAGGGAATGGAGAGGATGTCAGGCAGAGTTGGCAGCCAGCTTATTATGTCAAAGTACTTCTCTTCTTTGGGATCTTGTCCACCCTCCATCCCCTGCTGGACTTAGAGCTGGAAGACCTGGATTTAAGTTACAGCTCTGCTGCTTACTAAGCCTGTGACCTTAGGCAAAGCACTTTAATCCTCAAACTTCATTTTCTTAGTCAGTTAGAGGTGGTGGATAATTCTGCCAACTTCATGTTTGTGATGAGACTTAAGTAACAATAAAGGATGAAAAAGTGCTTTGTGAACTCAGAAGTAATATACAAATGTCAAGTACTGTGACCATTTTATTACTGCTATCCTAATGGTTGTTGTCATTATCATTATTACAATAATCTGTGGGTGGTTGGCTTCATGGTAAACAACCAAGTTTGTTTCCAGACTTAGATTTAAATCTTGGCCCTGCCATTTATTTGCTGTACGACCATAAGCAAACTACTACATGTCTTTGTGCCTTAATTTTCTCATTCACAAAAAATGGGAGCAATAAGGATACCACTTAATTCACAGGATTGTTAGGAAGTTTAAAAGATAAAGTAAAAGTAAAGTGCCCAGTGCATAGCAAGTTCTTAACTAACGTTAGTTTCCTTTACTTTTTACCTTTTATTAATCCCTTAGGCATCCCTTGAATGTTTATGAAACACCTATCATATGCCAGACCTTGTGCCAAGTGCTCAGGATGCAAGAGATAAAGATTTGAGAAATGCATTGTGTAACTAAGGTGACAAACAAACAACAGCAATTCACCTGGCTAAGTAGTTTGTACAACAACCAGGAGAGAGCAGATTAATTCTCTCTAGGAGCTCAGGATGGCACTTGAACTAGACTTTGAAAAATGTGCACAGGATTTTGCCATCAGAGAAACAAGGTGAGGACATGTTAAGCACAGAGGACTTTGAACCAAATCTCTGAAGCACAGAGGTCTATGATCTATCAGTGGCAGGAGGTGAGGCTAGAGAAGGCTGGGACCAGATTGGAAGAGGCCAGGCAGACTACCTGAAGGGGCTGGATCTTACATGAGAACATTGGGAAGCCCCTAAAATTCTGTAAGCAGGGAGGTGATATGGCTAGATGTGCTTTTCAGAAAGGCTTCCTGGGGCATAAAGAATGGACTGGCACTGGAGAGGGAGGAAGGAGTAGGGTAACAATGGACGGGAATAATTCAGAAGACAGAAGAGGCCCAAATTAGGTAACTGGCTTGGGGAAGGAAAGGTTTGGACTTGGTGAAATGGAGTTGTAGGAAAAAAAGGAATAGGAGTTGGGTGTCTGGTTGAGGAAAGAAGGAGGGTGGTGATGTCATTAACCTGGAGAAGGAACACTCAGCACAAATGATTCCCAGCTGTGCCTACTCTCAAACACAGAAAAGCCAGAAATAGGCTTGGCCCTGTGGCCAGCAAGAGGGTCCCCTATGATCAGATGAGATTAAGGGGCTAATATCCTCAACTCACTTTAAGGTTGAAAGAAAAAAGGACCTCCCTTAAGTCCCCATTTCTTTATGTGTTTTGGAGGACCCTAAGAAAAATGGGGGTGAATGTAATTGTTTAGGACAATATAAACATAAAGACTGTATTATTTTATAACTACCTTACAATTATAACTACATTGCATAATATAATGTGGTAGAATTATAAATGTTCTAGTGTTTAAAAATTAATGGAACCATAGGTGAATTTTATTTGTATATACTTTTCTATGTTTTTCAAATCTTCTATCATGAACGTACATAATTTTTATAATGAAAAAAGTTAACTCTAAAAAAAAATGTGCAAAAGACTTGAGTAAACACAGAAGAAGATAACCAAGTAACCAATAAACAAAAAGATCCCTACCTTTATTAGACATCAGGAAAATGCTATGTAAAGTCACTATACAATGCTACTACACATGTAGCCAACTGATAAAATGAAAAAGATGGAAAATATCAAGTGTTGGCATGAATGTAGAACAAATGGAACTCTCATACGTTGCTTGTAAGGAGTGTAAATTTATAGAATTATTTTGTAAAACTTTTTGTTAGTATATTTTATGTACACTATAGCTGAACATATGCAAACACTATGACCAAGCAATTCCACTCCTAAGTTTATATCCAAAAGAAATGCATATGTATGTTGACCAAGAAATAAGTACAAGAGTGTTCACAGTATAACTATTTGTAGTCATACCAATCTGGAAATTATTCTAATGCCCATCAATAGTTCACTAGATAAATAAATTATGATATATTAACACAATGCAATATGATGCAGCAATGAAAATTAGCATTCTACAGCTATATGCAATAGTAGGAATGCTTCTCAAAGACATAATTTTGAGGGAAAGAAGAAAGACATTTATAGGAAGAAAAAGCCAATCTATGCCATTTGAAGTCTGGATGATGCTTACTCTTGTGGAATGTATAACTAGAAGGGAGTATGATGAAAGCTTTTGGAGTCCTAGTAATGTTTTGTTTCTTATGGGTGCTGATTATACAGGTACATTTCTGGGAATTCATTGAGCTGTATGATATAGTGTATTTATGTTATACTTCAATAAAAACTCAAAATATATAAATATTAATCTAAAAATCAACTAAAATAGAGCAGCAGAAATAAGAGACTGTTGATGATACCAGTAATACTTAGGGGAACTCCCCGGTTCCCTAGCCTGGTTTTAGTGTCTACAGGTGATGGTAGAAGGAGAGAGCTAGGTGCTAGGAATTGTAACACAGAGGTAAAAGACATCTACACCAGCATTTCTATATCCATAAAGCCCCAGGATCTGAAAAAATATATATTTCTTCTTATTGAGTATAAGAACAAGTACCTAATATTAGGAATGAAAAAGGGGATGATACTACAGATCCTATAGAACTAAGAAGAACATGAAGCTATTATAAACAACTCCATACCAATACATTTGCAACTGTAGGTTTAATGGACATATTTCTCAAAGAAAAAAAAAATCCCACAACTTACCAAAACTGATACAGAAAGAAAGGGAAATCTGAATAGTCCTACATACAATGGAGAGAACAAATCTATAGTTTAAAACGCTCACACACACACACACACATGCACACATACTTCAGGTCTAGATGGCATCTGTAGTGAAATCTACTACATTTAAGGAAGAGATAGCAAAAATTTTACAAAAAAATTTCCAAACACTTGAAAAAGAGGGAATTCTCCCCAGTTCATTTAAAGCATTAAGAAACCTTGATATCAAAACCTGACAAGAATATTACAAGAAAGAAAAAGTGTAAGTCAAAGTTACTCACAAACCTAGACAGAAAGTTTATAAGCATGATATCATCAAATAAAATTCAAGAATATGTAAAAAAGATACCATAAGTTTATCAAAAATATGCAAGGTTGATTTAATATTTTAAAAGAGTGTAATTCAGACTGGGCGCAGTGGCTCACTCCTCTAATCCCAGCACTTTGGGAAGCCGAGATGAGTGGATCATGAGGTCAGGAGAGCAAGACCATCCTGGCTAACACAGTGAAATCTTGTCTCTACTAAAAATACAAAAAATTAGCCAGGTGTGGTGGTAGGTGCCTGTAGTCCCAGCTACTCGGGAGGCTGAGGCAGGAGAATGGCATGAACCCGGGAGGCGGAGCTTGCAGTGAGCCGAGATGGTGCCACTGCACTCCAGTCTGGGTGATAGAGCAAGACTCTGTCTCAAAGAAAAAAGAAAAAAAAAAGAGTGTAATTCAAAATATTAACAGAATAAAGAAGAAAACTAATATGATACTCTTGATCGAAGCATGGAAAGCAATTAATAAAACCCAACACCTACTCATGGTAAAAGCTCTAAGTGATATAGAAATGAAAATTATTTTATGAGAAAAGTTTGGGGAAAAAACAGCCAACAACAGTATTAATGAGAAATATTAAAGTTTTTCCTTTGAAGATGAAAACAAGACAAGGATGGACTTCTGTTAAAAAAAAAAAGGTACTGGAGTTTCTAGCCAGCACATCAGAGAACAAATAAAAATAAAAATTGTAAAGGGATAGTGAACACTGTCAATATTTACATATAATATTATTTTAAACAGAAAATCCAAAAGAATATATGATAATCATAATTTTTAAAAATTTAGAAAGGTCGTTGAAAACAAGGTCAATATATAAAAACCAAGTATAAGTTTGTATAATACTAACAAAGAGCTAGAAAATAGATTATTCTTTAGATATTATAACCAAGTCATAATAGCATCAGAAAATATAAAATAGTAATAAATCTGATAAAAGGTATGAAAGACTTCTACACATACATATACCCCCCAAAAACCCTATAAAACATTGTTAGAAAAATAAAAGGATCTAAATTCATAAACATTAAAAACTAAACACTGCCAAAACATCAATTATCCCCAAATTGAGCTATATATTCACTTTAATATCAATCAAAATGTCAATAATTTTTCTTTCTTCCTTTTTTCTTTTTGAAATGGAAAATATTATTTTAAAATGTATATAAAAGCACAAATGGCCAAGAAGCTAAGACATTCCTTAGAGAAGAACAAAAAGGTAGAAGGATATACCACTAAACTATAATAATTAAGATAGTGTGACATTAGTACAATGACAGTTAAATAGACCAATGAGATGGAAAAGAGTTTAGAAAATACCACACATGTATGGACATTGGCTTCTGAGACTGTGGAACTGTGGGACTAGGACAATCTTTTCTATAAATAATATTGGAACACTCAGATACCCATATAGAAAAAATAAACTTGACCTTTATACCAGAGCATATACAAAAATTAATTTCAGTTGGTATTCATACCTGAAAGTGAAAGACAGCACTATAAAGCTTCTAGGTGATAATATAGGATATTATTTCTGTAGACTTAGGAGAAAAACAAAAATTATTTAGAAGCACATAAAAGCACTAATCATGAAAGAAAAGGCTGTTAAATTAGACTACACTAAAATTAAGAACTTCTACTTATCAAAAGATACCATGAGTAGGAAAAAAACATGTGCTGAGATACAGAAGTTATTTGCATCCATATAAAGTAAGCAAAGAATCTAAAATATATGAAGAACTCTTACAAATCAATAAAAGACAGACAATTAATTAAAAAGTAGGTGAAAAGGGGACTTCACAAGAAAAGATATTTCAATGGCCAGTAAACATGTGAACATGATCAACCTTATTAGTAATCAAGGAAATGAAAACTAAAACCACAATGAAACACCACTACACATCTACCAGAGTAACTAAAACTCACAAGATTGGTAATAGCAAGTGGTGTCAAGGTCGCACAGTCACTGGAACACCCAGACATTGCTGATGGGACTGTACTTTGGTACAATTACTTGGAAAACAGCTTGGTATTACCTGCTAAACTTAAACTTACATATATTCCATGACCCAGCAGTTTCAATCCCAAGTAAATATCCAGCAGAAATATACACATGTGCATCAAAAGACATGTACAGGCCGGGCATGGTGGCATGCGCCTGTAATCCCAGTAACCAGGGAGGCTGAGGCAGGAGAATTTCTTGAACCTAGGAGGTAGAGGTTACGCTGAGCTGAGATCACACCACTGCACTCCAGCCTAGGTGTGCAACAAAGCGAGACTCCATCTCAAAAAAAAAAAAAAAAAAAGACATGTACAGGGATGTTCATAGTAATATTATTTATAATAACCCCAAAGCGAAAACAATCCAAATTCTAACAGTAGAATAGACAGATGAATGGGGTGTATTTGTACAGTGGTAAACTATACAGCAACGAAAATAAACTACAGCAGGATGCAACAATGGGTGACTCTCATGTATATAATAGTGATCAAAACAAGTCAAACACAAAATAATATATAGTATGAGTCTATTTATATAAAGTCCCCAAATAGGCAATATTATCTATAATCTTAGAAGCCAGAATAAGAGTAACCTCTGGATAAAAATAAGCCTCCAGAAGCAGAAAGAGAGTAGTGAGCGGGAGGAGGGGGCAAGAAGAGAGCGTTTCGGATGCTAGAGGTGTTTTATTTCCCACTCTGGGTGATGGCTCCCTAGGTGTCTGTTGCATGATAATTTGTGGAACTATATAGTTTCGTGTTTTGTGTGTATTTCCGTATGAGTGTTATACTTCAGTTGAAAAAATGCTTTAAAGAAAAATAAGCATAATGTCCAGGCTAAACTAGAAATAGTTTAAGCCCTCGGCTGCATAGGTAGATTGAAAAGGAAGGGTCAAAGGAACTTTGTGAAGGGAGGATAAATTAATGAAAACAAGGGTGTACTTCAAATAGCAAATTCACAGAAAATGGAACTTGTTTTTTACAAAGTCAACACTCAACTTCCTTTTTTGTTGTTGTTGTCTTCATAAATCATGCAAAGCAGGCTGCCTGCCTTGGCAGTTTCATGCTAAAATTGCTCCACATACACACTCACGTGTCCTCCCCTATTTGAAGGTAAACAAGTCTCAGCCAAGACAAAATTGTAAAAGTTTGTAGGGTATTTCTTTTGTCTCCAGTTTCTTTCTGTAGCTTTGGTGTATTTTCATGTTCACTGGGCTTGCAGTCAGACCTCAGGTACAAGTTCAAACTAAATATCTCTTGTTTCATAGTCACTGGTCCTGGGAATAGTTACCTGACAGCTCCAAGCCTCAGTTTCCTTTTGTTTGCACAACAGGAAGAATACAAATGCCTGCCTCCCAGAATTGTGAACAGTAAGTGACACAAAGCATACACACACGCACACACACACACGCACACTCTCTTCAAACCTCAAGGTGTACACCTGAAAGGGACTGCTCTCCCTCCCCTCCCATCTCCTTGGCAATGCTCATTTCAGGTGTTGACTCTTTTAACCCCACCCCCACCCCCCGTATCATAGCAGGGAAGAATCTGATATCAGTAATTTATATTCCAAGGATTGATTGATTATTCTCCAACTGGAGCTCAGCCAGGCGTTTGCATTTTATGCCTTTTATTCCTAATTGTGGCATGAAAGTCTTTTTCCCTTGTTAAAAGAATCTGAGACTTCAGCAAGAAGGTGGAGAGCTCCGGGGGCAGGGAGGGGAAGCTTGAAATCACATTAGCTAGATTCTGCTGTTCTGAAGGTGAATCTGATTGAGCCCTTTTCAAGTGACTTTTATTTTGCTGGAGATGGAGTGTAGTCAGAGGGACTGCCCCCATTAAATGGCCCCTGCTCTGGTAGACTGGGTCAGGAAGAAGGCATGCAGTCATCTGAGGATATTGAAGTCCCAAGCCATGTAGATGATAAAAGAAAGTGAATCCCTCAGCCACTATTTTTAGGACCGAAAGCCTGCCTCACTCCGAGGGACAGCAGCTACGATCCTGCCCTCCTACCACCCCTGACACCCCTTCTGGTTTGAATTCAGCTCTATCTTCTCCTCCAATTCTCCTAAACTTCACCTAATCACTGCCACCCCTTCCGTCTGTCCCATGCAACCCCAAGGACATTCAGCGTCATTTTATTTCACTTTTAAAGACTGTTCCTACCTTAAGCTCTCTCACCTGGTAGCCTAACATTTATTCCTAGACCTCATTTATAAAGTCTACATTTGGTTATAATATTTCAGAAATATGTTTTTGTAATATTTCTCCTTGGTTAACCAAGATGTTGCTGTCCTGAATATGTTTAAAAGAAAAAGGAAGTTGAAACAATACAGGAAGCTCAAGAGGTACTGGCAGGATGAATAGGTGCAAATTGCTAAGTACACAAGGATGGCTTAAAGGGCATATTGTCTGACCAGAAAAACCCAACTAGGTAGAGAGGGGAACTCTCAAGATCTTGTGTAGTCCAACAAAAAGTGTCTGAAGATATGACGTGGATAAATAGGTGCTGGGCTGAAACCAAGGGAGGCAGACTTTCCAAGATGGGATTCAGGTGGCTGCAAAGGGAGTTGTTTGACTCAGCACTGAGAGGCAGAACTTGGGCAGCCAGCGAGAAATGATGGGAGTTAACCAGACATCCAACTAAAGGAATACTATTGTGAAATAAGGCAGATGAGCTTGTTGAGCCGCTGGTTTCAGAAATGAGGAGATGCACCTGTAATGGATCCATCTAACTATAGCTTGGCCTGAAGAGGAGCTCACACCAGAGAGGTCATCTTGCACATGAAGTGTCTGGCTGAGCGTGGCAGAGCAGTAAGGAGGCAGGGAGGTCCAGAGCCTGCCTCCAAGACTTCAGAGAAAAGACAGGAGAAGCCCAATCCTCTGTGAGGTGTGAAATGTGGAGTGAAATGTACAGGGCACTGTCAACTTTGTTGTTGGAGGAGGTGGCTGTTTATTGCTTTAATGAGAAAGTGTAGCAAATCTACTCATCTCAGAATTGTTCCTGCAAATTCACATTTTTCCCTACAACCCACAGAGTATCTCTCCTTTCTCTTTTCTGCCCTTTATAATACACACCTGACCTCTCAGATCCCACCTTCCTGTTCAGGCCTCCTCCCCTTCAGAATATAAGAAGTAGAGGCATCTTTTCCAAGTCATCATGTTGGATGAAAATGGCTTCTTGCTACATTCACATTAAAATTTGAAAATGGAAAAGAAAAAGAGAGGAGAAAAAGTAGCTAAATTAGCAATGTTCACTCAGCATGATTTTGCTTTAATCCAGGCCTGTGAGCTTACCAGGGCTCAGAATAAACGAAAGCAGATGCGTCCATCACACGAGCAGATATATTACTACTAATCCGAGACAAGACGACAAAAACACATCACGCCTGGACCCCACACTGTTTCCATCTTAATCCGCCTCTAATTGCACTGGGCATGCTGCCTGCACACCTCTGTCCTCTGATGCTCCTCTGGTTCCACTCACTTCCTGGAGTTGGCCAGCGCCAAAGGGGCCCTTTTTTCTGGAGCAGAGTTGGCATCTGGGATTTGTGTGTGTCTTGGAGAACAGGATGATGCAGCTAGTGTGGCAAGAACAGGACTCAGCCAAGGGCCAAGAGGTGTGGTTCAGCAGCAGGAGAGGGTTAGATGAGACAGTTTATGTGAAAGTACCTAAAGCAACCTTGGCACATAGTAAAACTCAGTAAATGCTACCTTCTCCAAATAGGAGCTACCATTATTCGCTGCCTACTGTGTGTCATGCACATTTTCTAAAATGTAAGTAATGCTTGCTAACTGTAAAAATAAAAAAGTCTAACACTAGAGAAGTTTATAATCAAAGAGTAAAAATTTCCTGGTTTTGCACACCTTCCCCCAAATGCCACTTCTCAGGGATAATCATTGTGGGGAAAAAAAATATATATATATATACACACACACTCACACACACACACACACACACACACATATACACACACATACACACAAACACACTCATATATAGATGTATAAAATATATAAATATATATTTTAACAATCTAGGTGTATTATATAATAAATAATATTAATGTGTAATATATATTCTATATAAGCTTATAACTGTGTTTGTACATATGTATCTGTATATACACATGTATATGTGTATACATGCATGAGTGTTTTTGTATATTGCTTTCATATTATATATACTACTCTGCAACTTTTTCAAATTTTAATGTTAAGGGGCTCCAAGGTGGCTGACTAGAGTCATCTGGTAAACGCCTTTTCCACAAAGAAGAACCAAATAGTGAGTAGATAATCACACTTCAAATAGATCATCAAAGAGAGAGCACTGGAATTCAATACAGAAGTAACAGAAAACACTTACAGAAAGGAAAAGAGTGGGGAGCAAGGCAGACTGCTCAGTATGATTGGCTGAGAGTCTGGAGAGGCTCTCTAATGCAGGGAAAGAGTAAGCAAGTGACCTCCAGTGATGTACATTCCAACCATGGACTCCTGCATCTTAGCTACAGGAAAACCCCTAGACCCTCACAGGCCCTGTGACTAACATAGGAAGCTGCCTGAAGACCATGTGAAGGTATTACTCCAGAGAGGGAGCTCATGCTAGGGCTCACCCCTTTCTCTCATGAAGCCATAAGCAGTTACAGCAAGGTGCCATATTAAAAGCCCAGCCCCCACAACACTGCATCCTGTCCAGGGGTCCAGTAGCTCCTGCATCTCCACATCTCTGGAGCCCAATTTATATTCCTTACCTGCAGCCACTGCTGCAGCTGGCTGCTGCCTCCAGAGCTAAAGCACTAGCCATTGGCAAAGATCCTGCTGCCACCAGCAGCAAAGTTGCCACGCATTTTCACATGCCTCAAATACAAACTCCCCGACTCGCAGCAGCTGCTGCTGCAGGCTATAGCAGCTGCGGCCAAAGCATAAATAAAGTGCATATTTCCCAGCTGCCTGCATATGATTGCTGCCACTGAGAGCAACACTGCCCTCACCAGTAGCAGGGCTGCAGTACAGCTGCTGCCACACCCACCTAAACAGTTTGCCTTGGGCCTGGGAGATGACCCCATCTTGACCTACCACAGACAGCACCTGCATGTACCACCAGTGGTCCTGAGGACAGATTTGCCTGGCCTGGTTCCATTTTCTCAGTGCACAAATATGCCATCCAGGGGCCTGGGGACTATCCAGCCTGATCCACCATCCTTGGCACCTGAGCAGTCTTTCTGGGGGTCTGAAGTTGGGATCACCTAGCCTTCTGCTACCACCAGAGCAGGCACCCCCCTACATGTGACACCTCCAGGCCTGGGGACTAGGCCACCTAGTCCATCACAGCTACTGCCAACACCAGTGCAGACTGCTTAGGACCCAGATTTTTGGCCTACCACTGCTACCTCCTTCACCCATGCCCTAACAGCACCTGAGTAGGTTGTCTGGAAGCCCAAGAATCAGCTGACCTGAACCTGCTAACATCAGTGGCAGAATATGCCACCCTGAAGCCTAAGGACAGGCACGCTCAGCTTGCCACTGCCACTACTGGGGCCCAAGGAGAGGCCCACCTGGTATCCATATCCCCAGAAAACATCACTACATCCTTCATCAACAACCACACCCTAAGCCACTGAGGAAATCACAGAAACCACTGATGCTGTTTACAGCCAAATAAATGATATGAACACTACACTACTGCATATACCCAGAATCAAAGCCAAAATGCCTTATCCAACTGAAATCATAGATACATCTTTATGAAAAATTGTCCCCTACAAAAGAAAAATTTTAAAAAATTCAAAAAGCAACTATTACACCAGATGCACAGATATCAACATAAGGACACAAGAAACATAAAAAAGCAAGGAAATATGACACTTCCAAAGGAACATAATAATTCTCCAACAACCAGGTTCCAATCAAAAAGAAATTTATGAAAACCTGGACAAGTAATTTAAAGTAATGATATTAAAGAAGCTCAGTAAGATAAAACAGAACACATAAAAACAATACCTCAGAAAAACAATTCAGGTTATGAATGAGCAGCTTAGCAAAGAAATAAATATCATTAAAAAGAGCCAAACAGAAATTCTGGAACTGAAGAATTCATTAAAAAAATACAAAATAAATTTGCAAGCTTCAACAATGGAATAAGTCAAGCGGAGTAAAGAATTTAAAACTTGAAAACACATCTTTTGAAATAACTCAGTCAGCCAAAAATTAAAAAAAAAAGAATAAAAAACAATGAACAAATCCCATATGACACTTGGGACACCATAAAGCAATTAAATATAGAAATATTTGGTGTCCCAGAGGTAAAGGAAAAGAAAAGGGTTAGAAAATTTATTTAATGAAACAATAGCTGAAAACTTCCCAAGCCTAGCAAGAGATTTAGACATCCAGGAAACATAGAGTTTTCCAAACTGAAACAATGCAAAAAGTCTCTGTGGGACATTATAATCAAGCTGTTAGAAGTTAGAGACAAAGAGATAATTTTAAAACCAACAAGAGAAAAGCAGTTAGGTCACTTATAAGGGAATCCCCATCAGACTAACAGATTTCTCAGCAGAAACATTAAAGGCCAAGAAACAATGGAATAATATATTGAAAATGCTTTAAGAATAAACAAAAACAAAAAAACGCTAGACAAAGATACTATACCCAGCAAAGTTATCCTTCATAAGTGAAGAAATAAAGTCTTTCCCAGACAAGCATAAACTAAGAGAATTTATCACTACTAGACCAGCCATACAAAAAAATACTTAAGGGAGGCCTACACCTGAAAGTAAAGGAATACGATCTACCATTATGAAAATGCATGAATGTATAAAACCTACTGGTAGAACAAACACACAAATAAGGAAAAAAGTGAAATATTACCACAACAGAAAACCACCAAACCACAATTGTAAACAATAAGAGAGATAGAAATAAACAAAGGATATACAAAACAACCAGAAATCAATTAATCAAACAACAGGAATAAGCCCTTACACAGCAAAAATAACCGTGATTTTAAAAAGATCCAATATTATGCTGCCTACAAGAAATTAATCTTAACTATAAAGACACATACAGACTGAAAGTAAAGAAATAGAAAAAGATATTCCATATAAACAGAAACCAAAAGCAAGCAGGAGTAACTATACTTATATCAGATAAAAGAGAATTTAAGTCAAAAACAGTAAAGAGACAAGGAAAGTCATTATAACGATAGGATATAACAATTCTAAACATATGCACCCAACAATGGAGCATCCAGATATATAAAACATACATTATTAGATGTAAAGGGAGAGATAGGCTCTAATAAAATAGTAGTTAGGGACTTCAACACCCCAGTCTAAGCATTAGACAGATTCTCTATACAGAAAATTAAGATAGAAACATTGGATTTAAACTGCACCTTAGACCATGTAAACTTAACATACATTTATAGAACATTTCATGCAATAACTACAGGATACACATTTTTCTCAATGCATGGAATGTTCTTCAAAATAAACCATATATTAGGACACAAAAAAGTCTCCACAAATTTTTAAAAATCAGTCATATAAAGCATCTTATCAGATAACAATGGATTAAAACTAGAAATTAATAATAAGAGGAACTTGGAAAACTGTAAAAATATATGGAAATTAAACAACATTTTTCTGAATAGCCACTGGGTCAATGAAGACATTAAGGAGGAAATTAGGCCGGGCGCGGTGGCTCAAGCCTGTAATCCCAGCACTTTGGGAGGCCGAGACGGGCAGATCACGAGGTCAGGAGATCGAGACCATCCTGGCTAACACAGTGAAACCCTGTATCTACTAAAAAAAATACAAAAAAACTAGCTGGGCAAGGTGGCGGGCGCCTGTAGTCCCAGCTACTCAGGAGGCTGAGGCAGGAGAATGGCATAAACCTGGGAGACGGAGCTTGCAGTGAGCTGAGATCCGGCCACTGTACTCCAGCCTGGGTGACAGAGCGAGACTCCGTCTCAAAAAAAAAAAAAAAAAAAAAGGAGGAAATTAAATAATTTATTGAAACAACTGAAGATTGAAACACAATATGCCAAAACCTGTGGACTACAGTAAAAGCAGTGCTAAGAGTAAACTTTACAGCAATATACACTTACATCAAAAAAGTTAAAAAATTATAAATAATTTAATTATGCATCTCAAGGAACTAGAAAAGCAAGAATAAAACTCAAAATTCATAGAAGAAAAAAATAATAAAGATCAGAACAGAAGTAAATGAAATAGAGACTAAAATAATACAAAGAATCAACAAAACTAAAAGTTATTTTTGAAAAGGTAAACAAAATCAATAAACTGTTAGCTAGGCTAAGAAAAATAGAGAATACCCAAATAAACAAAATCAGAAATGAAAAAGAAGACATTACAACTGATACCACAGAAATACAAAAGATTTTCAGAGACTACTATGAACAACTACACACCACTAAACTGAAAAACCTAAGGAAAATGAATACATTCCTGAAAACATACAACCTACCAAAGTTGAATCAGAAAGAAATGGAAAACTAGAACAGACCAGTAAGTAAT
Source organism: Macaca thibetana thibetana (assembly GCF_024542745.1). Taxonomy (NCBI): domain Eukaryota; kingdom Metazoa; phylum Chordata; class Mammalia; order Primates; family Cercopithecidae; genus Macaca; species Macaca thibetana. The sequence goes on along the minus strand of NC_065591.1, from coordinate 107,624,376 downwards.
GAAATCAAAGCAGTAATAAAAAGTCTCCCAATAAAAGGATCCCCTGTTTAATAAATGGTGCTGGAAAAACTGGCTAGCCATATGCAGAAAACAGAAACTGAACCCCTTCCTTACACTTTATACAAAAATTAACTCAAGATGGATTAAAGACTTAAATGTAAAACCCAAAACCATAAAAACCCTAGAAGAAAACCTAGGCAATACCATTCAGGACATAGGCATGGGCAAAGATTTTATGATAAAATTACCAAAAGCACCTGCAACAAAAGCTAAAATTGACAAATGGGGTCTAATTAAACTAAAGAGCTTCTGCACAGCAAAAGAAACTATCATCAGAGGAAACAGGCAACCTACAGAATGAGAGAAGATTTTTGCAATCTACCCATCTAACAAAGGTCTAATATCCAGAATTTATAAGGAACTTAAACAAATTTACAAGAAAAATACAAACAATGCCATCAAAAATTGGGCAAAGGACATAAACAGACCCTTCTCAAAAGAAGACATTTATGCAGCCAGCAAACATGAAGAAAAGTTCAACATATCTGATAATTAGAGAAATGCAAATCAAAACCACAATGAGATATCATCTCACCCCAGTCAGAATGGCGATTATTAAAGTCAAGAAACAACAGATGCTGGCAATGCTGTGAAGAAATAAAAATGCTTTCACGTTGTTTGTGGGAATGTAAATTAGTTCAACCATTGTGGAAGACAATGTGGTGATTCCTCAAGGATCTAGGACCAGAAATACCATTTGATGCAGCAATCTCATTACTGGGTATATACCCAAAGAAATAGAAATTATTCTATTATAAAGATACATGCACACATATGTTTATTGCAGCACTATTCACAATAGCAAAGACATGGAACCAATTCAAGTTGCCATCAATGATAGCCTGGATAAAGAAAATGTGGTACATAGACACCATGGAATACTATGCAGCCACAAAAAGGAATGAGATCATGTTCTTGCAGGGATACGGATCAAGCTGGATGCCATCATCTTCAGTAAACTAACACAGGAACAGAAAACCAAACACTGCATATTCTCACTCATAAGTGGGAGTTGAACAATGAGAACACATGGACACAGGAGGGGAACAACACACACCAGGGCCTGTTGGGGGTTGGGGGCAAGGGAAAGAATACAAATAGCTAATGTATGCGGGGCTTAAAACCTAGGTGACAGGATAGGTTCAACAAACTACCATGGCTCACATATACCTATATAGCAAAAAAAAAACATGTGCACATTCTGCACATGCATCCTGGAACTTAAAGTAAAATTAAAAATAAATAAATAAATAATTTTTAGAAATAGAAAATTACCATTAAAAAAAGTCTCCCAACAAATAAAAGTCCAGGACCTGATGGCTTCATTGCCAAATTCTGCCAAACTTTCTAATAAGAACTAGCACCAATCCTCCTGAAATTATTCCAAAAAATTGAAGAGGAGGGAGTTCTCTCTAAATGAAGACAGCATTACCTTGATACCAAAACCAGACAATGACACAATAAAAAAGAAAACTACAAGCCAGTATCGCTGATGAACATACATGCAAAAATCCTCAACAAAATATTAACAAACTGAATCCAACATCACCTCAAAGAGAAAATACTCAATAATCAAGTAGAATTTATTTCAAAGATGAAAGAATAGTTTGAAGTATGCAAATCACGCAAATCAATAAATGTCATACATCACGTCAACAGAATGAAGGACAAAAACATATGCCAACTCAAAAGGCACAGAGAAAGTATGGGATAAAATTTAACATTCTTCCTGATGTTAAAAAAAAAAAAAAAAAACAAAACAAAACAAAAAACTCTTAACAAATTAGTCATTGAAGAAACATACCTCAACATGATAAAGATCATATATGACAAATCCATAACTAATATTATGCCAAATGGGGAAAAGCTGAAAGCCTTTCCTCTAAGAACTGGAACAAGATAAAGATACTCACTTTCACTACCTCTATTCAACATAGTACTTGAAGTCCTAGCCAGAATAATCAGGCAAGAGAAAAAAATAAAAGGCATCCAAACTGAAGAAAACAAAACAATGTCAAATTGTCTCTCTTTGCACTTGACATGATCGTATGTCTACAAAACGTGAAGACTCTACCAAAAAAGACTCTCATATTTGATAAATTCAGCAAAGTTGTAGCATAAAAAATCAACATATGAAAATCAGTACCATTTCTATACATCAATAATGGACTAGCTGAGAAAGAAATTAAGAAGGCAATCCCATTTACAATTTCTACAAAAAATAAAATACCTAGAAACACACTTAACCAAGGCAATGAAAGACCTCTACAGGGAAAACTACAAAACACTGATGAAAGAAATTTTAGAGGACACACATGGAAAGACAATTCATACTCATGGATTAGAAGGATTAATACCATTAAAATGACCATACTGCCCAAAGCAATCTATAGACTCAATGCAATCCCTATCAAAATACCAATGTCACTTCTCACAGAAATAGAAAAAATTATTCTAACATTTATATGGAACCAAAAAATAGTCTGAATAGCCAAAGCAATCATGAGCAAAAAGGACAAAGCTGGAGGCATCACACTACCTCACTTCAAAATACACTGCAAGGCTAAAGTAAACCAAAAGCATGGCATTGGTATAAAAACAGACACGACCAATGGAACAAAAGAGAGAACACAGAAATATATCCATGAATTTACAGTCAACTGATTTTTAACAAAGGTGCCAAGAACATACATTGGAAAATGGACACCCCCTTCAATAAGTGGTGCTGGGAAAATTGGATACTCATGTGCAGAAGAATAGCACTGGATCTCTATCTCTCACCATACACAAAATCCAAGTGAAGATAAATTAAAGATTTCAAATGTGAAATCTAAAACTATTAAATACTACATAAAAACCATGGAAGAAACACTTAGGGCATTGGTCTAGACAAATATTTTATAGCTAAGACCTTGAGAGCATAGGCAACAAAAACAAAAATAGAGAAATGGAACAATATTAAACTAAAAATCTTCTACACAGCAAAGGAAACAATCAGCAAAGTCAAGAAACAATTCTGTCGAATGAGAGAAAATATTGGCAAACTATTCATTCTACAAGGCACTAGTATCCAGAAAATATAAGAAACTCAAACATCTCAACAACAACAAAACACAAATAATCCCATTTTAAAAATGGATAAGAACATTAAAAGACATTTTTCAAAAAAAAAAAAACAAAACATACAAATTGCCAACAGGTATATAAAAATTGCTCAACCTCACTAATCATCAGAAAAGTGCAAACAAAAATCACAATGAGGTATCATCTTACCTCAGTTTGAATGGCTATCATTAAAAAGACAAAAAATAACAGATGCTGGGGAGGATGCAGAGAAAAGGTAACTCTTATACACTGTTGGTGAGAATGTAAATTAGTACAGTCACTATGAAAAACAGTATGAAGATTTCTCAAAAAACTAAAAATGGGAGTGTCATGTCATCATCAATTCCACTACTGGACATGTACCCAAAGGAAAATAAATCAGTATGACAAAAGGATACCTGCACTATCATGTTTATTGCAGCACTATTCACAATAGCAAAGATATGGGATCAACCTAGATGCCCATCAATAGACAAATGGAATAAAAACATATTTATATACAATGGAATTCTATTTGGCCTTACAGAAGAGCAAAATTTGCAGCAACATGGATGGAACTGGAACTCATTATGTTACGTGAAATAAGCCAGGAACAGAAAGACAAATACGACATGCTTTTACTCATATGTGGGAGCTAAGGAAGTTGGTACCATGAAGGTAGGAATAGAATGAGAAATACCGGAGTCTGTGAAGGGTGTGTGTTGGATGCGGCATGGTGGGAAACAGAGGTTGGTTAATCGGTACAAAAATACAGTTAGATAGAAGGAATAAGTCTAATGTTTGATAGCAGAGTAGAGTGACTATCGTTAACAAAAATGTATTGTATATTTCAAAATAGTTAGAAGAGAGGACTTAAAGTGTTCCCAACACATAGAAATGAGAAATACTCAAGATGACGGACAAACTTAAATATCCTGACTTGATCATTACATTTTGTGTGCATGTAACAAAATATAGCACGCACCTGATAACTATGTACAAATATTTGTGTCAATAAAAAAGTAACGTCAACAATTTTCTATAACAATGCCCATAGATATATTTTACTGTTTTAACTACTGTATAGTATTCCATTGAGTCAATGAATCACAGCTTATTATTTTTAATTATGGGGCATGAATTTCACAGTCACGTACAGGATTATGCAGAAAATATTGACCCTCTTTTTCCATAACTCAAATTAATCTATATTTCAGTTCACCATTCTGTCTGGAGACAGAAAACATAATTGTGTCAGTTCCTAAAAAACTCACTTACCTCAGGGTTTGCTCAGTCATTTTAGACTCAAACTCAGTCAACTGGAATTTCTTTCTTTGGAACCCTTCTCCCCAGAGTGGCATATACATTCTGGGGCTCCTGTGGCATTATGGTGGGCACAGAGCCTCTGGTCTGTGGCCTGCCTTGATTCTACACCCATCGAATTGAACCTTATCTCTCTGGATGTTCATCAACATCTCGCCCACTGATAGATATCCAGATGTCCTTACTCGGTCATGGTTCCCCTTCATCGACATTCAGACTCCTGCGCTCTTTCATGCTGGCTGCTGCCTCAGGCCCTCTGTCAGGTGGGAGTCAGCCCTGCTGCCATTTCCACTCTGCTGCTGCCTAACCCATTATGCTAGCTCAGGAAAATTTCCTCTGCCACCTCAAAGGCTACCCTGGGCAGAAAGCACCTGTTCTCTCTTCTCACAGATCCTCCAATCCTATCTGAGGCTTTTGCCATAACATCCTGTGTTCTGTGTATGAAGCCCCTGTTCTGAAACTTCCACCGCTAGCTCTCACCTGCTCTCCTCTCTGCCATTCTCTGGGGCTGCCATAGGCTCTCTTAGAACTTTTCAGGAAATACTGTCTTAACAATTATTTCTTCCCTGGTTACCACCATATCAGTAAATAATATCGTCATATATTGCATATCAATGTTTCTGACAATGATTGTATATACAACCGTGGTCCCATAAAAATCATAATACCGTGTTTTCACTGTAGTCTTTATTTTTGGTTTGCTTTGTTTTTTATTTTAATAGAGATGGGGTTTTGCCATGTTGCCCAGGCTGGTCTCGAACTTAAGCTATCCTCCCACATTGGCCTCCCAAAGTGCTGGGATTGTCAGGTGTGAGCCACCATGCCTGGCCTACTGTACTTTCTCTATGTGTAGATATGTCTCAATCACAAATACTTATCGTTGTATTATAATTGCCTACAGCATTCAGTACAGTAACATGCTGTACAGATTTGTAGCCTAGAAGCAATAGGCTATCCCATATAGCCTAGGAGTGTAGCAGGCTATACTATCGAGAGGTTTGCATTACTACACTTCTAGGATGTTCACCAAATGACAAAATTGCCTGCTAATGCATTTGTTAAGAGATGCATAAATGTGCATATACTTTTTATTTTGAATTATCACACTTACCAGGATCTATTAACCACCCTCCGATATGAATGATTAGGATTTCATCACTCTTAAACTACCCACATCCTTTCTCCCACTTCACCCCTCAACTTTTATTGTTACATATTTTTATGCTTTCTACTGGCTGCTTTTCTGACTAGATAATGTTCTTAGACATCTCATTCTTGATTTATTAGACACCATTTATTGACTCCATGTTGTGAAAGATGGGAATAATACTCCTCCTCACTCCTTACTCCTTCTACTTTTTCTTCTCCCTACACTTCCCAAGTTTTGTTAATTATATTATTATTTTAATGTTAGCAAAGTAAGCAACAGTTAAATTCCATTCTGTAACCATACTTCAGTTGTTTTTGCTTTTTTATGTGTTCTTTTATTAAACAAGTTGGTTCTAAAATTGAAATCAGTAGGTCACATTTACAATATTAAGGTTATGGGAATAATATTTTAGCGGAACCAAGTTGGGTGATCAGGACCAGAGAATAGGTTATATAACCAAGTATGAAAGTCTAAGACATCCTGTGCTACTTTCTTTCCACTTCACTTCTTTGAGTCATAATTATGCCACTTCTAAGGATAATACCATTATTTTTTTCATCATGCGATGTCCTCTTTCTTGGTTATTTTTTATTTTGCTGATTGGCCTGTTGAGTATTATTTTTATTAAGCATGCATGATCTTGCCTGTCTAAAAGGCTGTGTTCCATCCTAACAATTGAATGAGTTTGCCTGGTTGTAGAATTCTAGGTTCAAAATGTTTCCCCTTAGAATTTCAGATATTCTGAAACATTCAGATAGTTCCCCCTCAGAGATGCCTCCAATACATTTTAACATCCAGAGCTGCTAATAAGAAGTCTGATACCAATCTTTTTCTAATTCTTTTTTTAGGTAATCTTATATTTTCTCTGTGTAGTTCTGGAATTTTTGTTTTTTCACTTAGCCACAACTAAAATGTCATCAGATGTTGAGGTATGCGTCTTCCCTTCCTCCATCTCTTTTAAAACAAGAAATATGCCTTACATATGGTAAAACGTTCAAATCTTAAGGGTGACTTAAGATTCTTGTGCCTTACACAACACACAATCCAACCCATTTAATCACAACCCAGATCAGAATGTGGAAAATTTCTAGTAGTGTAGAAGGCTTCCTTAACTTTCCTTCTGTCATTCTACCACTAGGCAAGACCACTTGATCTGTACCAACATATATTATTTTTGACTATACGTAACTGCAATAAAAAGTACGCAGTCCTTTGTGCCTGACTGCTTTAACTTAACATTATGTCAGTAAGATTTTTCTGTGTTGTGTGTGTAAGTAGTTTGCTTTTTGTCCATTGCTATGTAATATTCCATTTTACAGATGTACCACAGTTTATTTACCCAGTCACCTATTGCTGGGTGTTTAGGTTGCTTCCAGTTTGGGAATAGGAGTAAACCTGCAATGAACATTTTTATACATATGTGTTCGTGAACATAAGCACTCACTTTTGTTGGATATAGATTTAGAGATGCAATTGCTAGATCACAGGGTAAACAGACGATAAGTATTGCCAAATATTTCTGTAGTGCTTATTCACCCACCAACAATATAAGATAATTTCACATGCTCTACATCCTTGCTAAGGCTTGGCAATGTTATATTCTTTTTTAATTTTAGCCATTCTGATGGAAATGTAGTGAAAACTTTTGTGGTTTGATTTGTAGTTTTTGATAACTAATGATGCTCAATCCTTTGTCATGTGCTTATTCACCATTTGTGTATCTTTTTGTGAAATGCTTGAGGTTTATATCTTCTGCCCACTTATAAAATTTAGATTGTCTGTTTCTAATTGATTTGTAGGGGTTCCTAATATATTCAGAATATTAGTTTTTTGCTGCATGTTGTATTCCAAACTTTTTCTTACAGTTGAGGCTTGCCTCTTGCCTTTTTTTTTTTTTTTTTTTTTTTTTTTTTTGAGATAGAGTCTTGCTCTGTCTCCCAGGCTGGAGTGCAATGGGATGATCTTGGCTCACTGCAACCTCTCCCTCCTGGGTTCAAGTGATTCTCCTGTCTCAGTCTCCTAAGTAGCTGGGATTACAGGTATGCACCACCATGCCGGGCTAATTTTTGTGTTTTTAGTAGAGATGGGGTTTCACTATGTTGGTCTGGCTGGTCTCAAACTCCTGACCTCAGATGATCCACCCACCTTGGCCTACAAATCGCTTCACTTTTTGATGTTGTCTTTTGGCAAAGAAAAGTTCTTAATTGTAATGAACCCTAACATACTAATGTTCTCTTTTTACATTTCATATTTTTATGTCCTATTCAAGAACTCTTTGACCCAGATACCTGTTTAAGAAGTCATGACCTGGACAAGAATATCTTCAATTTCTTCCCCCATATTATGATTGTTTTATTTTTACATTTATGTCTATAATTCATCACAAATTAATTTTTATCTACATTGTGAATTAGAGATCAAGGTTTATATTTTTCCATGTAGATATGCAATTGACTCAGCACCATTTATTGAAAATACCATCCTCTTTTCTTTGTGAATTGCAATAGTCTTTGTTAAAAAACAAATGACTATATAGATTGCTTTTGCAGGACTGTTTCTAAACTCTGACTTCTATACCATTAGTCTATTATTTATCCATATTCAAATATGACATTGATTACTATAGATCTATAATAAGCATGAAAATCTAGTGGTGTAAATTCTTTAACTTGCTCTTTTTCAATATTGCATTGGATATGTTAGGTAATTTCCATAGCCACATAAATTTTAAATAGGTTTGCTGATTTCTACCAAAAACAAAAATTAAAGTGAGGATTTGTAGTGCATCTATACCTCAGTTTAGACAGATTTGATGTCAATAATACTGAGTCTTCCAGTCCATGAACATGATATGTACTTTCATTTATTTAGACCCACTTAAATTTCTCTTTGTAATTTTCAGTTTAGAGATCTTGTATAGCGTTCACTGGATTAATTTCCAGGTATTTGCTATTTTTCTAGTATTACTGTAAATAGTTTTTCTTTTAATTTTCTGCTATTTTTGCAAATGTATGAACATTTAATTGAGTTTTGTATATATAACTGGTATCTAGTAAACTTGCTTAAAGTATTATACCTAATACATTTAATACATTTTAAAAAATAGATTCTTGGGAATTTTCTACCAATCATGTCATTACTGAATAATGACAATTGTATTTCCTATTTTCCAATATTAGTTGCTTTCACACCTTATTGAAATAAAAAGGACCTCCACTACACTGTTAAATAAAAGTGGTAACTTAAATACACTTGTCTTATTTCCTATCTCAGGGAAAAGCATTCAATATTTCATCATTTAAGTATGATGATAACTGTAGAGTTCTTGTAAACACTCCTTAATAGTTTAAGGAAGCACCCTTCTATTTCTAGTTTATGAGGTTTTTTAGAAATTATTATCATGAATGGATACTGAATTCTATCAAATTTTTTCTGAAACTATCAAGATGATCATAATTTTTTTTCTAAAATAAGGTAATTTAGACTGATTAATTTCAAATGTTAAATCACCTTTATATTCCTGGAATAAATTATACTTAATCAGGATATATTATCATTTTACATATTAATGGGTTTATTTGCAATTTCTTGGATGTTGTTTCTGTATACGTTGGAAATAAATTTTTCTTTCTTGCAATGTTTTTGTCGGGTTTTTGGACAAAAGAAACTATAAAATGACTTGGGAAGTGGTCCCTCTTTTTGTGTGCTCTGGAAAGCTTGTGTGAGATTGGTATATTTCTTTCTTAAATATTATAAAATTCACCAGTGAAGTCATGTGGGCCTGAAAGTTTCTTTGTGTAAATGCTCACAGTTACTCATTTCATTACTTTAATAAGTATGGAAATATAAAGAGCTTCTATTTCTTCTTAGTTGTATTTTGATAAGTTGTATTTTTCAAGAAATTTATCCGTTTTATTTAAATTGAAAATGATATTGTCATAATAATATCTCCAATATCCCCTCATTATCTTTTTTAACATTTCTAGGAATGTAATAACATTCCCTTTTTCATTTCTGATAATGGTAATTGTGTTTTCTTTCTTTTTGTCATGTTAATACTTACTGTTGGTTTATTAACTTCATTAATTTTTTAAAAGCCAACTTTTTAGCTTTATTGATTTTCTATTTCTATATCTGTATTCCTTGATTGATTCTTATTCTTAAACAAGTTTTCTTTATTTTATTTTCCTGAGGTTTAATTTTACATTATTTTTCTGATTATTGAATTGAAAACTTACATAATGCTTTTTAACCCATTTATGCGTGAGGTTGCAATTTTTTGAATTTTTGCAATCAGACCTTGGTAATGACCTTGAGCAGTAGGATATAAACAACTCCCACATGCTTAGTGTTCTAATAATGGAACACTAGGCATAAATGAGATTTAAGTATTCTGCTTTTCTAATAAATGCATTCAAAGCTATGACTGTTCCTTGAAGCACTGCTTTAGCTGTATTCCACAAATTTGATATGTCATATATTTATTACCATTCAGCTCAAATTATTATCTGATTTCCCTTGTGATTCTTCTTTGAGCCAAGAGAAACAAGAAGAGTTTCTTAAGAGTGTCTTATTCCTAAACATTTTCGAGCATTTGAAGTTTTTATAGTTATCTTTTTGCTATTGATTTCTACAGTGGTTAGAGGATATACACTGTATGATATCAACCTTTTGGAATTTTTTGAAATTTGCATTTGACTCAGAATGTAACCTATGTTATTAAATTTTCCATGTCTATATTTTTTTAAAGTATATTCTCCAGTTGCTAAAAATAGTGTCAATATTGTCAATTAGGCCATGTTGGCAAATTGTGTTTATGAAATCTATATCCTTACTAATTTTCTGTTTACTTTTTAAATGGGTTACTGAGAAAGATGTGTTAAAATCTCCAACCCTGGCTGATCTACCTCTCATTTCAATTTTGTCTTTATATTTTTTGAAACTGTATTATTGAGTGCACACAAAGTAAGCAATATTTTATTACGATAACCTTTGTCATTATAAAATGTACCTATTTATATCTTACAATTCTTCTTATCTTAAAGTCTACTTTGCCATATTAATATAGTTATACTAGCTTTCTTTGAGTATTTACTTTGAATATTCTTTTCATTTTCAAAATTTAGTGGGCTTTAATGAAAAATATCATTTATAAACAGCACATATATGCGGTTTGTTTATCTATGATGACAACTTTGTCTTTTAATTATACTATCTAATGATTTGCATTTGTGTTATAACTATTTAAAGGTTTTACATTTAGTATAATTACTGACCTAGTCAACTTTAAGTTTGCTCCCTTTTAAATTAATCAAGTTTATATTTCAATTATTTTCCTTTTTTGACTTTCTTAGTTGTATCTTCTTTTATTCATTTATATGGAGATTTTAAAAAATATTCCATATTCTTTTAAATACCGAAGATTGTAATATTCATCTTTCATTTATTATGGTGTATTTAAATTAATACTCATACCACTTTTCAAATATTGCAATAAACGTACAACCACTTAACTCCACGGATTCCATCTCACTCCCTTTATGCTATTACTATCCTGTAGTTTACCTTTATATATATACACATTTTTTGTGAGATGGAGTTTTGCTCTGTCACCCAGGCTGGAGTGCAATGGCACGATCTTGGCTCACAGCAACCTCTGCCTCCCAGGTTCAAGCAATTCTCCTGCCTCAGCTCCTGAGTAGCTGAGATTACAGGCACCCGCCACCATGCCCGGCTAATTTTTGTATTTTTACTAGAGATGGGGTTTCACCATGTTGGTCAGGCTGGTCTTGAACTCCTGACCTCGTGATCACCCAGCCTCAGCCTCCCAAAGTGCTGGGATTACAGGCATGAGCCATTACGCCTGGCCTATATATGTTTTAAATTTGACATCCTTATTACTGTTGTTCCTAAAAGTCAATCTTTTTATTTACTCATTATTTTCTTTATTTTTTTTATTGCTTTCTAATGTTTTGGGCTTCCACCTGATCACCTTCTTCAGCCTTTTATTTTCATTCAGTATTTATTATAGTATAGGTCTGCTGACAATGAATTCTTTCAGTATTTTAAATGGAAACATCTTTATTTTGTTCACATTTTTAAAGAATATTTGGGATGGAGTATATTATTCTAAGTTGGCTGTTCTATTTATTGGTTTTAGCATTTCAAATAAGTCATTTCAATATCTTCTGACTTTTATAGTATATGTTTAAAAAATCAGCAGACTTATTGTTGCTCCTTTGTAGGTAATATGTCTTTTGTCTCTAAATTTTTTAAAATATTCTGCTTGCCTTTGACTTTTAGCATTTTTACTATTATGCATCTAGATGTAGGTATTTTTAATATTTTTCTTCTACTTGATTTTTTGAATTTAGAGGTTGATGTCTCTCATCAGATTTGGAAAATTATCCCTTGTTATTTCTTCAAATATTGCTTCTATTCCATTAAGTCCTCACTTCTGGCATATCAAATACATATCTATTACATATCTTTAGATTATATTCCACATGTCTCTTACACCCTTTTAAAACCACTCTTGTGCCAGGAGATGACTTCTAGACTTTTGCAAAACAAACAAACAAACAAAAAACAAAGCTCAAGTAAATAAAGGTGGCTTTACTGATTCAAGAAGACAGATAGGATTTTTGGGAAGCCAACACAGCAGGAATGTCCAGAGCACAGTACTGGAGAGGAGAGAGCTATCAAGAAGGAGAGCTTCAAAAATCTGCAGAGAGACATTCTTTCTTAGCTGAATACTAATTGTACGTACATTAAAGGAAATTCTATGAGGGTGGGGAAATTATGAGTTCTAGGTTTCTGAAAGCTAAAAAACTTCCAGAAATCCTACAGGGATTGGAGACATTCAAATTATGACCAGTAAGAGTGGGGAGACCTTTTTAAACACCCAGAATATTAAGTAGAGTCCCCCAGAGTCATGTTTTGCTAATAGGTAGACTAAAGATAACTACAGATTAAAGGCTGTACATGTAAAACTCTTTAAAAAGCCTCAAAAGGATCAAGCTGGTCAACAACTAATTTAGCTCCCCCCGCCCCCGAGAAAAATTGATTGATACTCCTTAAGACAATAACAAAATCCAGATATTCAACAGCATAACAATCACAATGTCTAACATCCAATCAAAATTAAATACCAAGAAGGAAGATAATGCACCACATAATTAAGAGAAATTTAATGACAAGAAGCAGGATAATGCAACCCACAGTCAACAGAGAAATCAGTTGACAGAATCAAAAATAATAAAAATGATAGAACCAGCAAACAATTTAAAACACTTTAAAAAAACCCTTAGGAATTTAAAGGAAACAATCATAATTAGGAAATTAATTGAAACCATAAAATATAATCAAATTGAACATTAAGATATAAAAAAGAAAATATCTGGAAAAGACTCACTGAAATATATACGTTGAATCAATTTCCAACATGATAATACAATGAGGAAATCAACATTTTTCAACATATGATGCTGGAACAACTGGGTATCTGTTTGGATAAAAACAAATCTCAGCTCTTATCTCACAACACAAATAAATATTCACTTAAAATAGATTATAAAAGCACAAATTACAAAAGAAAAATATATATAAATATGACTCCATCAGAACTTAAAACTGTTCTACAGAAGACTCTATTATATAAAGAAAAAGATAAGCCACAGACTGTATTCCATTAAGTCCTCACTTCTGGCATATCAAATACATATCTATTACACATCTTTAGATTATATTCCACATGTCTCTTACACCCTTTTAATAAGCCACAGTATTGCAATAGTTGCAATACTGCAATTTACAATAAATATCTGTGAAAACACTTGTGTCTAGAGTGTATTTAAAAACTCGTAACATGATAATATGAACAAAATGGTTCAATTTTAAAACATGGGCAAATGTTCAAACAGACTTTCATAAAGGAAGAAATACAATGGTCAATAACACTTGAAAAGATATTCAATATAATTAGTCATCAGAGAAATGCAAATTAAAAGTTAACGAGGTAATATTATACATCCATTAGAGCAGCTGAAATGTAAAAGTCTGACAAAACTAAGAGTTGCAAGGATGTGGAACAACTTGAATTCTCACAATTTCTAGCGGGAGTGTAAAATGGTACAACCACTTCAATAGTTTGGTAGTTTCTTGTTTAGTTAAATATATGCCTACCCCATGACCAAGAAATTCCACTGCTAAGTATTTATCTAAAAGAAATGAAAACATACCCACAAAAGACTTGCTCATGGATGTTTATATGTGCTTTATTCATAATATCAAAAACTTAAAGCAACCTATCAATAGGTGAATTATTGTAGCATATTTATACAATGAAATACTACTCAGCAATAAAAGGGAACAAACTTCTTATATATTGAACAACAGAGGATCTCAGAAACATTATGCTGAGCAAAAGAAGCCAGACAAAAGGATACAACATAACAGGCAAAACTTATCTACTGATGAAAAGCAGATTAGTGGTTTCCTAGGGTCAGAGAAACAGTAGGGGTCATTGTCTACAAAGAGTCCTACAAAAATGGAAATTTGGGAATAGTAGAAATTATCTACTTCTTTCTTAGAGTGGTGATCATATGAATGTAAACATTCATCAAAACTCATAAAACTCCACAATTAAAATGAGTTGTTAACATTTAATTTTGCATATAAATTATACCTCAACAAAACTGATATGAAAGTTAAAAAAATTCCTGACTACCTGGACATAGTCTTTCTTAGGCCTTGACTGAAAGTCTATGGAGTTAGCTAAGACACCTCCATTCTTACTACATCAGAATTTCAGTGTCCACGATCTAATCTGTCAGCAGCTTTTCTTTCAGAGTCTCTCCCCAAGCATGAATAATTTAGAGATTGCCCAAGAAACAGGGAATTTTAAAAAGATTTTTGGGATACCTCTGCAGCTCTCTCCTTACCTGTGACCCAATACTTTAATTGCCAGCTCTCCTGGCAGTCCTAAACTCTGATCCATGTCTTTTCTTCCTGAATAACCTACCTTCTAAAAAAGGAAATTTGGGAATGATAGACTACCTTCTAACAGGTAATCTATTCAGGTAGCTTCTACCTAATAAACTACCTTCTTCTTAATAGACTACTGCTTGGACTTCTGTACCTCAGTTTGGAAAACACCTTCAGGGAGAAAGTGAGTATAAATACAGGGCTCTCCTCACATGCATTTCCTCTTCCCTGGATTTTATCTCTGCTCTGCTTTTTTCTCCAATACCGACAAACAAAAGGTTTTATATATTTTTGTCCATTTTTATAGTTGTTTATGAAAGGAGTGCAAACACAATACCAGCTACTTCATCATGATTGGAACTATAAACCCAGGTGTGTATCTTTTAAAATCTTTTCTGTTCACATTTAGGGAGTAAACAGAACTGACCTCAGAAGAAACAGAGATAATTAAGGGAACAGAAAATAGGAATAAGGTGTATCAGAAAAGCACAATGAAAAGGCAAAAAAGAAGAAAACTTGGAAATATAAACATTTTTGCAGTGTATGACTTTCTTGTTTTCTTTTATTTATTTATTTATTTATTTATTTTTTTTTTAGACAGAGTCTCATTTTCACTCTGTTGCCCAGGCTGGAGTGCAGTGGCACCATCTTGGCTCACTGCAACCTCTACCTCCCAGGTTCAAGCAGTTCTCCAGCCTAGCCTCCCAAATAGTTGGGACCTCAGGCATGTGCCACAATGCCTGGCTAATTTTTTGATTCTTTTGTAAAGACAGGATTTCACCACGTTCCCTAGGCTGGTCTTGAACTCCTGATCTGCCCATCTTGGCTTCCCAAAGTGCTGGGATTACAGGTGTGAGCCACTGTGCCTAGCTGCAATGTACGTCTTTCTTCAGTTCTGGAAGCTATTCTTCCATTATTCTTTGATTATGCTTTCTCCCCTATTTACTGTATGCCTTCTGGAAATTCTCTTATATTCAGACCTCAGACCCCTATTCACCACATTTCTTAGACTTTTCCATCAGATTTTTCATGCGTTACTTTTTGCTCTTCCACATTATAATTGGTTTTCTTGATTTTCACTTTTCAGGTACCCAATTTTGTCTTCAACTATGTTCATTTTATTAATAGTTGTTTAATTGATTTTTAAAAGTTAACAATAAAAATAAATTTTTTTAGTCTCCTCTCTGTTTTTTGATTGCACCTTTTTATGTTTGCAGTAGCCGCTCAAATGTGTATAAAGTTCTATTCTGCTTCCTTTATCATCTCCATTTCATCTATGGTCAGTTCTGCTTGTTCACCTTGCACCTTCATTTCCTAATAAAAGTTTTACTCATGTATCTAGTAATTGTCTATTAATATTTATAAATGAGGAACTCTGTTCATTGGTTTAGTAAGCTGGTGTAGGTCTCATCAGCCTCATCCTCATATCTGCAGTTGGGTACTACAAAGACTGCAGATGTTGATTGGCAGAGTTCCTTGTAGGGATTTTAGTAAAGGGTAGGCAAGCAGGTGTGCTGGAAATGGGGGTCTTTCTGGATAAAGAGGGCTCTGCTCTGGAGATGGTGGGGATGTTCTCTTAAGTGAAGCTGCCTTTTCTTTCTCCCTACTCATGATTTACTCTGTTTTATATTCAAGTTGAAATACTCTCACCAGGAGGTCTTTAGACCCTATGGGTATTTCAGTTGCTCTGTCAGTCTGTATTTCATGGGAAGGTCAGACCCCAGTCTGTGATAATCTCAGTGAAGTCATGAGATGGAGTGGTGGATGGAGCCTCCGGGTAAAGAGCCTGGGCATTAGAAAACACAGTCGATAACTTCTCACTGCACAAACAGTTGATCAGCTCAGGGCTTTGCCTATTGCTCACAGACATAGGCAACACTGGGAAGATACCAGAATAGAAAGGATGAGAAAGCAAATGCTCAAAGTTCTATCATTTCTGTAGTGTAGCAGTTATCACACTCGCCTCACACACTGGTTTATATCATTTCCTCACAGGCACAGTTTCTGTACTCCCCTGATTTTACTTCTAAGGACAAATAGACCAGAGCTGTGAGTGGCCACAGATGTTTGACAAGAGTTGTTGAAGACAATGGTGGGAAAAAAAAAAAAAAAAAACATGAGCAGAACCTTCTCAGTTAATTTTCTATTTTATCTGCCTTCAGCCTAACTTGACTCCATGGCTTGATGTTTCCTTATGTAGTACTTACAGGTTGATTGGGGTGAGGGGAAGAGAGTGCAAGAAATCTGGGCATTTGGCCTGTTTTGACATCTTGGACAGCCCAGAGCTTCTTAAGAGGCAGTTGCTGAAGCAAATGCATCAGATTTTATCTGAAAGCCAGATGGACTGAGTTCAGTGGTTTTGGGACTGGGTTAGGACTGCTGGGACTGTGGGTAACCAATACCACAAAGAGTTCTGAGAAATAGCTCTATGCTTAAAATAGTCTAGGGTGTGTCCTGGAGTTGCAAAGTTGTTAGAAAAACAGCCTCAACAAATGGATAGAACCTAGAATTTGCATCAAGCCTGCTGTGTGTCAGGGATGAGGTGGGGTAGCTGGTTTACCTTTCTTTACTAAAGTCAATCCAGCCATGCAGTGGAGCTGGGAGAGATATGGAGGGTGGAAAGACTGAGCAATATACATTATTTGTTTCTTGCATATTTGGGCACAAATGAGGTTGTAGGGTCACAACTCTTTTAGATCCTTACAAGTTGTAGTGGACAGTTATCATTTTGATGTCTGTCAAGCAACTTGTTATTTTGTGAGATTCCCTCATGTATTTCGTCTCATTGTGAAGCCGACTTCACCTCCCTGCCACTAAGGAAGCCCAAAACGCCCAACCTTCTTTTTCCCTGTGTCTTGGCAGCCGCAGCACAGGCAGGTAAATAGGCTCAGCAAATCAGAAGCTCCTACCCTGGACCTTGACATTTGATGAAGTGGTCAGAATTCTATCATGAAGTTAGCAGTGACAGCAGCAGTTGTGATGAGAGCAATGTCCTGGCCAGACTGTCTCCCTGCAGAATGTTGACTGTATTTCTTTCTCCTGGGGCCCACTGTAGGGACTTTAGTTCCTGTTTGTTAGCCAAGACTGGTCTTGTAGCCTGCTTCTGTCAATTCTGACAGCCTTGTAATAAAACATCATTTTGTTTAGGTAGCAAAAAAAAAAAAAAAGTTTACTTACAGACAAAAGCATTCCAACTGACTGAAATTTACTTTCAAATTGAGAGGCAGCATAGCACACTGGTTATAAACATGGGTTCAGGAGACACGCTGCCTGGATTTGAATCTCCAGCTTTGTCACTTACAGCTGTGTGAACTAGCTTCTGTGTCTATCAATTCCTCAATTGTAAGTGTGGATAAAATAGTGCCATTCTCATTGGATTGTTCCAATGCTTAAAGAGTATATGTATTAAAATTGCTCAGAACAGTGCCTGGCATTTAATAGGCCATTGTATTTAACAGAGCTCCAATAAAATACGAGAAATCTGGGATGATTGTCTAGCTTAGGGAAGGCAAAACGCAATGAATGTTCTGTTATTATTCCAAGATAGAATTCTAGTTCATGGCACATAGTGGCACATGTTTGGTAGCACATACTTAATCAAAGTATTACTTTCGGTCATTTGAAATAAAGTACCCATTAAGGGCAAAGCTTGGGAGATTGTTTTTGCTGCCAATTCAAAGTCTACAGGGTAAGGAAGCTATTTAGCATTGAA
Source organism: Macaca thibetana thibetana (assembly GCF_024542745.1). NCBI lineage: Eukaryota > Metazoa > Chordata > Mammalia > Primates > Cercopithecidae > Macaca > Macaca thibetana. Next base: position 107,606,062 of record NC_065591.1, on the reverse strand, counting down.
CAACATTTTTAAGAAATGATTCACTAAAATTTTTAAATTCTCAGACTTTCTATGGACAGCATGAAAGAATCTTTTCAGTCATATCTTTAGGATTGAGATAACTGAAAACCAAATTTAACAGAGTTTTTTTTTTCCCCTGCAGATTGTCAAATTCCAACATCTGTTGAATAAATCAACTCGTCATGTCTTTTCAGTTGGGCCCCTGTTCAGGAAAGAAGAGAACACTGAAACATTGGATTAGATATAAATGGCAGCATCTGGAGGTATCTTGGTACCTAGAACCCTTACACTTCACTGACCTTCCCTTGCCCATGTCTGAAGGAGTTACCCTACAACATCAAGCCAGCTTCCCTTTTGATCTACACTCTCTACACTATTTCAATCCCTTTTTTTCTCCAAACCTGTAATTAGATTAGATTCCATCATACTCCAAGGAAAAAGTAATAAATCAAATCAAGAAAGAGAGGACGTTAATCCCAAAAGAATTGCAGAACTTATTAATTTATATCTGCAGAAGTCTTTGGAATGTGTGTGTGAATGAATTTAGAGGGTCCTCACCAAATTGGAAGAAAAGTAACTTTAGATTGGACTGAATTTATCAATATGGATGAACTTGCCAGAGATCCTTGCTTTTGTGTGCCTGTTGGTATGAGATATGATAGTTTGTGTAACTAATCAATGTGCAAATGTGTTCAGTGCTGACCTCTAAACAAAACTGAGATACCAAGAAAAATTTGGGCATAATGTAAGTGAAGGAATTTTAACTTGGGGGGAATCACATACTTAGGGAGCATTCCCATACTCCCTAAGTCACCAGGGACTGCCCAGAAAAATCTCTTTTAATTTAAACCTTAAGACAGATATTGGTAAGTGAAGTAGGAGCATCTTTGAGAAACACTTTGGTGGCTGTTCTATGTAGTACAGATGAGTTGATAGAAGGTGCTGCAGCTAAAATGAGCTCCCTGATTTCAATGTTATGGATATATCCCAGGATGGAAAAAACACAAGCAGAGAAACTCGACTGGCAGAGACAGAATGAGATCAATTACTATAAGAGAAAAAAGTATAAACATAGCAAATAGAATGGTCTAAGCCACAAGATCATTGGGGGTGTCTGATTGCTCACAGGGTCCTTTGACTCTAAGGATGGGTTCCCCACTGAATTAGCCTGGATAGACTGGTTTAAGTTGTGTTAATGTAATGCCCCCAAAGTCTCAGTGACTTAGCACTTAAAAGTTTATTTCTCATTTACACAAAGTCGGCCACTGGTCTGAGTGACTCTCTAGGGCTTTTGATCATGCAGTGACCTAGTCTGCTTTAGTCTTGTGATCTAATTCACAGTTTCCATGGAAGGGAAAGAGACCACATGGGGAATTCATCCTTGCTCTTCCAGACTTCAGTCCAAAAGCAACACATGCTACTTCTGCTCACAGCCCATTGAGCAGAACTGGTCACATGGCACCACTTAACTCTAAGGGGGCAGGGAAATGGATGGACCAGGAGGACCACTTGTGAACATTACTTATTCTGCCATCCTTAAGGCCCCACTGGATGTATATAACTGCATAAGCAGAGACCTGACTTCAACTGCCACCACGTTATAGTGACTGTGTCCCCTCACTCAATGTCCAGACTCAAGTCCAAAGACACAAAAACTCCTGAATGAAGGGAAGATCGGGTACATTTGAGGAAAGATCCTGCACAAATATCCAAGTCCATTCTCAGAATCTTCCTCCTATTCTTCTCCAGAGGTCCCTGTGGATATTTACCCTCTGAGAAAGGTAATTATCTAAACCTTGTATGCATATTGAACATCAGGTCTAAACTGATGCTACTGCCTGGGTACTCAGAACACCACAGTGATCTAACAATCAGAATGAATATTTGTTTTAGACAGGTGACAAATGGAGTTTTCACATGTGTCATTTAATGATGGTAGAACAATGGGACTCAAAATCATGTCTTAATTAACGGCATAAATATACCTGGGAAAAATCCTCTCCTGGTCTCCTTTACCAATGGAGGAAGAAGATGCGAGGGAGGGAGGTGAAAGGAGACAAGAGGGAGTCTCCACACTTTCTGTTTCCTACCAAAATAATAAATCAAAATAAAACCATATCCTTATGAGAATCATGGAAATCAGTGTTATCATCAAATACTTAGAAAAATACAGGAGTCATGATTCCAATTTACTGGCCCATTTTGTTCTGTGTTTTAGCCACTGCCATGGATAGATACGCATTGGAAAATGGCAGTGGATTGTTGTGAGTTTAATAATGTATGACTCCAACTACAGGTGCTTTTCCTTTCTAGTCTCCTTATTAGAACAAATCAGTACAGCCCTTAATATTGAGCATAGAGTTATTAATCTGACAAATGCTTTTCCCCACCTCAATTTCCAACAAATAGAGGACACCAGAAGCAATTTTCTTTTACTTGATGGGACAACTGTACACTTTTATGGCTTTCTTAGAGATATCTTAACTGTTCTTTGACCAGCTTCTCTCTTTTTCCACTATGCCTGGAAAGAATGATGCACAGAGTCAAAGATTTAGGTGATTGCTAATGGTTTAGTCAAATGGTTAGGGAGTTGGAAGGAACAAAATTTCAGGATTGCTATGATAATATTGTGTCCCATGTGAAAAATAATCAAAATTTTCCTATTGCAGAGAATCAGGTGAACATTAGACTTCGTCTCCAGTCACTGCAGTCTTGCTTATGGTAAATAGAAGAGCCCCCCATAGCTGTCCATGCTTGAATCCTTGGATCCTGAAAATACACTGTGTTACTTGACAAAAGGAACTATGCAAACATGATTAAGCTTATGAATCTTGAGATGGAAAAGTTATCCTGTATTATTGTGGAAACCCAGTCTAATCAAATGTGTCCTTAAAAATGGAGAACGTTTGCTGGCAGAAGAGTCACAGTGATGCCACACAAAAATAAGCAGGAGAGATTTAAAGTGAAGAAAAAAAAAAAAAAAAAAAAACGCCTCAGCCTATAAGCACTAGCTTTGAAGGGACAGAAAGAGGGCTATGAGCTCAGCAATGCAGGGGCCTCTGAATGCTGAGAATAACCCTCAGCTGACAACCAACAGGTGAAGCGGGGAGCTCAGTCCCACACCCTTCTAGGAGCTGAATTCTGTCAATACCTTGAAAGAGCAACGAAACAGATTATCTCCAAAGCCTCTGAGAAGAAACACTGCCTTGCCAATACTTTGATTTTGTTCAGGTGAGACCCAAATCAGACTTCTGACCTACAAAACTGTGAGATAATAAACTTGTGTTGTTTAAGACACCAAATTTGTTGTGATTTTCTTATGGGAGTAATATAAAACTAAATCACTGCTGAATATTTTCATGAACAAAGTTAAGTTGGTGTTGATTCTATTCTTCAGAATATAGTGTATGTTCAGAATCAGTAGATAATACGTAGTGCTGTTTTGCAGATGGAACAGCTGGTCCATGCAACCAAGAGGTGATAGGAATGGGGACTAAGAATAAGGACTTTTTCTCATCAATGGTAGAAACCACAACCAACAACCCTACCTCTGATATGGTGCATAGTTCAAAGGGATCTGCTAGCTTCCTGGTAGCAGGTTGAACACATCAAACCCTTCTATTCTGAAGGGACAATGATTTACTTCTTGGAAAAGAAAGATATTCTGGATTAAGATTTTCTTTTCTTCTTAACATAATTTTGTCACATATCATCTGTAGTCTAAATAAATGCCTTGTACATCATTTTGACAGTCCACACAATGTATTTCTTATCAAATATTTCACTTTACAGAAAAGAATTAAAACAATGAGCCCATACGCATGGGGTCATTGGTCATATCATGTGCCCATCATCCAGAAATAGATGGCCTTATAGAACACAAATATGAACTCTTTGTAAACATCAGAGCCAGCTGTAGGACACTCTTGTGAGATTAGAGTACATCACGTAAGGCAAATTGTATGCTTTGAATAAGCAACAAATATATGGTGCTATTTCTTCCACTAATACACTTCCCACGTTGAAAATAAAGATGTGAAGTGGAGTGGCAACGGGTTGTACGAGGCTCACAGCCATATCTAGTGAAGCTCTTGATTGCGTTTGTTTACAGTTCTTGTAACTTGGCTTTGCTTGTTTAGCACTTGGTGATAACAGTTAATATTCAGCAAACACTAGGTGCCAGGCTCTGTTCTATGTGATTTACTTGTAATAATCTATTTAGTCATGATAACAACTCTATGAGTAAAGTACTATATTGTCCACGTTTTTCAGATTAGGAAACTGAGTTCAGAGAATTGGATAGCCAGAATTTGAACACAGTTTATCAGTGTCCCTGGTCTTAACCACTATCCTATATTACCTCTCAGTGGAGGTATGTTTCCATGAGGAAACACAAAGTTTATTCCACTGAATTGGAAGTTGTGATGGCCTTCTGGATATTTTGGGTTTCTCACACTCTTGGGAGAACATGCAAAAAAATATTTTGTAGTGATAGATGGGATAGAGGGCTGCTGCTGCAAAAGAAGAGCCAGGAAGAGAAAGGAATAAAATCAGGGACTCTACTGGGACACTTCCTAGTGGCATCATTTGCAGTGGTAAAAGTTCATGGACATCTCTAGGCAGGATCATCAACAGCTCAGCTCCCTCAGAAATGAAGGCTTGGGTCATATGTGCCACCTCATCCAAGAAAGAATCCCAACGAGTTGAGGCATTACCTAAGGTCAAAGGAAACATGAAATGGGTAAAAGAGAAGGGAAGTCATAAAAATTAACTACAGTGTCATAACTAACTATAGAAAAAACGGGTATGGTCTCCATCCGTATTTGTTTCCTTGTGGTATAATAAATTCCTCCTCCTTTCTCTCTCTTTTTTGTCATGATTTAATGTAATGTGCAATGGTGATGTTGAACTTCTATAATATGGCTTGCCTAACACTAAAACAGCATAATAAAAAATCCTGTACCTGAAACTGGAGCAAGAACTGCAAGATCTTAGGCTTCTCCCTCCGGTGAAAGAGTGGGTGCATTTACAAATGTGTGAAAGATAGTTGCATTTTATTAAGATATTTCCTTCCCCTCATCCCTCCCTCTCTCTGTCCCTCCTTTCCTTCTTTCCTTCCTTTTTTCTTTTGACAAGTTTTAAGATTTAAAGAAGAGTATATGAATTTTGGCCAGCTAAAGAGATAGACTACAGTGGAAACTCTTTTTTCCCTTCCTCTTTCCAATATCTAACTCCTCTTTCTATTGTGGAAGAATAATCTGTTATGTAGTATTCCTCCTCCATTACTGACACTGAAATACTAGTTTTTCCCTCTATTTCCTCAGCAAGCAAATCACAGGAACAACCCTAGACTTAGACAGTAAGTTACTTTACCCTCTCCTACCCCAGACCCTAAGTCTTGAAAAAATGATGCAAAGATGAAGGATGTCAGAATTTATTTACATCATTGATGACAACATACAGGCACTGTCTTTAATAATGACAATGAAAGCAACTAAATTTTTTTAAGAGAATGATAGTGGCATCTGTTTCCCCTAGGGAAAGGGCAGTGGATGGACAGGGGCTGTGTTTGGTCCAACTTAGGAACGTTTGAGTGGAACCAGACAAGTGAAAAATGCCAACTTAGTGGGAGTGCTGACTAGTTGTTGGAGGAATCCCTGTAAACTCATCCTTCTTCATGACAGCAAGACTTGACCGAGATTTTTTTTTTTTTTTTTCAAACAAAAGCAGGGGCAAATTCAGAGTCATAAGTGATTTTCTATTTATTCAGTATTTTTGAAATAAAATGGTGACAAAAACTGAACAAGTTTTATTCTTCTCTTAATTCCCCCATTTTAAAAAATGACCCTGTAACTAGGATATCAAAACCAAAGAACTATGGAAAACATCTACAATAGAAGTAGAAATCCTGGTGCCCTAAGGAACACTCAAATATGTAGGCCCAAACCACCAACAGGTGTGAGACCCATGCACGTGTGCGGGAGGAAGGGAGGGAAAGCAACTTGGCTCCGATAGCCCTGAGAACACAAGACCCCCAAATGCCAATAGGCATGCACTGACTATGGAGGCCCAATAGGAGAACAGCCAAACAATGGGAAGGGATTCTGCAGGATCCAATTTGTGGGTGAGTGCAAGAGGACAGTGGTACGCTAATGACAGATGGTACTGACCCATTCTGGACCCTAATCTTTTAGAATTAACCAACTAAAACTTACTTGTGGCCAGGCATGGTGGTCACATATGTAATCTTAGCACTTTGGCAGGCCAAGGTAGGAAGATTGCTGGAGTTCAGGAGCTCAAGACCAGCCTGGGCAACATGGCAAAACTCAGTCTCTACACAAAAATACAAAAATTGGCCAGGTGTGGTGGTTTATGCCTGTAATTGCAGCTGCTTGGGAGGCTGAGGCAGAGAGATCCATGCAGTCCAGAAGGTGGAGGCTGCAGTGAGCTATGATGGTGCCACTGCACTCCAGCCTGAGTGACAGAACAAGACCCTGTCTCAAAAACAAAACAAAACAAAACAAAAAACCGTACTCCTCCGACAAAACGTCACACAAAGGAGAAACTTATGGGTGTTTCCTATCCAAATTGGGCAGGACAGGGATAATAGGAGCATAAGAGGGAGAACCTTCAGATAAAAGTGAGGGAGGGATCAGAAGACTCAGATCTCAGAAAGTACACTATCAGGAAGCCATATTTTTAATTGCTTTGTAAAACAACAGAGGAGGAAACTCTAGTGCCCCGAAGCTAGAAAATCTATCCTGGCTACCCTTGCCTAATAAACCCTATTTTACATTTACGCTGTAAGGTGCTGGTGCCACACGTCTGTGTCCCATCTGCAGAGCAGAGTTCCTTATATGCCATGCTATGGAGTTAGGGCTTCATGCTGTAGGCGACTGAGTGGTTTTTGAACAGGAACATGGCAGTAGTGGATTTGCAACTTTCAAATATAGCAAGTTGTGATAGATTGGATAGAAATGGTGGAAAGGAACCCACATCCACGGCCTGCACTTTCTGGTATGCCTTTCTGTGTTGCAGATGTTAGAAAGACTAACAAATTACATCTCTCAGGCTCCTTCATCTGGGTTTTGAGATTTAGGTTCAGCCAAGCAGGCCCACTCCTGTAAGATCTGGAAGGCAGAGGTAGGGGCTTCTTTCAGGCATTGACTGTTTTCTGCTGGCAGGCATGACTAAGAGCCCTGGGGTCTATGCGAATGTTCCTGAGTCCATTCATTAGCTTCTTGAATGCCAATATACTGGGCATAGGTCATCCAGTTTTTTCTTCAGGTGTGATCTTGCAAGAGTGACATGGCTCTTAATACAAGTTATAGTGGTGGTAGTACCCTGATCCCCGAACTTTACCTAAAATGGCATGTCCCTAAAACTAAGTATTCTAGGGTATTTCCCGATTCCTTGCCTTCCTGCTTGGGCAGAGGGAGCAGTTTCCTAGGATAAGTACTGTGGTATTTTGCAAGTCTTTCTAGAAGCCTAGCCTACAACATGCTCCTTGAAATTTTTCAACATTATCAAATTATCCATATTTTGTCTATTTTTTGCTTTAAGAAAGATAACATTATTTCTGTCTTCTGAAGCTAAGCCAAGGTCTCTAGGAAATCAAAATTTGGAAAGTCAGGAAAGACTCCATAGTTTATAAAGGATGTGCACCACCTCTTAAAAGTTAGATAGAAATGGAATTGAGAGAGAGGAAGGGGGGTGAACATTTCAGATTGGAATGGTAGCTTTAAACAAATGCTGAGAGACAAAGTTATCAGTATTTCCGTATGGGACACCAAGGAAACCAGGCTAACCTGAACGAGGCTAGGTACACAGGAGCTATGGGCTATAAGATGCGTAGGAGGGGTGGGGAGAGATTATAAGGATCGTAAGAGCCAAACAGAGAATTTTATGCTAGATGGAATGGCATCTCGAAGGGCAGTGGGGTCATGAGAGAAACGCAAAGTAGAGCAAAATGAGAATGTTCGGAGCCGAGACCCAAGAGAGACAACTGGTTTTGGAAATTTTGAATGATTGCTGGATATCCCGATAAAGCTGATTCTCTTTTGCTTCTGTGGAAAAGTTAGACAATATGAGGCTCTGGAGCCATCACCTCTTTCACCTGTACTGGTGGTGGATGGTTCCTACCAAACATGATGCTGTTTCTTGCTGAAACCAGACTCCATCTCAGAATTCTTCTCACAGAGCTCCAAGCAGTCATTAACAATCAATAGAACTTGACATGAGAAATAGAATCTACTAGTTGTACGCAGTGTAATGAACGTTGTTCTAGCAAATCCTAACAATTATAAAAAATGTTAACTTCTTTTATTTATTTATTCACATATTTTATTGTAAACACAATTAACAATCTCATTCTTCTCAGACACAACAATAATGATTTCAGCAATTGAACTCATAAAAGAGCAACATAGAGTTTTCCGTGACTAAATACAGGTTTCAGAAGAAATAAACAGATTGTGTCAATAGTCTACCCCTGTGACAGACTCTGAAGTGTCTCTAATTCTTATAAACATTTCCATGCACTGTGTTAAGTTCAGAATAAGTGACATGTGTTTAGCATTATATGTTGTAAAAACTCTAAGATTAATTTCAAAAAGATCAAATATGCAGAGATGCATGTAATTCTTCTAAACATTCATTTCTTTCTCAACACCTGTCACTGTCAGTAGTTATAAGTGAATCAGCTAGAGGCTTGCAGTCATTGATTGTAGTGATTCCATGAAAACCAGGCCTACTTAAACCTGGGAAGGTATACCTTACCCTTTCTAAATGACAGACTTGTCATCCAAAACTGAAGTTTGGAATTGGGTTCTTGGGAAAATAGATGATAAAATAAGTTTTTAAAAAATAGGTTTTGGGGTCAGACTGACCTGATCCTAAGTGTGAGGGAATTCATGAGTCATGTCAGGGATAATAGAATAGAGAAACGGAAATTTAAAATTTTTAAAGGAATATATCATTATAAGAGTACATACTGTGAATACTGAAGTAAGCAGAGTATTCTCACTAAATGAAAGTGTGGTGATACTTCTCTACAAAATGTCCTGGAGGGAGCTGAATACAGGCAACAGAGCTCTGCAAAGTGGTAATACATGGATCTTAGCATTTTTTCCTGAAAGTTGCATGTTAAACCAGATAGCCAAGCTCTCTAAAGAAAATTACGGCCGGGCGCGGTGGCTCACACCTGTAATCCCAGCATTTTGGGGGGCCAAGGTGGGCGGATCACAAGGTCAGGAGATTGAGACCATCCTGGCTAACATGGTGAAACCCTGTCTCTACTTAAAAAAAAAAAGCGAACACACACACACACACACATAAAAAGTAGCCGGGTGTGGTGGTGGGCACCTGTAGTCCCAGCTACTCGGGAGGCTGAGGCAGGAGAATGGCATGAACACAGGAGGTGGAGCTTGCAGTGAGCCAAGATTGTGCCACTGCACTCTAGCCTGGGCAACAGAGCGAGACTCCGTCTCAAAAAAAAAAAAAGAAAAAAAAAGATTATACAGAGAGAGAGAAGCCTTCGAAGACCATTGATTATAACCCCCTCTCCATCTCCACCACTGTGGGCCTGGGCCAAGTCACCATCATCTCCCCCATGGACCACTGCAGTAGCCTCCTACCAGGTAGGTCTTCCTTGCATCTTGCCCCCCTCTACAAAGTACTTTAAACACAGAAGTCAGTTCATGCCTCTGCTTAGGGCTCTCAGGTGGTCTTCACAGCATTTAGAGTGGCATTTTCAAACTTTAGTGTGGATCAGAATCACCTACAGGGCTTGTTAAAACAGATCTCTGGTCCTACTTCCAGAGTTTCTAATTCAGTAGGCATGGGGCAGGGCCTAGGAACCTGCATTTCTCACACATTCCCTGGAGGGTGCTGATATTGCTAATTGGGGACCACACATTTCCACTACTGATGTAGAGAAACACAAAGGTCCTTGCTGTGGCCTACAAGGCCCTCACAAGGATTTGGCCTCATGATCACTCTGACCTCATTCCTATTACTCTTTCTTTCACTCCATTCATGTCACATCTATCTCTTCTTCCTCCCTCTTCTCTGAGTATCGCCCGAGACAGCATCATGGCATACTCTTCACCTCCTTCAATTATTTGCTCAACAGACTCCTGGTCCATAAGGAGTTCCCTAGCATCCTCTTTAAAACTGTGTACAGTACCTGATCCCTTCCTAGCATCCTTACTCCCATCCCACAATCGGTTTTTTCCATAGCACTATCACCAACTGACATGCTTCTCTATTTGACTTATTTGCTTATCCATTTTTTATCGACTTACCCACCGGCTGGTGCAACACCAGAGCCCTGACAGGATAGGAAGCTCCTCTGTTGTGAGTAATCTGTTCACTACTATATATCCCACACCTAAAAGAGTTCCTGGCACATAATAGGTGCTCAGTAAGTTTGTTTAATGAAGGAATAAATAAATCAGAGAGATAGAAGGAAAATTTAGATATGTTTACATAGTGTCATTGAAACCAAGCTAGAAAATAATTTCAAAGTGAGATTTCAAGATAAATAATAATAACTGCGGTAGGGAGTTGAGTAGGGTTTAAAACTGAGGACACGTCCTTTATATCTGCTACTGTTTCTATCTTGTTTAAGAAATTCTTCAATACCTAGAGGTCATGAGGGTGTTCTATTTTATCATCATCAATATAATTTATCAATATAATTTCAAAAATTCATTTTACTTCAAATATAGTGTCACAGGAAGTTGCTAAAAAATGTTCAGGGACATTCTTAGCTTCTTCACCAAGTGTCTCCCCATGAAAACATCTTTCCTAACTGCAGTACAATATCACAATTAGGAAACTGACATTGGCACAATCCCAAGAGCATGTTCAGATGTCATCATTTATACATGTGCTCATATGTATGCATTTATAATACATGGGGGTATATTTGTATAGGCCTACGCAATTTTATCACGTGTAGCTTCATGGAACCACCAGCACAAATGCGTACTCAGCTGTACCATCATCACAAACCTCCCTCTTGCTACTCCTTTTTAGCTACCATCTCTCTGCTCTATTGTTATCTCTGGACAACCGCTAATCTGTTCTCCATCTCTATAGTTATGATATTTTATAAATGCTATATAAGTGGAATCATGTAGCATGTATCCTTCTGACGATGACTTTTTAATCTGAATATAATTTCCTTGAGATTTACTCAAGTTGTTGCATTATCAATAGTTCATTTTTTTATCACTGAGTAGTAACCCATGATATGAGTGTACCACTACTTATTTAATATTCCACCATTGAAGGTCATTTGTGTAGTTTCTAGTTAAGAGCTACTGCAAATAATGCTGCTATAAATATTCTCATACAAGCTTACGTGTGAAAATCAGATTTTATTTGTGATAAATGCCTAAGCATGCAATAGTTGGGTCACACATTAAGTCCATTTTTCATTTTAAAGGAAATGCAAAGCTATTTTCCAGAGTGACTCTACCATTTTACATTCCCATCAGCAATGTATACATGATCTAGTTTCTCTACATCTTTGTCAGTATCTGATGCTGTCACTACTTTTTATCTTAGCCATTTTGATACGTATGTAATATCATGTCATTGTAGTTTTAATTTCCTTTTCTCTAATGGCTAATGATGTTGAATATCACATATTTATTTGTCATCTGTATAGGTTCTCTGATGAAATATCTGTGCATGTCTTTTTCCCCTTTTCTAATTTGATTGTTTGGCTTTTTTTTTTAGACGGAGTTTCACACTGTCCCCTAGGCTGGAGTGCAATGATGTGATCTCAGCTCACTGCAACCTCCGCCTCCTGAGTTCAAGCAATTCTCCTGCCTCAGCCTCCTGAGTAGATGGGATTACAGGCTCCCACCACCGCGCCCAGCTAATTTTTGTATTTTTAGTAGAGACAGTGTTTCACCATGTTGACCAGGGTAGTCTTGAACTCCTGACCTCAGGTGGTCTGCCCGCCCCAGCATCCCAAAGTGCTGGTATTACTGGCATGAGCCACCGCACCGGGCCTGATTGTTTGGCTTTTTAATGTTGAGTTTTGATAGTTCTTTGTGTATTCTAGATACAAGTTCTTTGTAGGCATGTAGTTAGCAAATATTTTCTTCCAGTCTATATTTGTCTTTTTGTATACTTAATAGGGTCTTCAGTGGTACAAAACTTTTTAATTTTGATAAAGTCCCATTTATTATTTTTCCTTTTATGCATCATGCTTTTGGTGTCAAGTCTAAGAACTCTTTGCCTGGGCTTGGAACCCAAAGGTATTCTCTCATGCTTTTTTCCTAGAATTTGGTCCGTGAGTCATTTTGAGTTAACATTTGTATGTAAAACATGTAGTTTAGGCAGAGGTGTGTTTTATACCTATGGATAGCTTTAGAACTCTTTATTAAAAGACTATCCCTTCTCCATTGATTGGTTTTGTTCCTTTTTCAGAAATTCACTGGGCATATTTGTGTGAATCTATTTCTGGGTTCCCTATTCCTTTTCATTGATTTGTGTGTCTATCGCTCCACACTTTCTTGAATACACTAGCCATAGAACATGGGATATATATCAAGTTGATAACCACTTAACACTGGGAAGAGGAATTTCTCCCTCTTCATTCATTTTTTCAAAATTGTGTTGGCTATTCTAGAGCTTTTCTATTTCCATAAATATTTAAATATGAGCTTGTGTATGTCCACAAAAAAAATTGCTGAGAGCTTGATAGGAATTTCATTAAATCTATAGATCAATTTATGGAGAGGTGCCATCTTTACTATGTTGAATCATGTAACTCATGAGCGCAATATGTCCCTCCAAGTGCTCACATCTTTCATTTTTTTCATCAACATTTTGTAATTTTCATCACACATAGTCTGTACATGTTTTGTTAGACCTACATCTAAGTATTTAGTTTTCTTTGGAGCAATTATAGATAGTACTGCATTTTAAATTTTGGTTTCTACTTGTTCATTGTCAGTATGAAGAAATGCAATGATTTTTGTGTGTTAATCTTATAACCTGTGACCTTACTAACTGCACGTATTAATTCTAAGATTTTTGTGGGGTTTTCTTTTGTGTGTGGGTATGAATGGTTTTGTTTTTTTGTAGATGCCTTGTACTTTTCTGCACAGACTATTATGTCATTTACAAATAGAGACAGTTTTCTTTATTTTCTCCAACTGTATCCCTTTTATCTCTTTTTCTTTTCTTATTGTCATGGCTAGAACTTCCAGTGCTTTGTCGAATAAGAGTAATGAAAGTGGAAATCCCTGCCTTATTCCTGTTAAGAGAGGAAAAATATTCAGCTTTCTACCATGACTAAGATGTCAGCTATAGACCTTTTGTGGATGTTCTTTACGAGGCTGAGGAAGTTCCCTCCATTCCTAGTATACTAAAAGTTTTTATTGTAAATGGATGTTGAATTTTGTCAATTGCTTTTTTGACATCAAATGATATAATCATATGATTTTTCTTCTCCAGCTTGTTGATAGGGTGGATTACACTGATTTTCAAGTATTGAAACAGGATTGCACACCTTGAATACATTTCATTTGGTTGTAGTGTATTATTCTTTTTATACATTGCAGGATTTGATTTGATAGAATTTCGTTGAGGATTTTTGCATCTATGTTCAAGGGATATTCGTGTATAGATTTCTTTTTGTGTGCCGTCTTTGGTTTTGGTATCAAGGTAATAACGGCTTCATAAAATAAGGTTAAAAATGTGCACTTCTCTTTTGTTTTCTGGAAGAGAGTATGTAAAGTTTGTGTCAATTATTTTAATGTTTGGCAAAATTCTCCAATGGAATTAGCTGGGCCTGGAGATGTGTTTTGTTAGAGTTTTTAAATTACAAATTCAATTTTCTTAATAGTGAAAGGGCTACTCAGGTTATCTATTTTATCTTGGCTGAGTTTTGGTAATTTATGTTTTTTGAGAAATGGGTTAGTTTCTTCTAAATTGTCAAATTTCTAAGTGTAAGGTCATTTATGCTATTCCTTTATCATTTTTTAAATGGTTATAGAATCTTGTGATATCCCTGTTTAATTCTTAATATTGGTAATTTGTGTCTTTTTATCTTTGTCAGTCTTACTAGAGTTTTATCAATTTTATTGATTATTTTGAAGAATTGGCTTTTTGTTTCTGTCTATTCTATTTCCATTCTATTTCTATTGTTTTCTTGTTTAAATTTTTTTTTTGCTCTTGTCTTTTATTGTGGTAAAATATCCATAACATAAAATATCCCAGTTTAAGCACTTTTAAGTGTGCAGTTGATTTTTAAGTGTACAGTGAGTCAGTGAGTGTCCAGTGAGTGTCCAGTGTCCAGTGAGTGTACAGAGAGTATCCAGTGAGTGTACAGAGAATGTACAGTGAGTGTACAGTGAGTGTACAGGGAGTGTACAATGAGTGCCCAGTGAGTGTCCAATGAGTGTACAGAGTGTCCAATGAATGTCCAGTGAGTGTAGTGGCATCACATGCACATTGATCTGCAACCATGACTCCCATTCAGCTCTGGAACTTTTTCATCTCCCCCCACTGAAACTCTGAACCCATTAGACGCTAACTCCTCATTCCCCAGTCACCCTATTCCCTAGAAACCCTCACTTTACTTTCTGTCTTTATAAATTTCACTACTCTGGGTAACTCATATAAGCAGAATCATACAATATTTGTCTGTTTGTGGCTGGCTTACTTCACATAGCCTAATGTCTCCAAGGTTTATCCATGTTGTAGCATGTGTGCAAACAATGTAATATAAATACAACCAAATAATATTACTCTATGCACACTCTGTGTGTTTCAGGTTTTTTTTTAATTTGTTAAGATTTGTTTTATGACCCAGGTTATGATCTATCTTGGTGAATGTTTCATGGCAAAAGAATACAAAAGAATACAAAAGAATATGTATTGTGCTGTTGAAAAGTGAAGTGTTCTATAAATGTCAGTTACATGCTGTTGGTTGATGGTGTCATTCAGTCCTGTATCCTTGCTGACTTTCTGTATGGTAGTGCTATCAATTGCTGGAGTGAGGTGTTGAACTTCCCAACTTTCACAAATTCCAAGTTTTGTGGATTTTTCTGTTAATACTTCAATTCTATCCAGTTTCATTTCATGTATTTTGAGGATCTGTTGTGCGGTGTATATGCTTTTAGAAGTGCTGTATCTTCTTGGCAGGTTGATCCTTTAATTATTATGTAATATACTTCTTTGCTCCCCATAATATTCTTTGCTCTGAAGTCAACTTTATCTAATATTAACATAGCTATGCCTTCTTTTTTGATTAATGTTTGTATTATAAATCTTTTTCCTTCCTGTAACTTTCATCCTACCTATGTCAATATGTTTGAAGTGATTTTTGAGAGAGCATTTAGCTGGGCTGGGATATTTTGTTCTACTCTGCCTATCTCTAACTTTTAATTTCTATACTTATTTATAAAGTAATTATTGATATGCTGAGGATTGTTTGACATTTTGTTTTTCATTTATTCCTTCTGTTTCTACCGCCTCTGTTTCTTTCACCTTCCTGTGAGTTACTTTAACATTTTTAGTACTACAATTTAATTTACTTACAAAAATACTTGGTATATCTTTTTTATTTTTATTTTTATTTTTTGAGATGGAGTCTCACTTTCTCACCAGGCTGGAGTGCAGTGGCACAATCTTGGCTCACTGCAATCTCTGACTCCAAAGTTCAAGCCATTCTCTCCTGCCTCAGTCTCCCGAGTAGCTGGGATTACCAGCACGTTCCACCACACCCAACTAATTTTTTTGTATTTTTAGTAGAGACAGAGTTTCACCATGTTGGCCAAAATGGTCTCTATCTCCTGACCTCATGATCCACCCACCGTGGCCTCCCAAAGTGCTGGGATTACAGGCATGAGCCACCACACCCAGCCTGTATTTTTTTTTTTTTTTTTTTTTTTTTTTTTTTTAGTGGTTGCTCTAGGTATTACCTTTTACATATGTAACATCACAGTCTACTAGTGTCAACATTTTGCCACTTCAAGTAAAGTTTAGAAATCGTATTTCCATTTAAGTCCCTTTACTCCCCCCAATTTTAAAAATATTATTTATTTATTTATTGAGACAGGGCCTTACTCTGTGATGCCCAGGCTGGAGTGCAGTGGCATGATCTCAGCTTGGTGCAACCTCCACCTCCTGGGTTCAAGCAATTATCCCACCTCAGCCTCCCAAGAAGCTGGAATTACAGGTTTGCACCATCATACCTGGCTGATTTTTGTATTTTTTTGTAGAGACAAGGTTTCACCATGTTGGCCAGGCTGGTCTCAAACTCCTGACCTCAAGTGATCTGCCCACCTTGGCCTACCAGATTAAAAATATAATTGTTTCAAGTGTTTCCTCCACATATATTGAGTGTCATATCAGATGATAATGTAACTTTTATGATTGCTTCAATCATAAAATATGACTAAAGAAATCATGGGGTGAAGGACAGTCTATTACATTTATTTCCATTTTTGCTCACTCTGTTGTTTTTTTTTTCTTTCCGAAGGTCCTAGCCTTCTAGTATTGTTTTCTTTGTGTTTGGAGAGCTTTCCTTAGCCAGTCCTTAAGGATAGATCTGCTAACAACATATCCTATTAGTTTTCCTTTCTCTGAAGATATCTCTATTTTTTATTAATTTCTGAAGGAAAAAAATTAATTTCACTGTCTATTTCATCAAGATTCAAGGTTGACACTTTCTTTCAGAACTGAAAAAGATGCCATTTCTTCCTGGCCATGTTGTTTCAGATGAAAAATCATCTGTCATTCAAATTGGTGGGTTTTTGTAGATAATGTGTCATTTCTCTCTGGCTGTTTTTAAGATTTTTTTCTTTGCCATTAGTTTTCAGAAGTTTAATTATGATGTTTCTTGATATGGATTTCTTTTGGTTTATTCTATTTGGAGTTCACCTAGCCTTTAGATCTATAAATTTTTGTCTTTCCTCAATTTGGAAAGTTTTCAACCATTACTCATTCTGAGACTCCAATGATATGAATGTTAGGTATTTGTTACATAAATCCTTAAGACTGTGCCTTTCTTCAGTCTATTTTCTCTCTATTGTTCAGATTGAATAAATTCTATTGATTTGTCAAGTTCGTAGATTCTATGTTCTGTCATCTCCACTCTGTTGATTCTACCTGGCATGTTTTTTTTATTTAAGTTATTGTATTTTGGGGGTCTATAATCTCTGTTTGGCTCTTTTTTAAAATAACTTCTGTCACTTTGCTAAGATTTTTCTATCTTTTCATTGTTTCAAAAAATTGTTATTGAATATTGGGACATTTTCATGAGAGGTACTTTAAAATTCTTGTCAAATAATCCCAACACCGGATTCACCTCAGCATCAGCATCTGTTGATTGTCTTTTCTCTTTCAAATTGTGGTTCTCCTGATTCTTAGTAAGAAGGATGATTTTTTATTGTATCCTGGACATTTTGGTTATTATGTGAAGTGACCCTTGATCCTGACTAAATATATGTTAGCAGGAAGTTACCCTTTTTAAATTTAGCATATGAGTTCTGCCCTACTTTTGTGGCTTTAATTCTAATAAAATTTTAGTTTTCTAAGCCCCCTGGTGATGTTATTCTGACCAGCTTTGTTCTTTTAGTGCTGTCATGACACTTGCTCAATGCCTGCCGGCACTGTCTGCAGTACAGAAGGTACTTCCTTTGGCTAACTGCTGTTGTTGTGGGACCTTTGGTGGAGGAGAAGGAGAGGAACACTTGGCCTGGGTCTCACTATGCCACTGGGTGGAAGACAGAGAAACGCGGGGCTTCAGGGCTGTTGCCACTGAGGGTGAATAGGGTGACCTACCAGTGCTTTCATTGTATAATAGAGGCTTGGAAAGCCCAGGGCATCACTGCTGCCAAGGTATAAGATCACTCATTGAGCCTGGTTTGTGGAGCAGGGGCTGGATGGCCTAGGACTTCCTAGCTGCTGGTGCTGCCACTGCTGTGGCTACAGGGACAAGTAGATAAGACCATCCACTGGGGGGCTCTGGTCATGGAGCAGAGATTGAGATGGCTGGGTCTTCACCACTGCTGCTGCTGCCAATGGATGAGTCCAATAGCAGGGTCCCCAGGTCCCCAGTTATAGAGCAGGGAATGAGTTTCCCCACTAGACCTCTGTTGTCTCTGTTGAGCTTCCCCTTTCTTGGTCCTTTGGCTAGAGAAAGAACACTTTGTTTTTTCTCTGCTTGTTCGTTCTGGATTGTAAGCCTCTCCACTGTCCAGTTCAGTGGTATTTGGACCCTTAAAAAAATTAAAACCTAGGGAAATCACCACGTTGCCATTTCTCAAGTCCTGAGGTCTCTACCCAGTCTGCCTGTTTCTTTCCAGCTTTCAGAGTCCTTTTATCATTATCTGTTTAATAAATTTTTGTGTATTAAGTTATAGTTAGAGAGGAGGAGAAGGGAAAAGTGAATCTATAGCATCTTGCTCTGGAACTAAAATTCCAGAAAGCAATATAATTTTGACTGCACAATCAGGTCTTTAATCTATCTGAAATTGATTTTAGTCTATGATGTGAGATAGAAATCTAATTTCATTTTTTTTCTCCATAGATATTCAATTGTCTTGGCACCATTTTTGAGCAGTCTGTCTTTTATCAAATACTCTGCAGGGCTCACCTCTGTACTGCACAAGAGTCTACTGCTTGGCTTGCTATTCTAGGTAATTGCTCTATTTGACTATCCCCGCACCAATACATACTGACTTAATTATCATATCTTTATAGTAAGTCTTGATATACGGTGGTAACAGATATTCACACAAATGTTTTTTATACTTGTTTTGTATGCAGAAAACTTGTTAAACCCCTCTTGCTAAATTTAAAAATGTATCTATGGAATCTTTTTGGATTTTCTGTAACCTAAACTGATTATATCATAATGTGCACAGTTACATGATTTTTTAAATCATGACTTCCCCCAACCTTTTCAATCATTTTTAGGGAGTAAAGGAGGGAAGATTTTTTTCTGTGGTGGCCAAAACCTCTACTACCATGTTGATTTGGTGAAAGTCGGAGTAGTGCAATTATTTTTCTTGTTCCTACTTTCTAAAGGAAAAGCTGGCTGGGCATGGTGGCTCACGCTTTGTACTCCCAGCATTTTGGGAGGCAGAAGTGGGAGGATCACTTAAGCCTAGCAGTTTAAGACCAATTTGGGTAACATGGAGAGACCCTGTTTCTACAAAAGATAAAAAAGGTTAGCTGGGTGTGGTGTTGCATACTTGTAGTCCCAGGTACCGCAGGGCTAAGGTGGGAGGATCTGCTGAGCCCGGGAGGTCGAGGCTGCAGTTAGCCATGATCGTGCCATCGTACTCCAGACTGGGTAACAGAATGAGACCTTTTATCCAAAAAAAAAATAAAGAAAAAAAAAAAAAAAGAAAAGCCTCTAGAGCTTCACTATTAAGTGCGATGTTTGTTACAGGTTTTAGCAAATATATTGTATACAACTAAAGAGGCTTTCAACTATTCCTAATTTGCCATACTTTTTTAGCATAAATAGTAAGTTTTATTAAAAAATAAAATAAAAGCTTAGAAAACACATGCTAGGCCCGGCATGGTGGCTCATGCCTGCAATCCCAACACTTTGGGAAGCCAAGGCAGGCAGATCACCTGAGATCAGGAGTTCGAGACCAGCCTGCCAAACATGGCAAAACCCATCTCTACTAAAAATACAAAAAGTTAGCCGGGCGTGGTGGTGGGCGCCTGTAATCCCAGCTACTTGGGAAGCTGAGGCAGACGAATCACTTGAACTTGGGAAGCGGAAGTTGCAGTGAGCCGAGATCACACCACTGCACTCCAGCCTGGGTGACAGGAGCGAAACTCCCTCTCAAAAAATAAAAATAAAAAAAGAGAGAAAGAAAACATATGCTATGCTAATGCTAGTCAAAAGAAAGCTGGAGTGCTTATATTAGTATTAAACAAAGTAGGTTTAATAGCAAAGAATAATACTATGGATAAAGACCATTATGTCATAATGATTAACGAGTCAATTTATTAATAGGATATAACAATCCTAAACGTGTATGTACCTAATGACAGAGCTTCAAAATACACGAAGCAAAGATAGATAGAACTGAGATGAGAAATAAGCAAATCCACAAGCATAGTTGGAGATTTCAGTGCCCTTCTCTTAATAATTGAAAAAACAAGTATTAATAATATAAAATTAGCAACGATACAGAAGACTTTAAACAACATTATCAAATAATTTGACTTAACTGATCTCTATAGAATATTCTACTGAACAACAGCAGAATATGCCTTCTTTCCAGAGGCATATAGAACATTTATCAAAGTAGATAATATTCTGGGCTATAAAATGAGTCCAACAAAGTTAAAGGAATTCAAGTCATAAAGTACGTTTTCTAACCAAAATGGAAGTAAATTAGAAATCAATAACAGAAAACTACCTGGAAAATTCTCAAATATTAGGAAAGTAACATACTTCTAAATATCTCATGAGTCAAAGAACAAACAAAAAGAGAAAACCAACAGTATTTTGAACTAAATGAAAGTTAAATCACAACATACAAAAACCTGTGGCACAGAACTAAAGCAGTATTTAGAGGCAAATTTATACCATTAAGTGCCTATTTTAGAAAAGAAGAAAGATCTCAAACCCATGATCTCATCTTCTACCTTAAGAAACTGGAAGAAAAAAGTAGAAAAAAAGGAAATAAAATCAAATGATAATAGTGGAAATAAATGTAATACAAAATAATTTTAAAAATCAAAATTAACAGTTTCTTTAATATGTGTGTATATATATGAATAATTTATAATATTATTTAATAATATTAAAATCAATAAGGCCAAGCCGATCAGATAAAAACAAAGCAAAACAAAAACAGAGAAGACATGAGCTACCAATATTAGTCATTAAAAAGTGACATCACTACAGAGTCTATAGATTTAGAAAGATAATAGAGGACAATTAAAACTCTATGACAATACATTTGATAACTTAGATAAAATGCAACATTTCTTAAGAGTCACAAACTACCAAAGTTTATTCAAGAAAAAATAATCTGAATAGTTCTATATCTGTTAAAGAAATTACGTTTATAAATAAAAGCCTTCCAACAAAGAAAACTCCAGGCCCAGATGGCTTCTTCTGTGGGTCCTGCTTCACACTAAAGAACACATAAGACAAATTCTATTCAAACTTTTCCAGAAAATTGAAAAAGAAGGACTACTTCCCAACTCATTCTATGAATCCAATGGTACCATGATACCAAATTCAGACAAAAACATTACAAGAAAAGGAAACTACAGAATGATACCTGTCATAAACATAGATGCCATAATTATAAACAACATTTTACCACCTAAAATAAACAATAAAACATCCTGACCAAATAGTTTGTTCCATGAATGCAAGTTTGCTCTAACATTTTTGAATGCATCAATACGATTTATCATATCAACAAACCAAAACAGAAAAACTAAATAGAGTTATCCCAATACACGCATAAAAAGCATTTGAAAAAATTCAACATCTCTTTCTGATTTTTTTTACAAAAATCTCTCAGCAAATTGATAATTAGAAGGTACTTTCTTCAGGTAAGGAGCATCAACAAAAACACCAGAATAATGAAAACACTGAATTTTTCCCTCTAAAATCAGGAAAAAGACAAGAATGTTCATTCTATCACTTCTGTTCAATAGTATATTGAAATTTCCAGCCAGGGAAATAAGGCAAGAAAAGCAAATAAAAGGCATCCAGTTTGCTAAGGAAGAAGTAGAACTATCTTTGTTCACATACAGCATGATTATTTATGCAGAAAATTTGGTATAATGTGTAAAACAAATTGTACAGGAACTAATAAGTGACTTTAGCAAGGCTGCAAATTGCAAGTCTAATGTACAAAATTTAATTGTATTTCTATATACTAACCACAAACAATCAAAAACTTATATACACACACACACTCTAAATGGCAAGAAATATGAAACACATAGGAATAAAACTGACAAAAGATATGCAAAACCTGCCACTGAAAAGTACAATGCATTGTCAAAATAAATTAAAGAAGACTTTAAATAAAAGAAAAGATGTACCTTGTACATTGATTTAAGAGATCTATGCTGTTAAACTGTCAATTATCATCAGATACATTCAACACAATCCCTATTTAAAATCCCAAAAGGTTTTTTTGTAGATATAGACGAGCTGATTGTAAATGTCACATGGAAATGTAAACAATGCAAATAATCAAAATAAATTTTTAAAAGAGGAGCAAAGTTGGAAAGCTAATGATACCTGTTTCAAAATTCAATATAAAGCTACAGTAAACAAGATAGTGTGGTATTGGCGTCAGGATAGATGAATAGATCAAATAGGTCAGTGGAACATAATAGAGTCTAAAACTCTCTCTCACACACAAAACTGATTTTTTTTTTTACAAAGGTGCAAAGATGATTTGGTGGAGGAAGCATAGTCTTGTCAACAAATAATGCTGGAACAATTGGATATTCACAAGCAAAAAAAATGAATTTCAATCCATATGCAAAAAATAAAATGAAATTTAGAACTAACGTAAAACCTAAAATTCTACCAAAAAAAGTAGAAAATTTACTTTTTTGGATGATTTTTTAAATTCTTTTGGACTGGATCATGTTTATTAGTAATCATCTTTAATTTCCACCATCCTCCGTGTTCTTCCCTATATCTCAAGAGCTGAAATTTCACTACAATCCTTAGACTCCTTGACACCAGTTTTTGAAATGTAATTTATGTTCTGCTGATGAAATACACTCATGTATGATTTGGAAAGCAGGGAGGAGGAAACGACCCTTTCTTCTTTGACAGTGATGACAGCTGACGTGTGGGTTGTGGAAGACATGAATGTTTGCAGTAGTTGAACACTGCATTCCATTGCCAGTCACCAGCTTCAAGATGTGGAAAAGCTGTAATATCACCATGTACTTTTTGCAATTTACTCTCTTCTGGGTAGCAATGGCAGCCTCTTGACTTCTGGATTGTGTTGTAGTGATGCAGCTAAAAGCCTACAAGCAGCCCTCTAAGTTTTGTACCTCCAGTTTCACAACGATTTTGCAAGCTTCTAATTCCCAACATTAAATTATTTTCTTCCTGAAGTACTTTGCCTCTATTTTTCTGCAGTAATTCGTGACCAATACTATCTTAAGAAGACAAAATGTATGCTTAAATTATCTAGCCAAATATGAATACCTGTACCTTATCAGATAATATAAGGACCCTAGCTCCATTAATTACACTTTTAGCTCCATTAATTATGCTTTTAAATGTAAGTCACAGGGTCTTATTATTTTTTGTATATTCAATGTTCGTTTGGATTTACCCACTTATTTATAACTGAAAGGTTGTCTTTCTCTTGATTCCTTTTTGTATTTCAACCCTTCCATCTATAATCATTTTCTTTTTTCCTGAAATACATCATTTAGATTTTCTTTTACTGAGGGTCTCTTGATGACAAACTCTGTTTTACTTACATTTAAAAATCTTGGCTGGGTACGGTGTCTCACCCCTGTAATCCCAGGACTTTGGGAGATGGAGGCGGGCAGATCACGAGGTCAGGAGATTGAGACCATCCTGGCTAACGTGGTGAAAACCCATCTCTACCAAAAATACAAAAAATAGCCAGGTGTAGTGACAGGTACCTGTAGACCCAGCTACTCTGGAGGTTGAGGCAGGAGAATAGTGTGAACCCGGGAGGCAGTGCTTGCAGTGAGCCAAGATTGCGCCACGGCACTCCAGCCTGGGGGACTGAGCAAGACTCTGTCTCAAAAAAAAAAAATTTAATTAATTAATTAATTTAAAGTCTTTATTTTGTTCCCATTATTAAAAGATATATTTCCTGGGTATAGAATATTCATCAGCTATTAACTTTTGTCAATATATTGAAGATATTATTCCCCTGTCTTCTGACTTCCATTATTATTGTTGAGAAGTCAGCAATTAGTCTAACTCATTCATTTGAAGACAATCTGTTTGTCTCTTATAACTGCTATTAAGATTTCTTCTGACTGGGCGTGGTGGCTCATGTCTGTAATCCCAGCACTTTGAGAGGCTGAGGTGGGTGGATCATGTGAGGTCAGGAGTTTGAGATCAGCCTGGCCAACATGGTGAAAACCTGTTTCTACTAAAAATACAAAAATTAGCTGGGTGTGGTGGCACATGTTTGTAATTCCAGCTACTTGGGAGGCTGAGGTAGGAGAATCGCTTGAACTCGGGAGGCAGAGGTTGCAGTGAGCCAAGATTTTGCCATTGCACTACAGCCTGGGCAACAAGAGTGAAATTCCATATATATATATAACAAAAGATTTCTTCGTTTGGGGCATTCTCTGTTCTCACTGTTATGTGTTGACGTGTTTTCTTTATCCTGATTGAGATTTTTAAGGCTTCTTGAATCTACAGTTTCATATCATTCATTGTTCCTGAAAAATTCTTACCCACTATTTCTTCAAATATTGCTTCTGCCTTCTCTTTCTCTCCTTTCCTGGGAATCTGATTAAATATATGCTAACCTTTCTCACTATATCCAGCATACCACTTAACTCATCGTCTGCATTTTCCACCTTTCTGTCTCTTTATGACATATGTAGACTAACTTTTTCTGGCATCTTCCAGTTTACTAATTCCTTCCTTAACTGTGTTTAATCTGCAGGTTAAATTCATCCTTTGGTGTTTTTTTTTTTAATTTTAGTAATTGGAGTTTTATTTTCAGAAGTTATATTTTAAAAAACTCTACTGTGTCAATTTTTATAGTTTCCTGCTCATACAAATATATTCACACTTTTAAAAATTTCAAACATGGTATAATGAATGCTGTGCTGCACTGGACATTCCCCTTTCAGGAATAAGGGATTTATTTACTCTGCCGATGGAAATAGAAGTCTGACATTGTCCTTAGAACTAAAATCATTGGCCAATTTTGATTTCTGTTACCGTATGTCCATGATGACCTCAAAACAAAAGTTCAAAATTCCCTCAATTGGCCAATGCTGTTAGGGCAAAAAAAAAAATGTCTTCTGGGTTGCCTTTACCTCTCATATGTTTCCTTAAACAACTTTCCTGCTAATTCCATACTATCTTATTATCCATTTGATACTTTTAAAAGGATTTGTAGTTTTTTTCTCAATCAGTAATTAGGTCCAAATAACCTATATTTCACTGTATGAAATATACAAGAGTAGCAGAAAAAGGACTCCACTGGCTAGAATCTAGCAGTGGCTACTGCCTTGCTTTGTTCAAAAAGACTGTAACCTTCCTTCTGGCTCAGAAGAAAAGAGTACCCGAATGAATGAGTGATGTCTGTCATGGTCACAGGAGGTGGTATGTCACAGGAGGAGAAATCCTGTGACCAAATCATTTGAAAATCTTTTCTCATTCTTTGGGCCCCTAAATTTATTAATATAAGGAGCCATTTATCCCCAAAACTTTAACCAGTCCACTCACTTTATAAACTGCTCACCCTGAGTTTAAGGCTCTCTATGTTTTTGTGTCAACCTCTGTTTCCAGACTGTTTCACCACTGCACCATATATACTAAAAACCACAGCCAAGTACACTCTACCTTCCCCTAAACATCCTCCGACATTTCCATCTCCAGTAACTTGACTCAAGGTTTCACTGTTTGGAATAATTACTCTTCATTTATACATTCAGAAATTCTAGACATTCTTCCAACCTAGATCCATTGCCACCTCCTCATAAGACTTTCTTTGTCTCCCTGTTGGATTCCTCCTTCCCTTGGTCTCTCAGAGCACCGTAAGTCTTTCCAACAAACTTTGCCTTTCCCTGTTTGTTTTTATCCCATGCTAGTCAGGCCTTTGTTTAATCTCTGGTCCTATCCTGTTAGGTGGAAGAGGCTCAGTCAGGGACTGCCTGATCTTTGTAGTTAACATAGTTTGAAACTCAATACATGTTTCCTTCCAGAGGAAAGATCTCTGATGAATGGAAAAAGTCATATTCCTCCGTGTTATTTGTCCTTCAGACTTGGGCTCTAGGGACTGCTCAGATTCCAGTGGCTAACTGTACATCCTCTGAGCTGCAACCACCCTCCCCCTCCCCAGGGTCCTGAAACAACTGTTCGAAGGGCACCATACTGAAGCACATAAGGTAGGACTAGGAGCTACACACCTGTTTTTTGGAGGTTAGGACATGTAGGCAGGAGCAGGGCATGCCTGGGTTGCTGTTGCCCACCAGTAGCAGAGCTGGCCAGGCCAAGCATAGTTGAGCATTTAAAATACATTAAAGGCCTGCTCCCTTTGAAGTTGGAAACTATCTCTATTTAATCAGAGAGAAACAACTTTTCAAAAGATTTTTTCCCCTCTTTTTTACCTTCAGCTTGCTGGCTTCTCCTGTGGTTAGTAGCATGAATAAAACATGCATATCCCAATTAAATCTTGATTTAATTTCACTTCTTTGCAAAGCTGATGAACTCGAGTGCTTTCATAAAGACACTGAGCATTAGCATTCTTTTGTTATGCACAATCCATTCGGAGGAACAAGGGGCTAAAAATATTCAGCTGCCTCTCCCCTGGCCTTGCCAAGCTCTCCGTGAGTTAGGGAGAAAGGAAAACACACAGGCACACACACATTTCCAGCCAGACTAATCCTCCCCGTGGACACCCCCTGGTAATTGTAGGGAATGAGAGCTCGTTTGACCATGAGTAACATCTCAGAGTTGGAAGGCAAACAGCATCTGCAAAAAGGACACTTTCTCGGGTGCTTCTTTGGTACTGTACCTGGAATAGTCAGTACCCATAGTGATTTAAGAGCCCTTCCCTTCTCCTGCTCCAGAGGAGGCCCCAGCAGCAGGAAGAAGCTCTGGACCCAGCTGTGCATCCCAGAGGGCTGACTGAGCTTCTTGCCATTTGCTTCTAAATCTGAAAAATACAAACTTCCCCTGAAGTTCGCACTCATCACTTCAAAAAATAAATACTGTATTCATTGAAGACTGAAAAGAAGTTCATGAATGTGTTTAACTGTGGTTATTCCTGGATGATGGGATTATGGATGATCTTTATGTCATGTCTGACACTTTGTGGCACTTATGAACTCTCTTTAATAAGCATAAGGAAATTCTACAATCAGAAAAAGTTGTGTTAGAAAGATTGACACTTATTGACACCCCTCTACTATATACAGGGGGAAAATTATCTAAGATATGCTCTCTAACTTCAGAGAGGTTTTTTATTGTTGTTGTTGTTTGTTTGTTTTCTTTTTTTGAGACAGATTCTCACTCTGTCTCCCAGACTGGAGTGCAGTGGTGCGATCTTGGCTCACTGTAGCCTCCAGCTACCGGGATCAAGGGATTCTCCTGCCTCAGCCCCCCAAGTGGCTGGGACTACACATGCACGCCACCATGCCAAACTAATTTTTGTATTTTTTTTTCATTAGAGACAGGGTTTCACTATGTTGGCCAGGCTGGTCTCAAACTCCTGATCTCAAGTGATCTGCCCACCTCGGCCTCCTAATGTGCTGGGATTACAGGGGTGAGCCACCATGCCTGGCCCTTCAGAGAGTTTTTAATCTACATAGGATAACTAATAATAGATGGGGTAACTAATAATAGATAGGGTAACTAATCATAAGGACTAAATATAGAGGTTCCAGTTCTAAGGTACCCAGAGAAATAAATATTTCTGAAGGCAGTGATGGATAAAGAAGACTTTCCAGAGGAGGTGAGACTAGAAATGCTTGAGATCAGAGTTTGAGGGACCTTGGGAGACATTTAGACCAACTCTACATTTGGAGCTTACATCTCATCTTCATCAGCCTCACAGCATGAGGCTGGTTGAATATAGTCAGTTTCTGACCAGAAACTTGATGCTGTTTAAGTTAGTCTCTTCTACATTTGTTTTTCTCATACTTGGAGGTTCTTTCTATTTTTATTTTATTTATTTATTTTTAGAGAGAGGGGCTGGCTCTGTCTCCCAGGCTGGAGTACAGTGGGTGATCATAGCAGCCTCAACCTCCAGGGCTCAAGATATCCTCCTGCCTCAGCCTTCCAAGGAGCTGGGACTACAGGCACACACCACCATGCCTGGGTAAATACATTTTTTATAACATTTTTTGTAGAGATGGGGTCTCACAATGTTGCCCAGGCCTACTCAGAGGTTTTCTCACATTGATCTGAGCTCTGTTTCCCTGGTGGCTCTGGTTGGCCTCCTGGGGCCACAGACACCAGGTCTGCTGCCTCTCCCACTGTGATGATCCTTCATATTTAAAGTCAACTTTAACATCTTTTTTCTCTCTTGTCTTTATTTTTACTGTGGTTTTTAAAGCATACCTCAAATGTCATAACTTCCAACTGACAAAGGCTCTGAGGATGGATAAAACGTACACAAAATGGAAGAAATGGAACGGGTATTCTCAATAGGGAAAGTGGTATAAGCAAGACACAGAGTTTGAGAGAGGCCAACTGTGTGGACTGGCCCAAGAAGAAACCAGTCCAGCTGGGGCTGCATTGACCTGGGGACTGGTGGGAGATGCAGGTGGAGAGGTAAGAGAAAGGCCACCTGGGGAAAGCCTGGATCTGCTGGCCGAGTCTGACTGTCCTCCATACCCCACATCCTCAAGAGTCTCTTCACTCCAAGAGGAGCCTGGTCTGCGATTCAGGAGGCCTCTTGGTAGCCAGATGCTATTGTTTCATGAAAGCCCAGGTCCTTGTGGACCCTGCGGGGGACAGCCAGGGGCACAATGAGAAGGGGCTTGGTGCTTAGTTACTGCAGGTCTTTCCCTCAGTTGCCACCTTTGCCTATGATCTGACCAGTATGTAATACACAGCCAGCCTGCAGAGGAAGACTGTGGAGGTACGGTGGTAGGAGGAAGGTTCAGAGAGCTTGGCCCTGAGATACAAGTCGATTTCATGGTGTGTGCAGGGAGGATGCTGGGGAAGAGAAGGGGTCGCATGGAGCATCAAGCATCAGGGCAAGTAAGGGACAGAGAGCACAGGACAGGCCTATAGGTGGTTACCCCTGTGAATTCACCCCTCATTCTCCCATGCCTCCAATCTCCTGGTATTGTTGTGAATATCCACAGAACGGATTCAACAGCACCTGGACAGAGGCTGTACATACTCAGAATATGAAGGCAAAATGGCAAGGATGGCATTTGTAGGCCCTACAGCTAGAGTACAAGGGAGACAACCACACTGCGGCCCAGCCACCTTCTCTTCCCATACCTGGTTCTAACCTTCCTGACAAGAGGCCCTGTGTGCATGTGTGTAAATACCCCAGACTGCATAGCTTAGTTACATTCACTTTCCCTACCATCAAAATGTCACCCTTTGGGCCTAGGGATGGACACCAAAAGACCCTTGAAACAGGACTGTGCAGGCCCTCTGAGTGGGTTCAGAGCCATTTAAGGAGGAAACCTGGGGTGGGGCAAGGACCTAGAAATTGTTCTTATGAGAAGGGATATGAGATCCAAGTGGTCATGTCCCATGGGCACCCAAGATGTGGGGAGGGGTTGGACAGGAAACAGACCAGTTCTAGGACCCCTAAGCAAGGAGCCCAGAGCAAGGGCCCTGGTGGCACAGGGCTAAGGATGGTACTGATGACAAGTCTGGTGATCCTAAAATGGTCAAGTGGAAGGAGCAAAGACTTTGGAACCACACAGGCCTGGGCTCAAATCCTAGCCTTAACACTGACTTTCTCAGCCATTAATCTCCTTGAGCCTCTAGTTCCTCCTGAACAAATCTGAGAACAGCACACCTGCCTTGCAGGGTGGTTAATGAGATGGTATTGAAAAATGTATGCCAATAAACAATGGTTATTGATGTTTTGACATAAGGTCACTTGTCAAGCAAAAGCCAACTTGAGGCAGTGATAGGGCAGGGTAACCCTGTGGAGAAAGAGAGACCATGGAGAGTAAGGAGGGAGAACTAAGTTTCCCTTGGGGTGAAAAAGCCTCTTGGATGGCTTTGGTAAGTCTGAATCTGTCCAGCACTGACCCTTGGGCCACAATTCACAGGCCTTTAAAATGGTTTTGTTTTATTTCATTTGAGTAGACTTCTGCCCACTATTCAGAGAAAATGTCTGATGCTGTTTTTTCAAATCTCCCAGACTGTCCACCACCTTCCTCTTGGCACAAGTCTAGACCACGCTGGAGCTTTCTCCCACACAGGCTTGTCAATTTGAGCCTCAGCACAGCTCACACCAATAAACAGGTCCCCAAGACCCAGGAGGCACACACTGTGGAGAAATTTACACACTCATAAAGAGAACATGCCTGCTAATATGTTTACAGGTCGGGGGTCTTTCTCCTGAATGCAGACAAGATATTGCTGCAGTAAAAGAGGAAATTGTTCAGGCTGATCTTCCAAGCATGGACCAAGGAGGAATCCCCAAGTCTTGGCTGACACAGCTCATAAATCTCCTGCGTTTCTGTTTGTCCCAACTTCTATCATTTCAAGCAACATGTGGGACTGTCACATTTTAAGAAAATAAATCAAATGAAATTATAGATTTGCCTTTGTGATCCTGATGTGCAGATTACATGTTATTACATTATAGATCTCACACCCTCAATGCATTTGCACTATGGTATGATTATTGGATTTTGATGTATTGCCAACATCAAACCCAAATAAATATTTTTCTTCACTAAGTGCTGCTGGGAAGGAAGGCAATTCTCAAATATAAAGCCTCTTTAGGTGATTTAGTAAGAAATGAAAGGAGACCAATGTGAAAAAGAATAAACATGTTGTTGACACTGGTCTTCCATGGCAGTTCTTATACATCTAGGTCCCCAAGCCCTGAGAAAATAGAAACAGAAATGGCAATGAAGCCTGGAACCTGCTCTTATTCTCAATATGATTCATGTGTTAACTGAACAGATGTTTATTCAACAATGACTAATATGGCTTGGCTCTGTGACCCTATCCAAATCTCACCTTGAATTGCAATAATCCCCACATGTCAAGGGTGGGACCAGGTGGAGGCAATTGGATCATGGGGGCACTTTCCCCCGTGCTGTTCTCATGATGGTGAGTGAGTTCTCAAGAGATATGATGGTTTTGTAAGCATCTGGCATTTCTCCCACTGGCGTTCATTCTCTCTCCTCTGCCCTGTGAAGAGGAGCCTTCAGCCATGATTGTAAGTTTCCTGAGGCCTCCCCAGCTATGCAGAACTGTGAGTCAATTCAACCTCTTTTATTTCTAAATTATCCAGTCTTGGGTATTTCTTCATAGCAGCATGAGAATGGACTAATACACATACTATATGCCAGGCAGTGTTTTGGGCATCAGGGGTGAGAAAATGAAGACAACATACGAAAACCTGTGCCCTAAAAGAGTTTGCAGTCTAGTAGAGGGAAAGAGAAAATCAATAAACAAGTAAAATACGTAGCATATCCGTGCATGATAAGTGCCTGAGAGAGAAATTAATTAAATCAGCAGGGTAGGGTGAATGTTTGGTACCAATTTTAAGTGAGTGGTCAGAAATGGTCTTATGGTGAGAGTGACAGTTGACAAAGGCCCAGTAGGAAGGAAGGCAGCAAAATCCGGAACTGTCTAGGGGAAGTGCATTAAAGCAAATTGAAAAGCATGTGCAATGGCCCTGAGGCAGTGGTGGTCCTGGGATTTCAGGAAGCAGCAAAAGGTTGGAGCTGAGTGGGGACAAGGAAGCAAGGGACAGTAGAGTGGAGTGTGGTAGCCAAATTGGAAGGGCTTTGCAGGCCACTGCAGTGACTTTGGATTATTCTAGGTCTGTTGTACAGTAATGGGCAAAACAAATGTCCCTGCTTTTTCAGTTTATGTTACGATTGAGAATATAGGGACATAAGTAACCAATTATGTACAGAGGAACAAGAATTCACTCTGTGGGGGGTATCTGAGAGGAGTTATGTGTGAGTCAACTAGAAGCTTCCCCCAGCCCACTTCTGCCACCTTCACTCTAAAGTGCTTACACCTGAGGAGCTTTGCTCATCTGAGAACAGTGCTCATAAAAGGGTCTGTAGGGGACAGCGTGGAAGGAATGGGTCCCTTTGAAGATGGGCAAGACGAAAAGAAAAGAGAGGGAGAACTTCTCCAGCAGAGAACCTGCTGACTGTATTTCACCCCTAGTTTCTACTGGAAATGCCAACTAGAAAGGCAAGAAAATGGAATGGCGGAAGGGGTCAAAGTGGAAGAAGGCAAACATTACAGTAGCATGTGGTGGGGTGAAGGGGAGGTCTTTCTTGGAGAAACATACAGGTCAAAACCAGCCCATAGTACCTGTGGATTGAAGCACTGTGGGTCAGACCATGGAGCTACACTACAGGACTCTACTCATAGGGGAAGCAGAATGGCCCAGAACAGGATAGACACAGGCAAGACCGAGGTGCCAGGCAGCCTGTGTGTAAATGTCAGCCATGTAGGGTGTTATCTGAAAGTGCCAACTGTTAGCATCTGCACACCTTGTGAAAAGGTAGATTTGGGCTGCTGAGAGAGGGAATTTCATTCCTGTGGGAAGTTGAGTTAATGCTTAGGTCCCTCCTGTTAGAGAAAGGGAGCTCTTGCTCCTAGTCCATCCATTGCCAGGCAATATGAGCTTTAGGAGACCATCATCACTAATATCCTTGGACAATTTGCCTTTTTTCTCCTCTTGGAGTAAAGACAGATCCTGATCAAGATTACTAGGTCAGCCATAGTAGAAAGAAGACTAGTGATCCCAGAGTCATAAAAAGGTATAGACAACCTCATGGTAGAAGATACTTTGGGAAACTCTCTTGGTTTTTTTGGTTTGTTTTCTGTTTTGTTTTGTTTTGAGACAGGGTGTCACTCTGTCACCCAGGCTGGAGTGCAGTGGCATGATCACAGCTCACTACAGCCTTGACCTTCTAAGCCCAAGCCATCCTTCCACCTCAGTCTCCTGAGTAGCTGATACTACAGGTGCATGCCACCACATCTAATTTTTTAATTTTTTGTAGAGATTGGGTCTCCCTATGTTGCCCAGACTGGTCTTGAACTCCTGACCTCAAACAATCCTCCTGCCTTGGCCTCCCAAAGTTCTGGGATTAAAGGTGTGAGCCACCATGCTTGTCTGAAAGCTCTTGTGTAGTAGAGAAAAGTGCAGTGGCCTGATAGTCACTGGTTTTAGCTCAGAACAAGTTTTGGGACCTTGAGAAAAATCATTTCAATCTCTGGCCATCCATTTCCTTGCCTTGAGAGCAAGGCTTTTCAAGCTCTACTCCTAGAAATCCAAAGGATCTGTTAGAGGTGTCCAAGGACCACTATGATGGAAGTGGGGGCTTCCAGGGTGCCGTCTGAAGAAACACTGGAGACAACACATTCTTTCTTCCAGAGCAGCACTGCTTTATATTTTGGGCTTCTGTGGAAGTTTTCATTTGAAGGGAGAGTTATACTAGGTCTTTAAGAAATTAGCATGAAAACTACTGAGCTAAATATCTCTGCTCTGACCTTTTTCTACCTAATCAGTCCAACTGTATCAATGCCTAATCTACCCCCATTCCTTTGCTGAGTGTCCCAAAGAAAGCAATTTCTTCATTCTACTATGTCATTAATTTCCTTGCTTTTCTGTCTAGTCTATAGTCTCATTTAAGCCTCTCAGGCTATAAAAGATGCTAAAATTTGCTGCAAAACAGCCATCCCTTCTGTCTGTTCCCTCCCTTCCATCATCATTCACTAGCTTTGACTCATCCTCCAACCCTCAGGAGAAAAGTCTTTTCTTTCAAAGAAGCCTTCCAGGTGCTCCCTCCACTCTCTCACTGACCCCTAGCCAGGGACTCATAATAAGCACTAAAATCATCTTTTTCCTTGTGTCTCCCTTACTAGACTATGACATTTTGGAGAGAAAAAAGTAAATTTGTCTTATTATCACTGTCTACCAAGGCCTAGCCCAGTAATCACCCTGGCCATTCGCTACGATGCTGCTGTTTGCTAGATACTGACCGCTGCTGGGCACTGGGTGTGGCATGTCACATGCATTGCTTTACTTTATTCTCACATCAGTCTTTGAGGCAGGTGTCATTTTGTACATAAAGAAGCTGGTTTCAGGAGGCTTTAGTGGACTACTCAAGAGCACAGGTGAATAATTACTATCATCTCTATGTTGGCTTTTAAGAGATCTTCAAGAGTGTGATTTCATTATCTCTGCATCCTGCCATTCTCCAAGGTGAGAAAATCAGACCCATAGTGGTCCATGCTTAGGTGACAGCAGAGGGTAAAGGCTGATCTCCTTATGCTGATGTATGGCTGTGGATTGGATTTTAGTCTGTCAGTTCATGGTTCTCTGGAGAATAAAAGAGTAGAATAGAGAAATCCTTATGGAATTCAAAATGCACATACGAAACACATGAAATAGCCATGAAGACACTTCCAGAACAATATATCAACAATCGCCCATGAGCTCTCAGCAGAATACACAAGCACCTGATATAATACATATACCTCAGGCAGGGTAAGCCAACTAAATATTTTTAAATCCCTTTTAATAGAAGAGTCACTGAGGAATGGTTCAATTAAATAAACACTCCCTGAGGCTCCATGACGTGCACGGCGCTTTGCTCTACATTACAGGGTACAAAAGAGACCAGGGCTGCAGTCACCCCCAACTCCACATGAAGACCTCCAGCTCTGCATCAATATGCTAAATTGAAATTATGCCTTTTTGTGCCTCTCTTCCCCATGGAATACTTCTTTCTTAGGGCAGGGCTCATGTCTTATATACCTCAGTATTCCCTGGACCTACAGCACGTGCCGTGCAGAAAGCATGTGACTGAATCAGATCTCGGCTCCCAAGTCGCCAGTAAAAATAATCAAAATATAGATCAAGTTTATGCAAGAAAGAAAGTGATGGATCTTCCAGAGAGCTAGAGAGTTCTCCGGAAGCCCAGGTGAAGGGTAAATTGGTTCTGGCAGGGACAATGTCAGTAACAGAAACAGGAGACAATAGGCTGTCACTGTCTAACAGAGCAAATGGTAGAAGAAGGGGTGAGGCAGGGAGAAAGCTGAAGACTCAATGAGAGGAGGAGGCTGAGGACAGGCTGGAGGACCCATCAGCAACCTTCTGCTGCGTCCTGTGCCGCCAGGCTCTCAGCTACCTCAGGGTCATTACACGTGCTATTCCATCTGCTGAAATACACTTCCCCCAGATAGCTCCAGGTTTTGCTGTCTCTCTTCCTACTGGGCTTTTGTCAGATGTCACTGTCATCCTAAGACTGCTTCTGACCACCCATTTAAAATTGAGTGAGGAGGGAGCATGGCATGTGGAGCCTGGCACTTTAGGGAGGTCACCCTGGCCAACAGTGGGGAAAGGGGGCACAAGGCAAAGAGACTAAGTAGGGACACTGGTTGGTAACAGAGTACTGGAGGAGCACAGTTGGGGAGAAATGTGGAAGTGACCGGAGGACTGGAATCATGGTCAAATCAACAGGACTTGACAATTGAGTGGGCAGAGAAGGAAGAAAAGGAGTGGGGAGAGAAAACAATGCTCAAAGGTTTAGTTCTGCCCACTAATTGGGAAAATTGTGGTGCCAGATGCAAAAGTAAAAAAAAAAAAAAAAAAAGGCAGTCTAAACAGACTAATGAAATCATCTTTGCAAAAATTATAACAACAGTGAGGAAGTTATGACAGTGAAAGGGATCTGACCTAACTGACTCCATCTTGTTTCTAACCTCCAAGCTCCCCTTGTTTATTCCTGGGGACAGCTCGAACTAACTTTGGGAGGAACTTAGTTCATAGTTTAACTTTGAAACAAAGATGATAACAGCCCTTTCCCAAAACAAATTCCCTTCTTGCCAGGGGCCAGACTGCCTTTATAGGACTAACACATTAGCCATAAGATTTGCAACTTCGCCATCTACTCCTGCAGATAATATCACTATTGTAGGACCTAAGATTGACTTTTTGAGATGTCTTTCCAGATTTTTGCATTTCTGACCACTGATGGCTCCATCTGGACTCACCAACTGGTCCTGTGGCTCCCACCCTGGAACCAACTCAGTGCAAGAGGACAGTTTCGACTCTATGATTTCATCTATCACCCAACCAATCAGAACTCCCCGCTCTTTGGCCTCCTACCTGCCAAACTGTCCTTGAAAAACCCTATTCTCTGAACTTTTGAGGGGACCAATTTGAGTAATAATAAAGCTCCAGGCTCCCATTAAGCTGACTTGGCATGAATTAAACTCTTTCTCTATTGCAATCCCCCTGTCTTGATAAATTGGCTCTATCTGGGCAGTGGGCAAAATGAATCCACTGGGTGGTTACACTAAGGTGAACAAATGACAAATTTGGTTTTAGGTAAATTTTGGTTGAACTGCTAGTAGGCCATCCTGACTTTGTAACTTACTAGCTGTGTTACTTTATGTCTCTATACCACAGTTTCTTAATCCATTAAATGGGGATAATATAGAACATATATCATAGGGTTGTGGTGAGAAAGTTAAACATTCAAATGTATATATATTTCTATGTACGTATACACACCCATACCCAAATGCATGCCTGGCACACAGTGAGTGGCCAGTCAGTACGTTAGCATTATTATTACCTAGGTTAAAATGTCCAGCAGGGAGGCAGAGCTGCAAATGTGTTGCTCAGGACCAGAGCAATTCTTTGAAAAAAGAATCTATCATAAGATTGCTTTAAATAGAAACTCTCTCAGTGCTTTTAAGAGAGGGTTTACTCTCTCTCTGTCTCTCTCTTTTTTTCATTTTACTTGCAACCTTTCAGAAATCTATTTAGTGTATTAAGTGAGGCGCCCCTGTAGTTAAAATGAAACCTCTTCACTTCCTCAGTGAAGACATTCTTTGGGACAAATCTCCTTTTGAAAAAGTCAGTCTGGGCATAGAGGGCTCTGGAGGAAGGTGTGTCCATCCGAGGGCAGGTGGCTGAGTCGGGGAGGTAGTGCAGAAAGAAGGCAGGCTGTGGAGAATTAGATAGAAGCACTTTTTGGCAATTAGGAGGAACTGCCTATACCTGCGGGCAGCCACATGAAAGCCCATCCCAAGAGAAATTTCACTACTCCTGCCTCCATCTCACTCCATTCACAGTGACCTAGAAGTCTGGGTCTACATACAGGTATAAAGCCACTCCTAAAAATACAAGCATCTCCTTTATTATTTCATCCTCTGATAAAGTTCCCCCTTCTTGCTGTTGTCATTTGCTAATGTAAATGCTAATGTGTTCACCAATAAGTGCATTTAGGTAGAGAGGACTTCTTGGAGGAGGTAGCTTCCTAAAGTAATAGAGGCAGGAAGGGAGGGGACGAGTGGAGACCACTAAATCAGCAGGGATGTTTCTGGCCTTTTCAGGAGCCTGCAGAAGCCTGAGCGCAAAGTAGGGGCAGGAGCCCAGGACCTGGGGAGGGTGTGAGGCTCCTGCGCCTCGGGAGGTCTGCTGGAGGCACCCCAAGGGTTAATGCCAGGAGGAGAGCCCTGCCCCAGGCAGTAGGTGTGGAGTGTGCTCTTCTGGGGAGCTCTACAGGAAATTGCCTAATAAACCAGCTCCAGATTCCATCTCTAGTTGCATATTTTATTGACTTGAAACTTTTTTTTTTTAATCAGTGGACTCCCAAAACCAGATAGGCTATAAAATAAATAAATATAAAAGAGTCTAACACTAAATGAGGAACAAATTACTCCTGCATTCCCCATCCCCCCCACTCCACCTCTCCCATTATCTCCAGCGACTCCCAACTCACCCAATCACAACCCGCCTAATAAACCAGCTCCAGAATCCATCTCTAGTTGCATATTTTATTGACTGGAAATTTTTTTTAATCAGTGGGCTCCCAAAACCAGATAGGCTGTAAAATAAATAAATATAAAAGATCCTAAGACTAAATGAGGAACAAATTACTCCTGCACTCCCCATCCCCCCCCCCCACTCCACCTCTCCCATTATCTCCAGCAACTCCCAACTCACCCAGTCACAACTTGCCCTTTTACTACCAGCTCTCTCGCCCCACATGTGTAAGGTCTGATTGGCCAGGAAGGATTTTAAATGCGAGATGTGTAGGAAGAGGGGGTCAATTTATACCAGGAAAGTTTGTATCTGAGATGTGTATGATTTATAAGCTTTTTTTAAAAAGAAAAAACAAACATGACGACTCTTGTAAATAACAGATTTGCATATTAAATTTCTAGTGCAACATCCTTACATATGAATGAGTGAACAACATTAAGTTCCCATTCAGAAAACAAGAGCCCATTCAGAAAACAAACCCACTGGATTGAGGTACCTGATTTATCAAATTCAGCCTGCTCTATAAATCAGAATCCAGCTCCAGGACCCTATGGCAGTGTGACTCTCCACACCGCTCTGAGGTTTCTTCTTTGTGTGGTATCTCCCGCCTTCATCTTTATTTATTTCCAAAAGAAAAAAATGTTGCAACTGATTGAACAGACTGATTGATATGTCAGTGCTGAGATTTATGAGGCTGGGCACAGTTTCCAAGGCTGCCTCTTTATCCAGTCTCCATTCTGATGTAAGCTTGGCCCCTTACCAAAGATTTGCATATGCCATGTGCAGTCCTGTTCACCCTCTAAGCTGCTAGATCCCTAGTTGAATCCTCTCCTCCCCTGAATCTTTACTCAGACACTCCCAGATTATCCCTCCAAAGATTTTACCCCATCCTACAAATGACGGCTATGACAGCTGTAGCACCCAGAAAATAGGGTCTGTAAAGGGGCTTAGGGAACCTCATTTCACCAATGAGAACTGTGGTCCAGAGAGGTGGAGAAGCTAGCTCAAAGTCACACAGGCTGTCAGGAGCAAAGTGGAAACAGAAAAATGCATTACTGCTTTTGCATCAATACTGTTTCTACCACACCACGCTTTGTCGGGAAGCACTTGTTTCAGGGCCTTTGAAAGAATCTGGGCTCGGTGGAGGTTTCTGCAGATGAATGGAAGAAGGAGAGGCAGGAGCAGTGGCCTGAGCTACCAGGAATTGACGTTGAATAAGCTGGCACCTCCTTCCATCCTCCACCCTGATGCCTGGTGAAGATGGGTGGGGATGGATGCCCAGGAACTTCATTGCAGCAGGCTCTCTCCTTGTCCATGCTGTGGTAAGGGGAGTTCACCGTTCTTTGTACTGGTGCTAGGTCCTAAGCTAGCACTTTTTCACAAGTATTGTTTAGTTCCTTTGTCCTTCCTTATCTGCCCCTTCTCTAAGCTCCCACAGGACTTATCTATACCCCTCAGTAGGCCACTTAATCATAAACTATGGCACATAGTACCTGTCCTGCTGTTAAGCACTTAATCATATGCTGCCTTGTGATGTCTTCCATACCGTTAGTGTGCAAGGTAGTGTGTTCATCATGTGGCCTTGTGCCTGTCTATATTGCCAGTGTCCCCAGGGCAGGGGCAATACAACTAATTTAGAGCAACGGATTGGCCAAAGCAGTTAAGAGCTGGCATGCCTCCTCCATCTCTCTCTGCCCCCATTATGGAGGGTTAAGAGACATGGGGGCTGGATGATGTAGCTGCACGATGGAGTAGGGTCTCCTGATCTGCATCTGACTTTGCATAAACAGTAAATAGCATCCACTGTGTCAAGGCACTGAGACTGGAAATTTGGGGATATATTTGTCACTGAAGCATATACCTTCACCTATACTGATAAATGAAGTTAGTTACTACTGCTAATCCCAGGCTTGCCACTAATTAGTAAATAGTCATTTCCCCACTCCTGGACCTCAGTTTCTTCATTTGTAAAAACAGCGCATTAGACTATATGACAAAAATAATAACTACTATATATTTATATTTTATACTTGCTCTATTACAGGCAATGTGCCAAGTGATTTGTAAACATTAATACATTGAATCTGACATCTACTTTATGAGATAGATTTCATTGTCCCCTTAGAATGAGGAATCTGAATTGGGGTGGGACAGGGCAGGGGGTGTTAGGCAACTCTTCCAAAATCAAATAGCCACTAAGTAGTGGTCTGGAGTTTGAATGCAGGCGATGTGAACCTGGTGCCCCAAATTACAACCACTGTATTTTCTGATCACTCAAAATCTCTGAAGCATAACTCTTCTAGAACATCCAAATTGATCTGTAATTCTGTTTGTACACATATATTCCAAATAAAATTGTAAGGTATTTGAAAATGGGAGTGATGGGCTGCTGCTACTCATTAATATCCCCTCTTTCTGGCACCAGAGTCTAAAACAGGGTCAACATTAAGTAGATGTTTCATAATTTCTTCCTGAATTGAATTTTACAACCCTGAAGTCAACTCAGATAAATAGATCTCTTATTTTACAAATCTGACTCAAACAGCAGCATGGCACTAGGACTAAGACGATGAAAACCTACAGTCATTCAGCCTGACGATTTGACATGTGTCCTTCATTCCTTTGGCATACAATCAACATGCAACTGCTGTATAAAAAGCCCGATGTGGTAGGGGAATACCAGTCATAGCCTCTGCTCTCTGGGAAATTACAGGCCGGCCTATCAGTGAGTTTTACCTAAAGGCACCAAAGTGACACCTTAAGTCTCTAAAGTGAAGTGTACAAAGAATAATTGTCACCCACGTTATGTGAAGATGTATTGCTACACACAAGCAGTTGTGTGCTGGTAAATGTTGAGCAACTGCCTCTCTATGGGGAAAACAAAAGCCCTGATGTATAGTGTTTGCCAATTTCTATGGTATAAATATTCATACTATGGCTGATTATAAGCTACCAATGTGATGTCACTGACCCCAGAGTTGGAAGAGAAATGTACAACTGGCTCTGGAGAAACCCATACCAGCAGGCTCCAGCAGCCCATTGAGTACAACACATGATGGGCTTTTCCTGCCACCTCCATGGAAATACAAATCAGAGAACCCCTGGGAACTAGAGGAGTATAGATGAGCTCTAAGGGAGAACTGTCTCAGAGTTGAGGAATAGTAGACACTAAGGGTATATATGAAATTCTGTGAACAAAAGTTCTTGAAGGCAGAAAAAGAGAAGATTCTTACCTGTCTAGGCTGGTTTATGTCCAGGCCTGCCTGCAGGCAAATGGATGGGCCAGGTGACCTCTAAATGTCACATTAGCCTAAGGATTCTGTGATGCAGCAGAATTTGCTCCTAACTTTTTTCTGCCACTGGGACCACATCAGGCTTTCTATAGACCAAAGTCAATAGTACCAGTGCACCCTGTAGAATGCTATCCACAAACATCCCCTACAAAGTTGCTGACCTACTATTGAACAGGTTAATTGCAGCCAGTGGGGTGCTTGGGTGCCAGTGGGATTTCTAAGACTCTTGAGTCTACAACCCTGGAGAATGCAGACAAACAAATGGCAGCTCCTAACTCCTAAGGATGGCAAATGGGCCTGCATGGGCTGAGCCCTCTGGAAGGGTGCTCAGGCCCTCAGTGCACCTTGCCCTGCATGGCTGGCCAGCTCAGTCAATCACACTAACTCTACAGCTCTCCTGTCTGGCACACTACCCCTTCCTGCATATTCGTCATTCTCAAGGATTGCAACGGTGGTCCAGGGCTTCTCCTGGGAGTTAGCAGACAATGTCACAGACTCCTGGAATCTCACAGAGAGGGCAGGGCTCAGCCTGCCAAGGAGAAGAAAGGATGTGGATGGAAGCTGTTCATTTCCCATACACAAGAAGCTTTGAGAGAATGCAGACAAACCGTCCCTGAGACAGAGTTCTCTGAGGAACCACTGCCCCAACCAGGAGGGGCAGGCTATCAGGGAAGGGCTCTGGTGAGGCCTGCATCCAGCAGACTAAATGCATTCCAGAAACAATCTTAAAGGGCCCGGGGTCTACTTGTATTTCTAAGGGGTACAATTCCTACATGCAGGACTAATCATTCGGAGTTAACTGAGGAGCAAAAAGATGGGCTAATTTTGCGCGGGTTGAAACTCAGGCACAGGGTAACAAACAGAGCCCTGCCAAACGGCCTGGCAAGCATTATCATTGCAAGGGGCAGATGGAGAATTAGACACTCAAGTTCACCAGCAAGTTGCCTGTGAAGGCAGAATTAGGAAGCAGACACCTGATCCTTGGTTTACTGCTTACGCAGGCCCCAGTAAATAATACAAATGATGATCCATGGGAAGCACAGCTTTTCATGAAAAACCTGTGGGCTGCTCGGCAGTAAAAGGAAAGCTGGGCTCAGCACATGTCTGGCTTTCACTCGGATTCTCTCCCCTCTGCAATCAAAGGTTAGCACCTCACAGAGTCAAGTTTGCTTTTCTAAGTGTTGCTCATTCCCTTCCCCTGACCCTCTGTCCCCTCTAAACTCTCAACTTCTCCATCACCTGAGTTCTACCATTTATCCAACCATCCACCACTTGTGCACCCAACCATCCATCCCTTACCCACAAATCCAGTGATTTAATTCCTGTTAATTAAAAGCCTGCTGTGACCCAGAATCTCTGCTAGGAACTGGGGAGGCTTTAGATTTAGTAGGGATTAAAAGCAGAAGCTTTGGAGTCATACAAACTGAGGTTCAAATACAACCTCTGCCACTTTCTAGCTATGTGGCCTTGAACCCATTACTTACCTCTCTAACCCCCAGTTTCCCTACTTGTAAACTG
This sequence comes from Macaca thibetana thibetana, assembly GCF_024542745.1. Lineage (NCBI taxonomy): Eukaryota > Metazoa > Chordata > Mammalia > Primates > Cercopithecidae > Macaca > Macaca thibetana. The sequence continues at coordinate 107,563,563 of NC_065591.1, read as the reverse complement.
GGTATAGTAATAATACTCCCCATTTGGGATTATGTTGAATAGTATGTAAGATGCACAGGCACATAAAATAGTTTAGTGCTTAGAGACTAGCAGGTGCTTAATAGCTTGTTCTTAAATGCTTTGGAGAGAATGAGGTAACTACGGTACAGGCCCTGACCTCAGTGTGCTTATAGTCAAACTCCAGAGTCTGCTTGTCTGGTGGACTGGGGTCTGTGGGCTAGGGAAGTCAGATTGCTCACCCATTCATCTCTTATCCTGCTCCTCTACTCTCTTTCTCAGTTGCTTCACCCCTTTCACCCTCATTGGCTATGCTGGCTTTGTCAGTGTAGAATGAACTACGTTTCCCAGAACTCCCTCCATGTGGGTTTCCGGTTAGGCAGAACCATAAGATGTTTTCCTGCAAGAATTGGAGGGCAGAAATGAAGTAGCAGTCATTGTTTTCACACTTAGTAGTTTTGAGTGGGAGCTGTGTTAGCTTACACATGTCTCTTCTACTATCATCTCTCTTTGGTGCTGGGCACCTGCTGGACATGTAACTGCTCCACCTTCCCCTGAACTCTTCTTCAGCTTCTCTGACTCTTGGGCCAGGTGTGTCTTTAGCTCTACGATGAAAGGCACTACCTTCCCCTGCAGTCTACCTATTTTGTCAAAGCTGGAGGCAGTGAGAACTGGCACAGACCCATCGGCACTCATGGGTTCCAGCTTTTCTTGGAGTTGAGCTCATCCTTGCTGTCCCAAGACAGGAGATAGATCTTTCTTCTGTTCTTGACTGCCTGCCCCATGGACTGTTGGCTCCAGCATCAGATGAAAGATAGTAGCCCCTCACAGACTGTTTAAGAAGCTCCCACAATTGTGTAAGGTCCAATTCCTATGACAAATCACTTAGGCAGTCAGGTGGGTAGGTAGATAGGTAGGTAGATAGATACACAGATAGAGACATGGCTAGATATAAATATATATGGATGTATGTATAATGTATGTGTCTGTGTGTATATATACATATGCATATGTTTATGTATCTTCAAAAATCTTTGTTCACACATGTGTCAACCATTACATGTCTCTCCTCCCCTAGGGGTGGGGAATATCTTTAGACTGTCTCCTAAGATCGCATGGAGGGACTTAGGGAAAAATGCTGCTTATTACCTTCCCCTCTCCACTGCTCCCCACCACCCCCCCCAATACATCTTGGTACTCCTACTCTGGAACTGCTTTGATGACCTCTGCATCTTACATCTTCCTTTGTCCTGCATAGAAAGGACAATGACGGAATCAGATCTTCAAATGACTAGCAATTCCCAGTGCTGGTCAAGAGATCACCATTCACAGGAGAAGGCAGGAGACCTCTCAAATGCTGCTCTCTCTGGCTCTTGGCCCTCCTCTCGTTTTGTTCTCCCCTTCTCCCCCTTGTTGATCTCATCTCTCCCAGCTTGCACATATCTATCTCCTGATCCAGGCTCTTGCTAGAGTTTACAACTTTTATTAGTGGAACTTTTTACTTATCTCCCAATCTCACATCCAAGTCAGATTATCTTTGTGACAGCCTTCTTTCTGTTCTGTTCAAGGCTCCGCCCATGGCACCAGTCTCCAGAGCTAACAACATTGGTGCCATCTTTGACACCCCCCTTCATGAGTGCCCCCTAATACACATGCATCGGATCCAGTCAGCTGCCTGTGGTCCTTCATGTTCATCTTCCTTCCCAATGTATCTCTCAGAGTGTTGTGCCAGACCCCTCTCAACTCCAGTAGGGATGACACCATGTTTGAGAGGCCAAAAGAAGAGACCCGTAGCCAGTGAATGAGACAAGGGGTTTATTGTGGACACTTACATGCAGTCCAGTGGTGGCAGGCTGGACAGGAGAAGTGCTACTATTTGTAGAAAGCATGCAGTTTATATAGTATTTTCACTTAGCACCTTCCCCCCAGAAACTTACACCTGACGACCTTTGTTTAACCCAAAACAAACAGCCTCAATCCTCTGTACGGTCTACATTCCATGAGATGGGCTGGGGTTTCAGATGCTCCTCATAGATAAGGAATGAATCTCCAGGTTGGTCACGCCCAGATTCTTCAGTACAGAACTCCAAACGCACATTCTTCTTAGACCACAGGGTCATTCTCAGGGTTTGCCTAAGTTAGTTATTGCTGTCAGATGCATCTGCCATTCACAGAGGCACTTCTTCCTCCGCCATCCACTGCTCAACCCCAGGTTCAGCTCTTCCTTCCAGCTCTTGTGTTTTATTTCAACAGCTAACTGGTCTCCTTGATTCCTGTATCTCTCCATTCTTGTCCTTTGTATACCCTCCTGCCAATTTAGTCCTCCCGAAAGGCAACGCTGATCTTTTTCCTCCGCTCAAAACTTTTTATTCTCTCCCCAATTCTTATTGAATCATTTAAAAACTCCTCATGTTAGCATTCAAGGCCTTACACAATTTGGCTCCTACCTGCCCTCCAGCCTCATTTTACATTGCTCCTCAATGTGAGCCCAGTACTTCCACCCAGCTGGACTGTCTGCAGTACCTTGAAATGATCTACATTTTCCCACCTCCCAGCCTTTGCTCAGACCCTGGCCCCCACCACTCTCAAGTTTCCTTTCTTTGCCTATAAAATCTGACCCATTTTTCAAAGTGCATCTCAATTGCCACCTCCTCCAAGAAATCTTTTCTGACCTCCCATGTTGGCCCCCATAACATTTTGTCCTTCTCCAGTGGTACTCACCTCAACCTCTCTGCTTATTATCCATGTCCTTGTCTCATCACTCTGTACATGTTCATAAACTCTTTGACAGCCAGAATCATTTTGTATCCCCACAATGCCCAGGACAGTCACTTGCACATAAATACTTGTTAATTCAACCAAGCTGCTTCCCCCACCAACCCTATTCCCATTCAATCTCGCTTCATGTGTCAAGGTTGTTGATTTTATTACCAGGAAATCATCTGCATATTCCTGCCTGCTTTGCTCACCATGCTTGATATCTCAGATTTAGAGGTAAGTTAGACTTTAGACTGGCTTTTAAATATCCCCAGCTGATTCTACTACTGCAGCTGATGCCTGTAACATTTATTTATAACTTTGCAAAATTGGCTAGTGGTTAAAATATATAAACCCAAAGGGGGCTCGTGCATTTCCAATACATTAAGGTATATTTAAAACATGCTGTGTTTTATCGAGGCTTTAAAATACACATTACCACAGGAGCAGGGAGGACGGGAGCAGGGTAATTGGCTAATGAGAATTCTGAACAGTGACTGGAAATATGGCAGAACTGCCCTTTGAGAACTGTGCTCGCACCTATTAATGAACTTTATCCACGGCTCTAAAACACAGCCCTGTGTTTCAAACACAAACCCAGGAGGCTCTGCGGCATGGATGCTGTTGCATTAATTCACACCTAGTTACGGTGACTGGCACCAGCCTTCAACACTGGTCAGAAGAAAGCTGCTGCAAAGCCCGAGAATAATTACTAAGCCTGGATGTATTTGATACCAGGTGCCAGGTGTTAATACGGAAGGACTTGTTTTTCTAACTTGAAGCATGTGCACGTACCAGGAGGAGGAGGACAGGGGTGCGTGTAATTGTTGGGATGTTCACACTCATAACTGCATTCTGCGCACATGTTCACGTTCTGCCATTTAGGAAGGGCCATGACATAGGAGAAAAGGGAATTACATAGAAAACCCAGTGACCTTCAGGCCTGGACAGGAATCCAGATTCCAGACAGGGTCTCCCATAATTCAGGGCCCTGCAATGAATACTCACAGTGAGAGTAGTCCAAGTCTAAGCCCATGAAGACTGTGAAGACTTCACTGTTGATCTCATGTCCTAAAAAACAGCCATTCTCTTTATAATGGGAAGGGAGAGGCAGCTTCCCACGGAGCCTCTACATGTTGTTTATCCAGAGAAGGAATATCATCAAGCTAAATTGTGTAGCTGCAGTTGTCTTATTTGGAGCTGTTTGTTCTGCTTGCAATGACTTCTTTAAGCGCCCTCCCGCATCTATATGGGTAGGCTGCTGAACGCCTGTTTGTACATCTGCCTTGCACTTTGGCGGCAGATAATTACATTGGGGCAGGCACCTGGGCCAATTTGCTTAACTGATTTTCATTGTTGCAACTCCTATCTCTCTGCTGATGACTCCCAACCCTTTCTCCAGCCCATTTCTCTCCCTAAAGGGTTGGGCTTATATATTCCATCGTCCACTGGATGGACCCGTCTACCTGAATGTCCCACAGACACCTCATGCAACAAGTCCAAACATAACTTATCCTTCTCCCATACCTCCCAAATCTAGACACCTAGTTCTGGTGACTTTACCTCCAAATATATTAAAATTCATTCCCTCCTTCTCCAACTCCCATTTTAGACTCGTGGTCCAGACTCCTGCAACAGCCTCCCAGCTGACCTCCCTGCCTCAAGCTTTGTCTCCACGTGGATTTAGCATACTTGAATCTGAAACACAAGGTGGCTCTCCTTGAGTTGTTGTAACCTGGATGCTTAAACTCCTTCCCCTCCTCAATGCGCCCCTAGCACTTACAAGCCCTTCTTCAGGCTTCAGCCTGTTTCTCCATCTCCATCTCCATTGGTGCTTCAGGCTCCAATAACACTGATTACTTGCACTTCTCAGCAGATGCAGCTCCCTATTTCCTTGTTAGTCCTTCTCACCTTCTCCACTTTACTAATTCCATCTCAGCCTTTAAGATTCCACTCAGTGATCACCTGCTAGGAGCCTTACCTGATTCCGTGCCTCCAGAGATTGGCTGAGGCCCCTTTTCTGTGCACCTGTGATAGTCTAGACACACCTCTATCACTGCACTGAGCACACTGTAATTCAATGATATTTTTAGGCTTGTTTGATCCAATAGACTGTCGGTAACTTCGCAATAAAAGACTATACATATTTCTTTCCTCTTTGTACCTCCAACCTTTGATAAAATATTTTAGAGTGAGTGTATGAACAAGTGAATGAATGATTAATTGTGCCATAGGTCTAAGAGAGGAAAAGGAGAATATGTCAATGAATAGGAATTTTAGAGGCCACTGGGCTCCCTGAATCTTGAAATTGTATTCTGGTGAGGAGACAATGTTCTTGAAACTTGCTTTCTGTGGTGATTCTGGAACCTGCCACTTCTGACCACATAAAAATTAGCCAGTTCATCTTAAAGCCTCTAAGGGGTACTTGTTCAGTACCAGCTGCTAGTCAAGTTGAGCAGTGTCTCCCGTCTCTATTACGATGCAGGGAGGTGGAGACAGGAGAGCTACTGGGGCAAGACAACACAGGCTCCATCACTAATTCTGCCACATGTCCTTTGGAAAGCTATGTGACCTCTCTGTGTCTCAGTTGGAGAATTATTCCTGCTACCCAGGCCTGTCGTGGGAATTGGGTTGACGGATGAAGCGCTTAGAATAGTGCTTGACACCCAGTAAATATTTAACAAATGGCAGCTGTTATTCACAGTAGACAACAATTCTAAAAGTTAGCGGCTCTTCCTCCTGTTAGTTGTATGTCCTTAAATCAGGATTTCTCAAGCTCTGCCTTATGGTCATTTTAGGCTGGATAATTCTTTGTCATTGGAGACTGTCCTGTACATTGCAAGATATATAGCAGCACCCCTGGCCTCTACTAACTAGAGGCCAGTAGCACTCACTCCCCTACCCCAGTTGTGATGACAAAAGGGTCTCCAGACACTGCCCAGTGTCCGCCTCCTGTAGAAAACTGCCTCCAGCTGAACTTTCCTTAGAGAAGGGGGTAACTTCTTATTGTTTTGGCTTTGTCATCTGTAAAATGGGGAAAATAGTATAGTTTCCTGACTGACACTTAAAAGCATTATTTGAATGAGGTGTTGATAATGGATATGGTATTGTTTTGAAAACTTCAAAGCGCTTTTCAAATATAAAAGAACTGTTTTGACAGACTTCACCAACTTCAGTTTTTAACAGAAAAGCCAATATAGCACCTTCGAGCTACCATCCCTCCCCAGATTCTCCCATGGGGCCAATCTGCTTTTGAAGGTCAGGCAGAGGACTGGAATGGGAGATTGTTCCACCAGCATGATTGTGGTGGTGGCTGCCACAGAGGACCACAGATGAACACCAGTCTTGCACAGTCATGGACATAAGACCACAGTGGTATCTGCACTGGGCTGCAAAGTAGCATTCTAGAATTCTCCCTGGTATGCAGGCGGCTGTTGACCCTGGCAGATTTGGAGGCCTGGGCACCTCCTACCGCTCCAGAAGTCATGGTTTCCTCATCCCACACTGCTGTTGCTAAAGTTTGCACTGGCAGTAATAACAAGTCAAGTCATTATTTTCACCTCAATTTAATTAAGATCACAGTACAAGGACCACAAGCAACCAAAACTTCAGAGCGTCTACCAAGGATTTGCAAAGTTCAGTGCTCAAGTCCCATTGCCCCAGTGGCATTGGTGAGATCTTTATCCAGCAAGAAGTTCCTGAACCTGGTATGTGGTGAGAAAAGAATGCACCAAATATTTTGCACAACGGATGCAACCAAAGTCACATGATTCTCCCTTTATCTTCCCTTTTCAGGAAGCTTATCAACAAGAAGATATTACAAGACAGACACTTTTAGGCAAGTACCCCCAAGAGATAAGTGTTCACATCATAACCCATCTTTAGAGGGGCTCCTGCCCTAACAATGATCTCTGTTAGGTTATTCTTAAATGCTTAACCATCATTCCTAGTATATATCACTGGACAAGTATACTACTAGCCTGTGCTGGGCAGCCAGAAGCTTTGGGTCAAGCCCAGGTGACTAGCTCAGGCTGCTTTTGTCCTGGTATGCTTCATTTTTATGCTTTCAGTATCCCTTCCTTCAGCTTGACTTTGCACAGGACCATTCCATATACCTTCAAACTCCTCAACTTTGAATCTTAGAGAGCTTGGGGTCTCTATTTCCTTTCCTTTTCTTTTCTTTTTCTTTTTTTTTTTTTTTTTGAGATGGAGTCTCGCTCTGTCACCCAGGCTGGAGTGCAGTGGCGCGATCTCAGCTCACTGCAAGCTCCACCTCCCAGGTTCATGCCATTCTCCTGCCGCAGCCTCCCGAGTAGCTGGGACTACAGGCACCCACCACCACACCTGGATAATTTTTTGTTTTAGTGGAGATGGGGTTTCACTGTGTTAGCCAGGATGGTCTAGACCTCCTGACCTCGTGATCTGCCCACCTCGACCTCCCAAAGTGTTGGGATTACAGGTGTGAGCCACCATGCCCAGTCTATTTCTTTCTTTTCAGGAGACCCTGGGGTCTTAAAAAAACTGGCTCAGCTGAGCGCAGTGTCTCACAACTATTACCCCAGTATTTGGAGAGGCTGAGGCAAAAGGATTGCTTGAACTCAGGGGTTCAAGACCAGCCTGGGCAAAATGGCAAAACCTCATCTCCACAAAAAGTACAAAAATTAGCCACGCATGGTGGCACATGCCTGCAGTCCCAGCTACTTGGGAGGCTGAGGTGGGAGGATCACTTGAACCCAAGAGGCAGAGGTTGCACTGAGCCGAGATCATACCACTGCACTCTAGCCTGGATGATAGAGTTAGACTCTGTCTAAAAAATAAAGAATAAAAAATAAATTGTCCCAGTTTCTCTCTAGAGATCTGCATACAGAGTCAGCTTTTATCAAGCCTATAACACCAAAAATGTGCTATGCACTTCAAGAACAATTTTTTTGTGTTACATTTGCAGAATCATGCAAATAATTCCACCCAAGTTTTCTTTATTGATTAATAGACTGGGAAGTGGCCCACATAATTTCTAAACTCCTCCCTCATCCCACATTCCTCCTGTAAGATAGTTCCACAATTAGCTTGAGGATGCCACTGTTCATATCCAGAGATGGCACCATCAGAACTGGAAAAAGCACTTTTAACCAGGCAGGTAATCACTTTGGGCCTCAGTTTTCCTGTCTGTAAAATAAGAAGAACAACCCCAAGCCTGCTTGTTAGCATGAGAAACAGAGGAAGATGGCTCACTTAAATAGAACCAGGAAAATATTTGCAAAAAGCAAGGCCAGATGGGCCGTAAAAACCTTTTGGGGGGTCTCTAGATGCAGATGCAAAGACCGAAAAGTGCAAGACAGGGAACTGGTAACAACTCTAGGTAACTCAGCTTTTTAATGAGGTAAACCTTCAGACAGCAGCAGAAACACTTTCACCCACAAGCCAGAGGCCTGAAATGCAGTGATGCAGCCTCCAATGTTCTCATTTGGTAGTAACAGGGGTACAGTAAGGCCTTCCTGCTCTGTGCAGCATCATCCATTAGAAAACAAAAAAAGGTACAGTAAGTGCCACTGAGCTCCTCCATTAATTGCTAAGTAAGGGGAAAAAAAGAGAAGAATAAAGTGCTTTTACCTGCTTGGCTGGCTAATTAAAAGCTGCCTGAAGCCCTGCTAACCTTTTCCATTATGGCAGTGTTCATTATAAAGCCAGAAAGAATTAACTACACCGCATTATCAGATATCGGAAAATATTAATAGCAAAAGTGAGAAAGGGAAAGAAGGAATTTTGGGCGAGTTAATTAAACCACACGTCCTCAATGACTTATTAAGTGACTGGTCGAGCTTCCTGGAGCTTGGTGAGTCCCAGAGAGCAAGGCGATGTGTTCCTGCTCCTCAGGAAATGAGTTTCCAGCCCGTGGAACTATTTTTTTTTCTTCCTCTGTTTCAAATTTTTATTTCTTTCTTTCTGTCTTTCCAAATATTGCCAAGCGAGTTAAGTCCTGAATTGGGACCATCTTGGAGCCAACAGAAACAGGAGCTCACTGAGAGCTCTTAAAGGTCACTACTGAGGGATTGCTTTGGCAGTGAGTTCTCTCTATTGTTCAGCAAAATCCTTTTAGTTTTGCAACTGAACAGGTGAGAACATTTTATAATGAGGTCCCTTTGCTACTTTTGTAACCAAAGCCCACGAAGGAGTTCATGACAGGCCTGCCACCCCTATCACATTCCCTTCAACAAGGCCTCGTACAACAGTCTGGCACAGGGCATTACACTGGGATTTGCCCTTAGGGCCTTGAGAGCTGTTTGGAGTAAGCACAGTATCGACTCTCCACCTACAAAAGTGGTTAGGGCGCTGCTGCAGCTTCAGGAAGGCCAATGGAGTAAGGACTACTGTACTGGTAAATATTAGGGTAACTGAGATGAGCTCCTCGGCAATACTTTCAAGAGCTTAGTACAAATAAGCCGTACTCACAACTCTGTCCTACATCAACTCTTTGCGTGAGTTCAACTGTGACCACAGGATGGATAAGATAAGGTGGGGAAGAAATAACATCTTCGATGGTGGAGGGAACAAGAGAAAGAATATAAGCATTTTCATTTAGCAAAAAGCAAAATTGATGATGAAGAAAATGTAGTATTGATTTCTTTTTTCTTCCTGCTGGCACTGGAACTTTAAATGAAGTCATAGAGCAATTGAGACTCTAACTTTGATTGGTTGTGTTTCAGCCTAATTTCATTTTAAGAGTCTAGTCTGCATGATTGGTGGTGACATGCGGAGGTTTCTCCTTAGGCAGAATAAAGTTATCAATTTTCCAACATGCCATCATGACGATGAGACATTGCTCCAGAGAGCTCCCACTCTGCACTTGTCATTGAGTTTCTTCCCTGGGCCATACTGTGACCCCAATAACAACTCTGCTCAGAAACTCAATGAGCAGTGCCACTTGCCCAAAGAGGAGCTTTCCAGTAAATGGGTGTGAGTGATGGTGTATCAAGCCATAGCCTACAAGGATTTAGTGGGGACAGGAAAGCTTTGGCTGGCATGTGGAAGAATGCCAAAATTGTTGCAGGGGCAGGGAGGGGAGGTTGGGCAGAATGGATAAAGTCATTAAAATGGATCCAATGGTCATGTCTCTTCCTACCATTGTCAAAAGCTATGTTTGCACACATAGCTTCTTGCATTTTGCCAGTCCACTCTCTCCGTTCTGCAGTCCGTGGGGGTACAACAGTCAGTGCAACAGAGCTTTCCCCTTGTGAGTTATGCATGTAAAACAAAGCATTTAGAATAGTACCTGGCATTTAGTAAGCACTCAATAAATGTTATTGATTCTTCAGCATCTTGCATCTTTATCTGGAACTTCTTGTGGGCTTTCAGTTCTTCAGATTTCCTGAAAGGAGAAATCTAGAGATAACATTGAGGAGGATATGAACATCAAATGTTGAATAATTCTTTAGAGATTGATTGCCACATTGAATGCCAAAAGCTTTTTTCCATATTTGGCAAAATTCTTAACCTTCTGTTTTTTAATCTATCCTTCTGGGGGTTGGGAGAGAGATAAGAATCAGCGTTTTGTGTTTTTTCCAGACTTGAGACCAAGGTTAAAGTCGGACAAGTTGCTTCCGGGAGTCAAACCTCTCTGCAGGGGTTCTGACTACTCTCTCTTTTCTTAGGGATAAACACAAACGGTGGGCTTCTTTGCCCAAAGGCCAAGAGGCATGCTTTGAGTTTGGACCATGTAACAAAAACCTTTGGAATTCAGTGACTGGGAACTTGAAAAGAAGTAGAAAAAAAGTTGGCCACAGGCCCTCTGTGTAGAAGGCCAGGCTTCCAAATATATTGTGCATGTTACCACTTCCTTATCTTGGCTTAATCTCTGCCAACTCTTTATTCCTCCTTGTATTCTTCTTCCAAGTACCGTCTTCCAAGCAAATCCCAGTTCAAGGTCCACCACCCTAAAAAGTCTTCTTTGAGTAGGCCCAGTCCTTGTTGACTTTTTCTCCTCTTAACTTCCTTAGTGTTATCTGAACTTCTCACATTTACCGCCCTGGATTATTCAGTCTATCACTCTCTTTATCCTAGAGAGTTTGACAGCCTCATGATGTAAACCTCTTCTCTGGTTCTGTTGGGCTCTGGAATGGTCATTAAAAAGTACCCCTCTGGTTGGGTCCATTGAGCTTTTGTTGTATTTTGTTCTTGTCCATATTACAGCAGGGATTGTATAGCATTTTAGTGAGTCACCCAGGTTGGTGTCCATTCTATTTGTGAGCATCTGGAAGGAAAGCATCATGTATTTATCTTTATATATTTATCATGCCAAGAACAAGCACACTCAATACATGTTTGTCGGGTCAATTTGAATTGAATTGAACTGCACTTACTTTATATCTACACAGGACCTAACCTGGTACTAGGCAGTCTGGACACTCACTGAATATTTGCAGCTGAGTCTGAATTAACTCCCCTATAAACTCCTCTCAGTCCCCTAGGATTATGCTGATGTTTCATGACTGCATAGTGAAGAAGTACGTGGTTTGCTGGGCTCCAATAAGCTTGCTCACCTAAGCATTCTGGCCACAAAACAGACAACCCTAAGAGCCCAATGCTCTCCATTTCCCCTTTTGTCTCTGTAACTCAATTTACCTCTATATTCCAGGGAACCATGTAACTAGAAAGACACTAAAGATAAGTTTTGAAGGTCATGCCTAGGTTTCCAGGCATTCTATATGTAAGAGAATTTTCCCCAAATGCCTCACAATCCATGCAAAACATGAAAATAATCTATATATGCCACATTGTAAGTACAGTAGGTACTATCAACTTAATTTGTGACTTTGGATGAGCTATTAACCCTTCTGAGCCTCGTGTCTCTTCTTATGGGTTTATGGGGTTAAATCAGATCCTGGGTCCCTTCTACTCTAACAGTCATTTCTAATTCCCTTCTCTCTTGCCCTCTTCCAACTATTTTTGATGAATGAATATATATCAATATATTTTTAAATTTACTTTCTCAGGTCTCCATACAATATGACTAGTCCAGAATTTGCCCCCTGTGTGACCAGTTCTGGACAGTGGAGTAAATCAGCTCAGGGGCTTCTGGGCAAAAAAGGAAACAAAACAAACAAACAAAACAAAAAACTACTTTCCAAGATAAAACGGACAGAACCCAACTTGAAGGAGGACCTGTTAGGCATCTAATGATAATGAGATGGTGAACATGAGGACCAAAACAACCCACCAAGGATGGTGGCGTGCCTGACTCCTCTGTGACAGCATAGAGCCATGGGGCCATCACACTTAAGGAATCATTAATGTCTTCATGGGTTTAAACTAGTATTAGGCAGGAATTATGTTAACTGCCTCCGAAAGCACCTCTGAAATACCCTTTCCAATTTCTAGTCAAGTGGGTTCATCAGATCATTTGCTTTATTCTCCTGGATCCGCTCCATGAGTCTAACCCCAACTTGACAAAACTCACAGGAATACACACACACACACACACACACACACACACACACACACACAAAAATTTGTAAAGTGCTTTCTATTCTACAAGTTTCCATGTTGTTCAAAAGTTATCACATTTTTGTTCAAAAGTTATCACATGTTGTTCAAAAGTTATCACATTTGATCCTTCTATCAACCCTGTAAGATGTGTACTATAATTTCCCGTTTCATACCTGAGGAAACTCAAAGCAAGTTCCAATCACTTTACTAACTCCAAATACAATACACTCACACAACTCAATGACAAGTCAAGTCAGCATTCTACACCCCTCAACTTCAACAAAGCACCCCGTCCCTTCCCCATCCTGGGGTCCAGGCAGAGAGTGAGTCTTCATAATCTCAGAGAAAGCTCAGAAGCCCATAAAGCTCCTTTAGGAGAACCATGTCAGAGATGATGCTTCTCCTGACCCTCGGTGCTCAGCAACCCTCAGTGGAGAGGGGTCAAAGACTGTCCCCCAGCCTGGGCCCGGAGAACCGGTAATTAATAGATGATCATGGAGCTAGACAAATGCAGACTGACAGCAGGCTTACCTTCCTTATAACCTGTGCCTTGGCTAACATTAGTTCTACAGCAAAACCCGGGCTTTGTTGACATGTCGTTTCTTTTCATTAATAAATAAGTGCCTGAAACAATTACACTTTAGGAAACTAACCTTATTTTTCTCTTTCTCTCTAAAAGGTACCAAAAATTAAAAGCAAGGATGCTTAAATCAACTGCAGTGCTTCTGGGCAGATGTGCCTAAATGCAATCCATCTAAGAGGAAAGAGTTTTTGGGGAAAGGGTGATCACTGGGCCTCTACATGCCACCTCTTGGAAGGCCCACCAGTGGGACAAGGATAGAACACACAGTTTGGCCATGTGACCCTGGCTGTCTGCACACCTCGGGATCCCACCACCCAACGGACATACATCTCCTGGAGCTACAGGTACAAGTCATTTTTTAAAAATTAATATAGTATAAAGAAAAGATCGTGATGCTTTGAAATCAAGCAGTCCTGATTCTGAGTCTGGATTCCGCCTGTTAACTCTGTTTTGCAAAAATTATTTAACCATTCTGAATTATTCATCTATTGTTGAATAACAAAGTACTCCAAAACTTAGCAGCTTAAAATAATATGCATGTATTACCTTCCAGTTTCCGTGGGTCAGGAATCTAGATGCAGCTTAGCTGGGTGCTCTGCTCACAATCCAGAAGTGAGCTGGGGCTGCAGTCTCATCTCAAGACTTGACTGAGCTCACTCATGTGGTTACTGGGTGGGATTCAGTCCCCCTCAGTTGCTTGCCATACAGGCCTTTCCATCAGGCAGCTCACACCATGGCAGCAAGCTTCCAGAAGAAGCAGCCAACAAGAGAACAAGTTGGAAGTCACAGTCTCTTTATAACCTAATATCGGAAGTGCCATCCCACCACTCTTGTTGTATTCTGTTCATTAGAAGTAAGTCACTAGGTCTTGGACACACTCCAGGAGAGGGGATTACCCAAGGACATGAAAGCCAGGTGGCTGGATCATTGGGAGCCATGTTCTAGCTGCTTGCCTACCATGACTGCTTAACCATGCTCTTCAACTATAAGTGAGCATTATAGCAACTACCTCAAAGGGTGGAGAAGGAACCAAATGAGACAGTGTGAAGGCGAGTGCCTGGAAGAGTATATGGCACATAGGAGATGGCTGATAGAAGATAACTGCCCTCCCCTCCTCCTCCTGCTATGGAACCCTGATAAGTTCAGTGGTTCACTTTCAACAATGAAGGAAAGAGATGTGAGCAAGCAAGTCAGAGGATCTCAGAGACCAAAAATGTTGGCAAGGGGAGCATTTGAGTTCTCTGGACAGAGTCAAAGGTCAACCTTGTGCCCTGAGGCACAAGGTTGGAGGGAGTCCTAGGAAGGAGGCAAGAACCTAAAGCCAGCCTGGATTATCATGAGGGTATGAACGAGGACTGAGCTAAGGGCAAGGAGCCTCCTCTGCTTGGTGTGACCCAGGACCCCTGGCTCCCCAGCACAGGCCAGTCCTCCAGCCTCCCCAGTGGCCTCTGACAGCCCTGTGCACATTTCAGAAGGGCTGCATAATCATTTACGGATGTCCCTTCTTCCCCCAAGGTCAGTAGGCTGTGGAACTGGCTCTGAGCATTGATCACTCTCACTTTCCTTTTCTAATTCTCACCAGTTCATTAAAGATTGACCTTCCGGGCTTCTACAGCTACTGTGGATGTCCAGCCAGAGAGACCATTATATTTTAAAGGCTGTTAAACTGTCCAATGATATTTTAGCTTTTTTTATATATTTGATAGCAAATCATCAATCACTTTTGTAAACTTCCAAGTAAAAACGAGGAAGAAAAAGATGGAGAATTATATGAAATTATAGTGGAATGAAGCAGTTAAATTTCTCTCTATCAGTTGAGGCGAGGCGAGGTGAGGTGAGATGATGGTCAATTATCTTTTTCCACTCACTGATGGATCGCCAGCACCATTGAGGCTGTCAGCACCTGACTCATGACAAGCAGAGGGGGGCGTCAACATGACAAGAGAACTGGGAACACGGACCAGCTTTGCAGATGGAGCTGGGGCTTCTCCAACCCAAACCTGAATGCACTGGCCAGGAATATTAGCATGGGTCCTGACCATGTCCTAGGATACCCCCTTTCCCTTCTGACCACTGCCCCTATGACAGCAGCCCCCTCCCCCATTGTACTCCGAGAACGGCAGCGTCAGTCCCCAGTACCATGCTGGTCTCCACCAATCTGTCCAAGACTGACCTCATTATACTCTCACATGCCTTATCTGAGTTAATGGCACCATCATTCACCCATGCTATTTTACGAGAAACTGCATCGTTGTTGTCCCAAACACCTCCTCTTTCCTTGCCTCCCCCACCCATTAGTTTGTCTCTGAGTCTGCTATATTGTCTAATGCAATTATTTGTCACCTCTGCCACTTCCTCACCACCCCCATCTGCTGTTGCCTCACTCCAGGCATGTACCACTGTTTCTCTAATCAATTGAAAAAGTCTCTTAACTGGTTTCCATAGGTTTAGTGTCCACACACATACATAAGCAGTCATGCACGCACATTCACACACTTATACACACATTCACACTTAATCATACTGACTCACCCTCAGCCATACACACCCACATACACTCACATGTACACTTGCATAGTCACACACACCCACTCACGCACACTCACACATACACACTTGCTCCCATTCACACAGATACACACATACACTTACACATATACTCACATACTCTCACACTCTCATGCACGTCTCCATGCACCTTTCCAAGCTCATTTTGCTTCTTAAGGCATAGGGTCTGTTCGTGATTGCATGTCTTCCCTGCTCAGACTGCAGCAGCTCCCTCTTGCTCAGAGATGAAGCTAAGACCCCCCGACCTGGTACATCTGCTGCACGACTTCCCACAGTGCCCCCAACACACCTTCGCCATCATGCACAGAGGAGCTTGACTGTCTCTCATATGCTCTTTCTTATTTCTATGGCTTTTTTTTTCTGTTTGTTCCACTACCAGAACTTCCTTTCCCTTCTAGTCCTGCTGACCAACTTCTACCTACCATTCTTCAAGACTCAGATCGAGCACTGCCTCTTCCATGGAGTTTCTCCTGACTCCCCTGTAGCAATTAGCCAGTCTCCACCCTGGGCTCTTAAGGAACCATGCAATTCCTCCACTGCATTCTGAGTTTTGAAAATATATTCCCCCCTCACTAAATTATAGGATCCTTGTGCAAATAACAAGGCTTATTCTCTAGCAACTTATCATCCTAGGGGCAAGGGCAGTCTGAACGTATATTGAGTTAATGAATTGCCATGGACCATGGAGAAAGACAAACTTTTAGGTTAAAACATTGCTCTCCTACCTACTAGTTCTGTGACCTCAGCAAGAGTTCTGTGTCTCTGAGCTTTATTTCTTATCTATCAAATAAAAATTATTACTACACCCATATAAGAATAGAGTAAAACAATAAATTAGATTTAGAAAATATTCAACTGTTGGAAGGATGAGGAAAGGAAAGGTGTTTGAGATGAAGCTGAGATTTCTGGGAATAACATGAGTGAATTAAGTTTCCATGAACTAAGAGAGGGAATGTTAGGTAAGGAACAGTGCAGTAAAGAACCCAACACATAATAGGCATTCAAGTTCTACCTTCCTTATGGAAGTCTCGCAGTTAAAGAATAGGAGGAAATATTAAGCAGGTCCCTTAAATCTTATTTCTTTCAGTTACTACCTGTTTTCTGTTAATGACTTGGATTGATGCCAAGGCATATGGTTGGGGGCAAACACACACACTATATATATATATGAGATACATATTTGATTTCAGTGTCTCTTACAGACTCTAAGACAAACACACCAAGGGATCTGATCATCCCCCAAAGTGGCTGCTAACTTGCTTGCCTGGCACCACATCATGTGTACACACAAATATAGCTGCATAGGCAGGTAGAGAGTGTGTGCTGCTTCAAGCCAGCCTGTGCCAACTTGGCCCATGACACCAGGGACCCTGCTCTTGCAGGAGGGCTGGGTTTAATGCTCTCCTTCCCTGGGAAGCAGGCTCAAAGGGACAGCGGCTCATCTGGGGCCCCTACTTCCTGGCCCTGACACAGTTGGCCCTTCTCCCAGGTTGGGAGTTGTTGCCTGGGGAACAAAGTGTTGGAGAGCAGGACGTACCAGCTAGGATAGCATGGCCTACAGGTAGAAGGGTTGGATCAGCTGGGAATGGTTCTGTAAGCCAGGAAATGATGTTCAGAGAATTCTAGAAAGTAAGGAAAGGAGAAAGAGAACACAGTCCAGGTACCAGGACTCAGGGACAGGAAGGAGACAGGAAGACCAGACAATTCTAAGAGCAGAGAGAACCCAGATATAACAGAACATTTGGCAAATAAACAATCCAAATGCAGAACGGGTTGGACTGGGCTGGAACAGAGTGGAGGATGCTTATCTGGGGGTCAATGTCAGCACAAAAATGCCAAGCCTTCCATAACAGTCTTTTTCTGCAAATCAGACAAGCCCTGCCTGAGTGGTGATGATCTGCAGGCACTGAACTGAACAGGAGAAAGGGCAGCACCCCTGCCCATGAGGGCAAGTCCCATTCTTCACAAGCATCATGATGAGTAGTTCATGTCAGTCCCCATTCATATCTATCACCCACAGGTATCAGCAGAACAACGGTACCAGAGGCGTTTGATTCCTACTACATTACAGCTTGGAATAAAGCAGCTAGGTTTTCTTGCCTGGTATCACTGTCCTAGTCACATCCTGTCTACTAACGCCTAGGCTAGCATAGAAGTTAAGGGATAGAAGATACTATCTAACACATCTAGTCCCACCTGCTTTTTTCAGACAAAACAAAGTTTTTAGAAGGGTTAAGTGACTGTTCAAGCTAATATGACTAGTTCGTGCTAGAGACAGAACTGGAATTCATTCTTTTAACACATTCAAAAGAAGATTCTCCTCATTCTACCAAATAATCAGCCTCATACTGTAGGTTGTCTGGAATTTAACTTTTTGGGGAAACTACTCTTTTGTTAGAAAAAAAAAAAATCACTGTAAGAAACATTTTACCAGTGCAAACCTAAGGCAATGGCACACCAAAATTCTTGAGGAAGATCCACCTGGGAGCTATGAGTAACCCAAATGCTGATGTTTCAAATTGAACCTTCAAGTGTCCTGTTTAGTTAAACACTTAGAGCAATTTATCCTATTTCCCTAGATATTTTGTTGGAAAATATTTCTTCTCAAAAATCTAAATTTCAGGAGAAATACAACTGAAAATTACTGTGGATTTCTGAGACATATCCATATTATTCTTGTATTAGCCAATAATTCGCTCCCCCAAAATCAGGTACGGAGACTGCAAGAAGAGATGTGGAGACCTTTACTTTGAAGCGAAGGGTAGAACTGGACTAGATCTGGCATAGCACAACCTAGATTAGACTGTTTATGTCAGCATAGGACATTATCTCATGCTTTATAAGACAGACTTTGTTTAATGCCTTATGAAACCATTGTATTGATTTTTGAGGTTGTGTAGACAGACACAACATTGAGGGTGAGTTGAGATTTTCCCTGAATGTAATAGATACAGATATTGTCACCTTCAGTCATTCTAGGGCAAGGCTAATCTTGGGACAACAACAACAACAACCACAACAACAAACTAAAGTACAATAAATAATGCCTACCTTACCATTTAGAGAATTAGAATCAGTTGATCTGGAATCAGGAGAGTTGGGGTAGGCATGACACGTGCTACATGGAAGCAAATCAGCAGGTAGGCAGTAGTCCAGCCCAGAGAAAGACTCTGGGGTTGGTTCATGCCCACAGAGTCTAAGGATAGCCAATGCTACAAGTAATGAACTTCTCTCATAGTCAAGGCTTTGGTGAAAGTTTATTAAAAGTCACAGTCTGACTTCATTTGAGCTGAAAGGAATTAGAAAACACTAAACCCCATATTTAAAAAGGAGGAGCCAAGAGAAGAATGACTATATCTCTTCTGGAAGCCAACTTTGGGTTTATCAGTGACAGCTTCCAGCCAAAAAGTTAGACCCAGACAGGCAATGATAGCAGTGGGATTATCAGAAATAGGGTCTCTAATAGTGCAGCAAAATTAAGAGGATCAAAGAGACTAGAGAAGAGCCTGAAGTTCTTATTTCAGAAGAGGAACAGTGGGGATGGGCAATTCAATTGGTTACTAATTTGAGGGGCAATTAGGCTAATGGGAAAAATATACCAGGCATTAAATTTATTTTGGCTGTAAGCAAGAGCAATCAACTCTGGCTAGCATATTACACTTTTATTTAAAAAGTAGGGATGAAGGTTTTATTAGAAAGATCATTGGACATCTCACAGAACAGAAGTAAGAACAGGAAAATCAAAACCCAGGAAGGAAAAGCCAAAGGAATTGATGAAAACTCTGTATGAGGTGCAGGCACTTATATGGCTAGTTTCTAATTTCCAATCAACTCTGTTTCTCTCCTTTGCAAAATAAAAATTCAAAAAGGAAGCAATTGAAATTGCTTGAGCTATCATTAGGGCAAGAACGATAGAGATCTACCCCTGTGGGTAATGGGAGGGAGAAGATTTTCTCCCTTTCTATGTTGCACAGGTTATAATACAAGAACTGCTTCCTTCACAGAAATATTACCTGCGTTTTTACTCCATTTACTCCTGCCCCTTCTCACCTGTCTCCAGGAAGACAGTATTAGTTTTCTATCATTGCATAACAAATTATCAGAAACATAGCTATCTAAAACCACATGCCTTTGTTATCTTGCAAGTTTCTGTGGTCAGGAGTCCAGATACATTTTAACTGAATCCTCTGCTCCAGGTCTTACAAGGCTGTAGTCAAGGTGTTGTTTGGGCTGTGTTCTCATCTGGAGGCTCAATTGAGGAAGAATCCATTTTCAAGCTTATTTCAGTTGCTGGCAAAATTTATTTTCCTGTGGCTATATCCTGAGGACCCTGACTTTTCAATGGTGTCACCTAAAGGTGGCCCACATTTCATAGAGGCTGCCCCAATTCCTTGCCACATGGGCTTCCTCAACACGGTGGCTTACTCCATCAAGCCAGTGAGGGGAATCTTTCTCTCAGTGGATGACCCAGTCCCTCTTCTAAGAGATTTTACCTGATGAAATCAGGCCCATCAAGTATAATCTCCCTTTTGATTAACTCTAAACCAACTGATTTTTAACCTTAATTAGGTCTGCAAAATCTCTTTACCTTTTTCTTATTCTGTTGACAAGAAGCAAGTCACAGGCCTGCTCACACTTACATAGGGTGTGAATCCAGGAGTGGGAACCACTCTAACTCTCCCCACTTATCCCTCATGGGACAAGGTGTTGGACTGATATTTATGCCCCCAGAAAAGGCTTGAGAGAGTCAGAATAATAACAAAGACCCATGTGTGAAAAAGCAGGTAGGCTGGCACATGGCAGAGCATGTCCATGGCCACAAATATCCCAGCCTTCCCCCTTTGTAAGAAGACTTTGGGGAGTTTCCAGTTGCACAGAGTATGCAAAAAGGCCCTCTTACATGAATGCACACTCTAGAGGTTTGCCATAAAAGCTCTACTCTTTCCAAAATCAAGGTGAAGGCAAGACAGCCTCTTCCAGCTCCCAAGGTAAGTGACGTGCTATGTACTTTTTTCCTCCCTTATACTAACCTGTATGTATCAGGCCCTAGCAGCCTGCAACTACTAAACAGTTTTCAGTTCCATTCTACACCCAATTGTTAAGCATGGAGGAAACACCTTAGGGTGGTTGCTCAAATAAGAATTCTTCTCACTCCTTTGGCACCTGCCCTCCAAACACCAAGTGGTGTTTGAGGCTCTAAGTCATCACAACTCTCTCCCCTGAGGTCTGAAGAAATTAGAAAATAGAGGAATCAGATAGGGATCAAAATACCAGTTTTGTGAGTGGTAAACCTGAATAGAAAAACAAGGTTTGGATCTGGGGCCAACGTGCGTTTTCTTCCCTTCTCTCCTGAACTGAAATTCCCTACTTGGGCATAGACAGAGAAGTTAAACGACTGCTGGGCTGCCCTGGTGAATTTACTAGGAGGAAGAGATAAGAGTATTTGTGGTCTGAGTGCAGGCAGATGAGAAAGAGTGACAAACGATGAGAGAGAATGAGAGTGCACACGTCCAGATGGAGACCAAAGGCTAACTGACTCTACATCTCATTGGTTGTGAGTCCTTTCAGTAGGGACACGACCAGGGGAGAGGCTACTTCACAAGAGCCAATATTTCTAACCAGCAGAGAATCTGAGGCACAGAGTGGGTGAGTGACCAGCTTGAGAACACACAGGAGTCAGAAGCCAAAAGGAGAGTTGGACTCTTCTTTGTGGCCCCTGGCTACACCACCCCCTTAATATTCAGCAGAGGTGAATTAACTCTTCACATCCCTAGGACCTCCCAAGAAACAAGCTGCTGATGTAAATAAGCCAGAGAACCAGGGGTGCGCGGGGGTCAGTTCCTGGGGCACCTCAGTTAAGACGGTTAATAACCACAGCAACATGATTTATTACTTAGCACTCTCAGGGAGCCCGCAATCACTGCAGGTGCTTCCCTCCCCAGCCCAGTTCCCTTCATTTGCATAGTTAATGGTTGTGTTATTAACATCTCATTAGTGTCAGGCCCAGGTGACCAGAAAGAAAAGCCCCTGTTGCCACTTATATTTCAGAGAAAACCCCACCAGGACTGTTAACTCCAGGGCCTGGTGAGCCAGAAACAGGGGGTTCCTAAAATGGGAGTCACAACTCTTTTTTAATGACAAAGGACAACTCTAAAATCACATCAATACATATAATAAAATCTCCTAAATGATGTACCCTGAATATCATGCCACGAAGCTTGCACTTTACTTAGGTAATCTTCCTCCCAAAACCCATAATCCCATCTAGTCATGAGAAATACAGACAAAAATACTACCTTTGAGGGTCATTCTACAAGATGCCTAACCAGTAACCCTCAGTACTGAAAAAGTCATCAAAAGCAGGGAAGATTTGAGAAACAGTCACAGCCAAGTGAGGCCTCAGGGGATATCACCTCCCCATGTAATATGGGTGGGGTTTGGAACAGAAGAGGTACATTAGGCAAAACTAAGGAAATCTAAATAAACTACAGCTATAAGAGTAATTTCTGAATATTGGCCTATTAATTGTAGCAAATGTGCCATGTTCATGTGAGATATTACTAACAGAAGTAAATAGGCACTAGACACATGAGAACTCTGAACTATCTTCACAGTTTTTCTGTAAATCTAAAATAATTTTCCAGCCTGGGCAACATAGGGGACTCCATCTCTGGACACAAATAATAATAACAATAATAATAATAATAATAATTCACCAGGCACAGTGGCTTATGCCTGTAATCCTAGTGCTTTGGGAGGCTGAGGTGGGCGGGATCATTTGAGCACAGGAGTTTGACACCAGCCTGGGCAATACAGCAAGACCCTGTCTCTACAAAAATTAGCCAGGATGGCAGCGTGCACCTGTAGTCCCAGCTAATCAGGAGGCAAGAGATGGGAGGATCGCCTGAGCCCAGGAGTTAAGGCTGCAGTGAGCCACGACTGTACCATTGCACTCCAGCCTGGGTGATAGAGTAAGACACTGTCTCAAAAAAAATAAATAATAAAATAATAAATAGTTTGATTTTGTTTTTAAAAAAGGTCTCTTTCATGAACATAGCACATTCTGATATATGTTATATTGTTATTCAAACCATCAGTGGTGATCCTCAGAGGGATGTGGTGTGGTAGGTAAAAGTATCATTACATTTGTTTTACGACTAAAATAACTGATACTTCAAGAAATTAAGAGACTTGCCCAAGGACACATAGCTACCAAGTCCAAGAGCTTAGTTTCTAATTTAAGGCTTATGACTCAGAGGCTGGTGTCTTTCATCAAAGCAAATGTTACCATGTCAGGGAAGATAAAGAAGACAGTGTGAGTCTCTGGCTGATGGCCCAAGTGGCTGGCAGTGGGGGAGCTGAAGGAAGCATATAAGAGGTCAAGGTCAAGGTCAGCCAGTGGGTCACAGTCGTCTTTGTGGGTCCCCTTGGTCTCATGTTACCTCAAGCCTACGCGTGAAAAAAAAAGCTCCCCTTTCTCTTTTTTAACCATTCTCAAATCTCCCCCACATCCTAGAAGTGGAAATACAATCCAGAATTCATTTGAAGTATTTTTGCCCAGCCAGAAAAGCACAATGACACAAAGATTCTTCTTTCTCTTTTCACCTGACCTCAAAACCTCACCCCACAGAATGTCAGCACCAGCCTTGGCCTAGAAGATTGTGGTTCAGGCCTACACAAAATGAGTCAATGGGTGACAAGGAAACTAATTCTAGCTCCATTTCTGTCTCTCGTGCTTTCTTCAAGCCTCTGCAGCTTTCAGATCCAGCTAGAATTAAATAGGAGCAAAAGAGGAAGAACTTTCTGTAATTCAGCTTGGCAAGTGTTGGGAGAGGGCTGATAGTATCTACGGGAGACATCGGTGATCAGGTTCTGCGGTTGTCCATGGAAGAAAATGGAGCAAGAGGAAGGAAAACATTTTGCATGGGGAAAGGACACTGAAGTGCTCCTTGTTTTAACACAAACCAATTGTTGACCCTTGGGCAAGTCATTTTTGACCTTGCTGGGACTGTTTCCTTTTCTGGAAAATGAAAGGTTTGGGCTGGGCAATCTGCTTCCTCTGAACTGAGGCATTCTCTGATCTAAAACAGAGTCTGGGCCGGGCGCGGTGGCTCAAGCCTGTAATCCCAGCACTTTGGGAGGCCGAGACGGGCGGATCACGAGGTCAGGAGATCCAGACCATCCTGGCTAACACAGTGAAACCCCGTCTCTACTAAAAAATACAAAAAACTAGCCGGGCGAGGTGGCGGGCTCCTGTAGTCCCAGCTACTCGGGAGGCTGAGGCAGGAGAATGGCGTAAACCCAGGAGGCGGAGCTTGCAGTGAGCTGAGATCCGGCCACTGCACTCCAGCCTGGGTGACAGAGCGAGACTCCGTCTCAAAAAAAATAAATAAATAAAATAAAACAGAGTCTGGGGGTTCTCAGTGACTGGAATAGAAATGAATAGAAGTGTAGTCATTGAATCAGATACTCACAGTGCACCTGTTTTGATGACTAGAGACATCTCTGGTCACTTCTCCATAAGGAGAGATATGCTCAGACAATCATTTAACTCACCAAGAGTTATTGAGCAAATGTCCACTGGTTTCACGATGCCACATTACACAGTGAATTAAAGATAAAGGGGATATTGGGGCATCAAAACATAATCAATTTTTTGAAGAGCTTACAAGTTACTAGCTCATCCCATGGAATCTAATCCCACAATTAATAACACATCGAGTTACCTGCTGTGTCCTAAGTGTAAACATTCTGTAATGGAGATATACTATGTGGGCACACACTTGAGTGTACGTATATGTATGTACGTGTGCATGTTCCACCTGTCCTAACCCCTCTGTAATCTCCACTTGCCTTATCAGGAAAGATCTCCTGGAAGAAGTAGGATCTGAAGGATAAGAATATGTCCTCAGGGATGTACCGATACCCAGTGCGGCTAAAAAGCAATGGTAAATCTGACTCTCTGAAGAAGCCTTCATCAGACTTCGGCCAGGGAGAGTGGGGCTTAAATCAGGGTCAACCTGGGTGGAAGGGTCCTCACCAACTCCCCTGGCCTTGCTTAATGCCCTCCCTTGAGTCACGCCTTCCTCCTCCCTCCTGTCCACCTCTCTCCCCCTATTCTGCTCTCTGCATGCATTCCCTCCAACCCAGCCACATACTGCCTTGTCCCAGACTCTCCTAAGGACAGCAAATTACTCCTCTCATTTTTAAAAATGTAATCAACTGCATTTGATCCAGCAGGTGCTTTTGTCAGGATGGGTTTTAAAAAAAAAATAGATTGAAAAAAGTGGATAAAATATAAATTAAAAAAGAAGAATGGGTCTGGTTACAATCAATAACCTCAGAATTATTGACTCCTCTCCCCATTACACTGTGATGCCGCTGTAATCTTGCTGGCAGATTCTATAAAGGACGCATCTGTGCAAGATGAGATGTCCATTGTCAAAAGTTATAATTCTCTCCAACAGAACTCCCATAACAACAGCCAGACAGTTTCTGCAGAGCGATCTGGTGTCTGAGAACCACATGACATCCCTCTCTAAAACCCATTTTGTGTCTCTGCCCCGGGGCCATCTATGTCCTTAGCAAGTTGGCAGGAGAAAAAGAAGTAGAACCAGAAGCCGAACTTGGTCTCAGCCTGGTGACCTGTGTTCAGGCATTTCAGGCTTTCCTTTACCCTTCCGAAGCCCCTCCTGGATAGTTGTACCCCAGAGCTAAGGTCCTCCTAGAAACAAATGGATTACTCACCCCAAGGAAAAGCTGGAGCTAATCTCTGTTTCCTTGTACAAGTTCTCCAGCTGGGATTGCTGTTCCTACGAATGTTTTGGCTGGGGGCAGAGTTCAGAGTTGGTTTCCAGAGATTTCCCCAGGAAAGGCCAGGGCAGGCGGTAGGCTTACATCAGCAGGAAAAAGTAACCTATCTGGACAAGGCCCCAGGAAGCCAGGCCTGTTGGCAGCAGGGCTCCAGACCCACCAGCAGTCAAGGAAAATCTCCAACCTGGAGCCGCTGACTCTTGCGGCCAGCAACCAGCTCACTGGGACTCCTTCTGAGCTCACTGTTCAGTCCCCAGAAGACAGCATGGCCAGAAGTGAAGGCCACTGGCTTGGGAGCTTCATGACTTTGACAAAACCCTCCTTCTCTGAGCCTTGCCTTCCTCACTGGCGGAGTGAGAGGGCTGGATGGGACAACAAGTGGCCCTTCCAAATGTATGACAAGTGACCCACTGGTCACCGACTCTCTCTCAGTCCTGGGTTGGGCTGGGGCTGTGACTTTGGTCACTTCGCAGCCTTCCCAATCCTTGCTGGCTAATACCCCATCCCTGATCCCAGAAAGAGCCCCTGCCTGGACAGAGGGTATTTGGGAGTCTCCCACCAATGCAGGAGAACCAGAAGGTCTGGGTGGGCCCTGCCCTCTGGGGCACTCTGTCCAAACTGAAAGCAAAGCTCTGCTGGTTTTGATTATGAAGATTTACAGCCGGGAGTGAGTTTCCTTGGCAATATTGTCTGCTGCCTTTATGAGCAGCAATTACATAGCATTTGGTACCTGGGAAGGCAACAGGCGAGAGCTGAAATGGTGAAATGCTCTATCACTCCGAGAAGCACAACGCCTTTGGTAATAAATATTGACGTTCATTAAGACAAAGCCAGAATTCAATCTGTGCTGGGGAATTCTCTGCTTCCGGCCTCAAGAACGGCCCTTATTTACAAGATGTCCCTAAGGGAATGAGACAGGCCGCCTCACCTTGCTCCCCAAGATACATTTTATTCAACCGACTTGTCCTGGGCAAATGTGTGTCTGACAAGCCAATTTGAAAATGAATTTGGTACATTTTTTGAGTTGATTATTTATTCTGAAAATGAATGCCCATTCTGGTGAGCTGACAGCTCTAGGGATGAGAGCTCTGTGCTCCGTGCTCACCTCCTCCCCCAAAGAAGCAGAAAGTATGTGGAGTTTTCCCAGGCATTGGGCTGGAGGGGCACCTCATCCACACTCCCCAGTGCCCAATCCAGCATACGTTCATCCTGCTGACCAAGCCAGAGTGCGAGGCCTGCGGTGGGGAGGAGTGGAGTGGGGTGAAAGCCCAAGGGGCTTCATCTGCTCCGCCCTCTGGCATGCTGCAGCTGGGCCAGCATTTGAGTCTCACGGCCCAGAGTCATCACGAGGTCCTAAGATAGGGAGACAGAGCCCTGGGTCAGGCTGTGCGGTAGGAAGAAGGTTTCCTACCTCCATTTGATTTCTCAGTTCCCTGTAGCTTGCTTTAACTATGCTTTTTTTTTTTTTTTTTTTTTTTTTTTGACAGGGTCTTACTCTGTCGCCCAGGCTGGAGTGCAGTGGTGTGATCTCGGCTTGACTGCAACCTCCGATCTTGACTCACTGCAACCTCCGCTTTCTGGGCTCAAGTGATTCTCCAGCCTCAGCCTCCCAAGGAGCTGGGACTATAGGCATGAGCCACCAATGCCTGGCTAATTTTTGTATTTTTTGTAGAGACAAGGTTTCACCATGTTGCCCAGGCTGGTCTTGAACTCCTGAGCTCAAAGCGATTCACCCACCTCGGCCTCCCAAAGTACTGGGATTTCAGGCATAAGCCACCATGCCCAGCCCCCTTGCTTTCCCTATTGCCTCTGATACGTTTGATCATATTCAGAACCTCTATCCTGTCAAGATGATTTGTTTTCCCGTTCCATGAAAAGGTAACATGGAGGGACGTGCTCAGGGAGTGCACCCTCGCCGTCTCCCCTGGCTCTGTACTTCCTCCTCAGCCCTCCTGCCAGGGTGCTCAGGGGCCCTCACTTTCTGGTATAGTCCTGGAAGGCTTCATGCAAAAGGAACACCCCATCAGGATGTGGAAGAATAGGGAAGTTTGGAAGGGCAGAAAGACAGAAGAATTGTATTCCCCACAGGAGTAACTGCATGAACAGAGATGAGGATGCAGAGAGTATGTTCCAGAGATACTGAGTTGCCTGTGGTTAAAATGACATTGAAAGGAATCGGATCATGGAAAGCCTTGAATGCAAAGCTAAGAAGCCCAAACTCTAAATTTACCAAGGTGACTTGATTGCTTTGGTTCAGCAGTTTTCGAGTTACTTTTAGACCATGAGCCTATTCTAATGTCCTCTTGCCTAGAACCTCAATGTACAAAACAGATAAAGGTTAAGCTGTTCTGATTAAACACAGGAGAAGGGCCCTGAGTCTTACCCCTTACCTCACACAGAGTCACCTGAGCTGCTGGTTGAAAATGCAGGCTCACGGAATCCCTCACTAGACCTACTGATGTCTATTCTCTGGAGGTGGTGTCCTGATATATGCATTTGTTTCTACCGTTCTTGGTGATTGGTACCCACACTGAAGTTTGAGAACCATGGCTGTAGGGCTTGACAGGGCATAGTGTAAAGACTGACAGCATGTCTTAATTTGCAAATAAATCTCCCACCTGGCTTGACTGTATTCCCTCCTATTTTACCGATCTCTCTGATGTGTAATCTGATTGTTCTGTGTCATACAAATAATCTCCCAAAGCATCATATGATGGTTCCTAGTACTGAAGCTGGAGAGGAGGGGGCTTGGAGGAACAGGGGTTATAAAAACTCGCCTACCCCAAAACTCCTGTACCTCATGTAGGGCCTCTGTGGCACTAGAAACCCCAGTTGTGGAAGCAAAGGTTTGTGAGCACCTTGGAAACCACACACCCACTCTCAACAATTAGTGTGAAAGGGGTCATTCATTTTCCGGCTCAGTGGCAAGAGCAATATGGTTCAGGAAGCTGAAATCAGAAAATCTTAAGTCCAAGATCTTCAGAGACCTGCTCTCTGCCAAGAGGGTCGGGGCCCGGGCCCAGGAGCTTCAAGGGGGGTACAGTGTGGACCGGGAGCCATTTTCCACCGCGCCAAGTTTCAAATCAACACCTCGCCTCGAAAGGTACAGCTTCTGCCAGTTCAGTCATGTCATTGTTTCTGTTTGCCAAATGGGAGAGTGAGGGGAAGCAGCCCTGAGCAATTAAGTATCTAGCCTAAGGTCACAGAGCAAGTCAACGCAGGCCCTCCGAAAGCACCAGGTCCTCCTGCCGGATTCAGGCAGCAAGTGGGCAATCTGCCCTCAGGCTCCTGCCTCAGTGCACCTTCATCTTGCCTGGCTCAGCAGCCTGGGTTAGCTCTTCCTTGACTCCCACACACCTCAGCCAACTCATCACTGCCCTGATCTAAGCCTCCCCTGCCACCCCAGCCTGAGGCCTCTGGAAATCAGGAGACACCTGCACGGGTAGATGATGGCTGTCACAAAGTGAACTCAGAGAGAAGGAGGGGGAAGCCTTGGCATTCACCTTCCACTTCAGCTCTCAGCCCACTAATTTGGGGCAGTGATGGGAATACAAGTGAGAGCTATGTCACCCTCTAGCTACGCTACAGCTATAGGGTGACAGAGAAGCTGTTTGCCAAGCAGATGTAGTGTAATCGGACATCTATGGCTTTGAACGGACCCCCAGCACCATCACCTGCACCCATGCCTCCTTCCTTGGGGGAACTGCTGCTCTGCCATGTCAGTCACGTGATTCTAATGAGATGCCAGTCACCCCCAGTAGCAGCAGTCCAGGTCTAGCCAATATTGTTCCTCATTCACTTGGCTACAGCGATTCATCCAAGCATGGGCATAGGACCATGTCTGCCCAGTCAGAGTCCTTCCCTGGGATTTTCTTCAGTCTGAGTGTGGTAGATGGGGCTACAGATGTAAACCTTCCCTGATACTTGGAGAAGGCCCCTGTTCAGAAGAAACAATGAAGCCAAGCAGAGACATACAGAGTGTGCACATAGGGAGAAAAAAATCCTCATGGCATCATGTGAATCACGCAATCCAGTAGTAGCTGAATTAAGCTACTACTCAATTACATGTGCTGGTAAATCCCCAGTTACATGTGCTAGACAGTAAATCCTCTTCAAAAAAAAAAAAAAAAAAAGATAATTCAAATTACATTCCTGTTACTTGCAACCCAAGAGTCTTGATAAATACAATGGGTTAGCCATAGAGCCTGCTCTCACTACTCTCAGACATAGAACAAGTTTTAGCTTTTGTTTTCTTGAGATGGAGTCTCACTCTGTAGCCCAAGTGGAGTACATGGTGCTATCTCAGCTCACCGCAACCTCCGTCTTCCGGGTTCAAGCAATTTTCGTGCCTCAGCCACCCAAGTAGCTGGGATTACAGGTGTGTGCCAGTGTGCCAACACACCTGGCTAATTTCTGTTTTTTTGTTTTTGTTTTTGAGATGGAGTCTCACTCTTGTTGCCTGGGCTGGAGTGCAGTGACACGATCTCGGCTCACTGCAATCTCCGTCTTCCGGATTCAAGCGATTCTCCTGCCTCAGCCTCCTGAGTAGCTGGGATTACAGGCACCTGCCACTATGCCCAGCTAATTTTTTCTATTTTTAGTAGAGGCGGGGTTTCACCATTTTAGTCAGGCTGGTCTTGAACTCCTGACCTTGTGATTCGCCTGCCTCGGCCTCCCAAAGTACTAGGATTACAGGCATGAGCCACTGCACCCAGCCTAATTTCTGTATTTTTAGTAGAGACAGGGTTTCGCCATGTTGGCCAGGCTGGTTTCAAACTCCTGGCCTCAAGCGATCCACCTGCCTCGGCCTCCAAAAGTGCTGGACTTACAGGTGTGAGCCACTGCACCTGGCCATAACAAGCTTTTTAAATGGGCAGTAAGGGTCTTTTCTTGCCAAATGGAACAGGAGGAGGGAGCAGGTAGGTCTAGTCAGGAGCCAGCAATAGAAGGAACCAGTGGAGTTGGGGCCAAAAAAAAAAAAAAAAGTCCAAAAATATGCATATGGATTGAGGGCTCCAGGTCTAATCGGGGGCCCGATAAATGGAACTGAAACAACATCCTTATTGCTCATTTAAACTACTCTTACCAAGGTCAGCAGTGAGGACGTAAGCACTGAATCCCACAGTGCTCTCTCAGCTCCCACCTGTCTGCAGCCCACAGCCCTGATCCCACAGCCTTCCTTCGTTCAATGTTCCACTTCTTTGAATGGCAGACCCTGTCCTAAATGAGAGTCCCCATACTGCTGTGACCACTCTTGTGTCTCCTCAGATGGCTCCTGTTTATTCTCCCAACACTGAAGTGCGGGCACAGCTTGAGGTCATGTGCCAGGTATGACACAACACCTTCCAGCCTGAAGTTTTACAGAAGCCCCCTCCTCCCAGACTAGAATTGTGAGCCCAAGTGCCTCTTGTGAGCTCCAGCGCACATTCCTAATTTAAAGACTCATCATCTTTCACCACATCCAGGGCCTTCTCTGACCTTCTTGGTATAGGCGTGGACCCACACCTGCTTTGCTAGCTCAGGCTCCAAATTTCAGAGCAAACAATGACTCTTTTCTTTCCTCCATCCTGCACAGCAGGATATCGTGGTCTGTAATTTCTTCTTTATTAGTGTCACTAGGATTCTTCCCTTGTTCTTTATTTTTAATTCTTATTTCCTTAAGGCCTTTATCACCTTGTACCTAGATTTCAGCAACAGCCTCTTCTTTGCTCTTTTCAAACATTTTATTCAACAAACATGTATAAGGTGCCTTTTAGGTATCAATCCCTATACAGTCTTCCTACTCTCGAATCCATTTTGTATACAACACCAAAGTAATCTTTCTCAAGTGCTACTTTGATCACATTATGCTGGGTCTCTAAAGTCTTCAATGGCTCCTCGTTGCCTACTGAGTAAAGCTCACACTCGTCAGTCTCGTATTCAAAGCCCTCCATAATTTGTCCCCAACCTACCTGTCTGGCCTGATCTCCTACTATTGCCTCTATACAGACTTTATACTCCAGACAACCTGATCTATTTGCTTTCCCTTGAATAAGCACTGCACTTTTACACCTGAGTTTTTGCCTAATCTGTTTCCTCTGCATGAAAGTGTTCCCAGCTTATTCTGTGTCTGCTCTTACTCATGTCTCAGAGCTCAGCTCAAACGTGACCGTCATCTTCTTCTCTTAGCATGCCAGCTAGAAGTGATTCCAATCACTTTAGACTCCTGTCATCTTTCGCTTTTAGCATTTGTGTGATATCTAGCATGTGATACCTTGCACTGTGGATCAATGACCCATGCTAGGATTCCCATCACGAGATTTCTTACCTGAAACATCTGCATCAGAATCATGAAAGTGCTTGTTTAAAATGCAGCTTATCAGGCTCTGCACAAGGAATCTACACTTTTGGCCTGTAACTTCAGTGATTCTCTTGTGCACTTAGACCCGAGAGCAGCTAGCTATCTTATGAGAGTGTAAGTTCCCTGAGGGCAGGAACCACATCTTACATGGCTTCATAAACATCAATACACTTAGACACTCAAGTTGAAAGGAAGTCCCAAGATCAGTGAGTTCACACCTGAATATCCTTTCAACATCATCACTAAGTTAAAACTTGCTAAACTTTACAGATTAGAAGGATGCGTGTACAGAAAACATTCATCAGGCTTGGACTAAGAATGCTGTAAGAACTTATTATAACATGAGAACCTAGCTCAAGGCTCAGAGCAGAAATTTTTCTTTAGTCTTGGTACCATAAACAGTTGCAGTTTTTATAAGCAATTTAGATTCATTTTTGTCTCCTGGATACTGAATTTTGTAAATGATCTCATTTCTCTCTTGTGTTGACCATGGGACTGCCTATAATAAACTCCATGGCCACTGCCAGCAGGTAACTAGGACTCCATGACGTCCACAGAGCCATTTTAACCTCACCCGTGACTCCACTGCCTCCTCCTAGCCTTACTTTCCATTTGCCTCTTTTTTGTTTTTTCTTTTTTTAACTTATTTTTAGTTACTTTCTCTTGCCATATTGTTTGCATCTTTGCAAAAGGTCTTCTGAAAGAAGGCCGTTTATAAGTAAATAAAATAAATTCATGAACCTGTGGGTGTGCAAATGTTTTCTGATTTTTTTTTTACTCTGAAGGGAGAAATTAACGTGGAAAATTAGTCTTCAGATCAGCAATTCTGAGGGAAAGCTGGGCCAGAAAGAACAGATGGAGTAAGTGGTGCTCTGAGGTCAGAGTTGTAAAAAAAATTAGGACTTGTAGAGAAAACATGTATTCGGAAAGGATGATGGAGTTTTCGAACAGGAAGAGATGAGAGTGGTTTTAGAGTGTGATCATAAAAGGCAGAAAGCAAGAAAAAGCTTTTAGAGCAGGAAGAAGTACTTAAAACAGGGCTAGTTTCAGGGAACTAACCTTGGAGTTTTTACGCCCAGACAAGGTAGGGTCTAACTGCAGTTCCAAGGCCTCGGTGCAGAGGGACCCCACTTGGGTTTAGATGGCTGTGTGGAGGAATGAATTTAGGGCCTAGGGAGGAAGAATCTTACCTTCCCAATGGTCAAGGAACCTCAAGAAAAAACTCTGGTCCAGAATGGGAAGTTGAAAGCAAGATTCAATGAGAAGAGACGCATCTGATAAAGTACTGCTATCTAGAATCTACAAGAAACTCAAACAAATCAGGAAGAAAAAACAAATAATCTCAGTAAAAATTTAAAAAAACAGTGGAAAGAGGACACGAATAGATATTTCTCAAAAGAAGATATACAAATGGCCAACATTGCTAAACATATGAAAAAATGCTCAACATCACTATCATCAGAGAAATGCAAATTAAAACCACAATGAGATATCACCTTAATCCATTATTTAAAAATCAAAAACCATAGATGTTGGCATGGATGTTGTGAAAATGGATCATTTATACACTGCTGGTGGGAATGCAAGTTAGTACAACCTTTATGGAAAACAGTATGGAGATTTCTTAAAGAACTAAAAGTAGATCTACCATTTGATCCAGCAATTCCACTCCTGGGTATCTATGCAGAGGAAAAGAAGTCACTGTATCAAAGAGATACACCTTCACACACATGTTAATCATGGCATAATTCATCACTGCAAAGATTCAACCTAAGCGTCTATCATCTGATGAGTGGATAAAGAAAGGTGGTACATAATATACCATGGAATACTACTCAGCCATAAAAAATGAACAAAATAATGTCTTTTGTAGCAACTTTTGTAGAACTGGAGGCCATTATTCTAAGTGAAGTAACTCAGGAATCAAAAACCAAATGCCACATGTTCTCATTTATAACTGAGAGCTAAGCTATGGGTACGCAAAGGCATAAAGAGTGACATAATGGGCATTGGAGACTCAGAAGTGGGAGGATGGGAAGAGAGTGGGGATGAAAAACTACCTGTTGGGTAAATGTATATTACTCAGGTAATATACACTATGCACTAAAATCCTAGACCTCACCAGTACACAATTCATCCTATAACCAAAAACCACTTGTACCCCTAAAGCCATTGAAATAAAAAAAAAATTAAACAAAAACAAACAAATATGAAAAATAGTAGATGAAGAGAGGAGTAGAAACAACAGAAGTTTGCCCTATATAGGATGTCATGTTAAAATGAATTAAATAATATGGGTCTGCATATCGGTAACTTACCTAAAGTGCATGTCTTTGGTACATCAAGACCCTTCCCAGTGTAGTAATAAATTGTGGGAAATTTGAGTACTATAGAAGAGATGGAGATACAGGGGGCAAAACAGTTTTAGAATAAACTCTTGACTTCAGGGAGCAGGCAGTGGCAGGCTGTCATCTAAGTAGCATAGTAAATGGCTAGGCTAATGGGCTACCTTCCTCTTCACATTAGTAAATGCTGAACACCTTTGGGCTGACACAGCCCAAGAGCACAATGTTTCAAGTGGGCAGGAGCTAGCCTTTAGAACAGTCCCTGATGCAGCTTAGGATCCAGGGGCCCAAAATATCATCACACATAGAAAATAGAAAGATGTTTATTGGGTGATTGTTTACTTATTCATTCCACACTTATTGAATATTTAATGACTACTGAGCACCACGCTAGGGATCGGAAATATGAAGGATACTAATACATACTTCTTGCCCTTAATAAGCTCAACACATACTTCTTGCCCTTAATAAGCTCAAAGCCCATGGAGAAAATAATATGTAAATAAAGCATGACTGTGTGTGGTATGAGTAACGCTATAGTTAAAGCATGTGCAAAGTGCTACAGTATAGGTGGGATGACAGAGGATGGAACAATTAACTCTGCCCTGGGGAGGTGGAGAAAGGGGGCATATTTGACCAGGATCTTGAAGGATGAATAGGAGTTCTGCAGACAGAATAGAGAAGAGAATATCCAACAGTGCAATGGTCTTAAATAGCAGGGTATGTTTTCGGAACCCTAATAAGTTTGGGGTGATTAGAACAGAGTGTGGAACAGCAGTAGCAAGAGATGTGGCCAAATATTTGGGGCTAGACTGTGAGGAGGCCTAATATGTCATCCTAAAGAGGTTGAACTTTGTATTTTAAGCAGAACAATAATTTCAGACACATTAAAGAAAAGTAGCTCTTGCAGTAGTCAACACCAACTGCTGGGAAATTTCTAGGAACCTGATGTCTCCTGGGAGTCCACCCTTCAACAATCAGCAGAGTGGCAGGTTTCTGATGCTTTAGGTCCCAGGGGAGGTGGAGAGGCTTAGAGAGGGCATGCTAACTGAAAGGTCAATGCTGGGGGTGTAGGAAAAGGGCTGAGGTGGGCCCTAGAAGCCCTGTTTTGCCTGGCTGGGGACCAGCTTGAGCTGAAATGCTCCCCATTTCTGAAGGCCCAGTGTGGGCCTTCAATCTTAGGGCCCAGTCACTTCACACAACAGCAAGAGTGAATTTGTGAGCCAGGAAAAAATGAAAGGCTGTAGTTCTTCCTTCGAATCAAGTTGTTATTGTTCAAATGCATTATTAATGATCAGGACTGCAATCATTTATAACACGGTCATCACAAAAGCAGCTGTTACCATTTACACATAGCTCTCTGTGAGTATGTTATTAAGGTAATATTTTACCATGCATGCGACTTGCTCAGGGGCGGCATGCCTAATGCTTGCCTTGAACAGTTCCCCCACTCCCTCCTTAGAAGTAATCACTCCTTTCCTTTCTTTACAGAGATGCCAAATGCCAGAGAAGGGAAGCGGGAAGGGAGATGAAGACAAGGAACTCTGAAAAATGGAAGCAGAAACACAGGCTGTATTTTCCCCTATCCTTCTTTTCTTTGTTCCCTTTTTTCTCTTTTGAATGAAAAATAAAAATGCAGAAAACCTCAGGAGCCTCGTAACTTTCCAATTTTTATTTAAAAATAAACCTACTGCTGTGGCTGTCACTACTCCTATGCATGTAATGCAAGCTCGAGTCCCACTGCCCAATATTTATATACAAGAAGGTAAATGCTCTAAGGAGAAAAAATAAATCAGGTTAAATCCTACAAAAGGAGTAGGGAATTTGCCAAAAGAGAGAAGTGGGAAGCTGGCATAGTCCTTTGAGGACCCCCTGAGCCAGCAGATGGAGGGTAGGGGTACAGAGGAACGCCAGGAGTGTGTGTGGCCCATTCTGTGGCTTCTGAGCTTTACATCTGCCTGATGGGGAGGCTGATGGCCTAGTGGTGCAAGAGGAAGAAAAATAGAGGTATCCCCTGCATCTGGGACTCTTTATGTCTACTCTGGGCATAAAGGTAAGAAAAAAATGATGCCCCAGCAGCAGACATCAGATCTGCCCCTTCCTTTTCTCTGCTGGACCAGCCTCCTGAGCTTTCCTTCACCAATAAGATGGTCCTGAAAATTTGCATTAAGGATGTCAGAAGCATTTGCAGGGACCAGATGTGGACAGACCGCAAGAATGAAGAAGGGACCCAAGGCATCAGGGAACATCCTAGAGGGATTCATGACCCTTGGGGCAAAATAGCAGATAGAAATGCTGGATTTCCCTGAAGCTTTCACAGCTGAGAGGGGATCCTCTTCCTTTCCTCTACCCAGGAAAACAGGGGCATTACAGCAGGTTCTGAGGTCTGACCCTTGAGGTTGGTGATTGGGTATATAACGAAGAATGAGTTCATTGGACAAACAGTTGTACAGTGGCATTTAGGAGCCAGCCTGTTCTAGGCACTGGCAGGAAGCCGATTACATGTCATAGCAACCTCATCTGATCTGAAAGATCACGGAAAGCTGATGCAAGAAGCTATGCAAGTTACGAGCTGAAGGGTGAGTCAAAGATTAACTTGGCAAAGGGGAAAGAAAGAATAAAGCATCAGGAGTAGAAGCACACACAAAACTCCTGAGGCATGCAGGAGTGTGGATTAAGGAACCAAGGGAAGGCCATGCAATGGAGCTCAGAAAGTGAGGAAAGAAGAACATAAGAGGAGGCCAAGGAAATAGGAGGGACAGGTCACATGGGGCCTTGCTAAGGATTTTGGTCTACACCCTAGGAGCAATGGGAAACCAATGCAGAGTTCAGGATTTGAGTTAAAAAGAGCCCTCTGCAGTGTGGAGAATAACTAGAGGGGTCGGCATGTGTGGGGTGAGTGAGGAAGCTGGAATCAGCAGAAGACTATGACACTTTAGCCTGTGGTGGTGGCAGAGAATGAAGGCTGAGGAAGAGAGCCAAGTAATCATTAGGAAGTAAAATCAGCAGAGACCTTGTGATCAATTGGATAAGGGGGCAGAGAGAGAGGGAACCCCAGTTTCCTAGTTTGTGCAAGTGAGAACACAGCATTTCTATACATGGAGGAAAGGAACAATGGAAGAGAGCCAAGACTGAGAATGAAGGCAGTGAATTCAGTTTCAAAAATACTGAGTTGGAGTTAGCTTCAAGACAGTGAAGTGGAGATTTCAGGTTTGCTGTTGGAAATACAGCTCTAAAGTGTACCGGAGAGGTCTGATTTGGAGGCAAATGAGGGAGTCTTTGGCATATGGATGACGATTAAAGCCAATTCCATGGGGAAGATCTCCTTTGGGGGAGAATATAGAGTAAGAGGAAGTGAGGGCCAAAACTTGAAGAGCCCCATTGTGCAGATGTCAGATAGCAGAAGAGGACAAACCTGCAAGAGAGACTGGGGAAAAGCCCCCAGACAGAAGAAAGGAATCCAGGAGCATTGGACTACGCTCTGGGAGAAAGAAGCGAACAGGGAGGAGGGCATTTCAACGAAAGAG
The DNA here is from genome assembly GCF_024542745.1 of Macaca thibetana thibetana. Lineage (NCBI taxonomy): Eukaryota > Metazoa > Chordata > Mammalia > Primates > Cercopithecidae > Macaca > Macaca thibetana. Next base: position 107,526,150 of record NC_065591.1, on the reverse strand, counting down.
AGTGGTCAGGAAGGTGGACTATCACTGCAAGGTCAAGGGAAATGAGGAGTAAAAAATGTCCATTAGATAGAAACATCAACCCAAGGTCACTGGGGACCCAAGCCATAGCTGTGTCTGTGCACATATTAAAGGAGCCAATGCATCCGAGGCACCCTGTGCAGCAACTGGCACATAGTCAGCCTGCAGTAAATGTCAGCTTTTGTTAAATTCACTCTTCAACATCTACACATCTAATATTCTCCTATTCTATTGAAGGTGCAAAAGAAGGAGACACAGGTTAACATCTTAACAGGAGAGCTTGAGATTAAACCCAGAGAACTTCCAGAGAGGAAGGGCTGTAAAATGCCTGTAAAGACTATTAAAGAATACGACAGGACTGTGGATAAACTTAGACTCAGGACAGATTCCTGTGTGGCGACTGAGACAGGACTAATGCAGCTCTTCCCTGAGGCAGGGGACCCACCCCAGTCATCAGGGTGGGTCATTTCTGCGCTGGGTGGCCCTAGCCCTTCCTCTCCTGCCCCCATGGAGACGAGAGCTGCCCTGTGAAGGAAAAGCCTCCTCATTTCAATGGCTGGGCAGCCCAGGTTAACATTAACGGAGTCCTCCAGCAGAAAGCACCCAGAGGACAAGCACTGAAAAATATGCTTGAAGGGCCAGCCGAGTGGCCAGGATTACAATGTGATGCCTGGCCTTGGGTCAGTAATGGGGAGGTATTAGTCATCTCTTCAGACCTCAGCTCCATTATTTTTGCCGGAAATGTGAGAACAGCTCTCACTAATAACGTGTGGAATCACTTCCAACTATTTGCCTTTCAAGTCAGCCTCCTCAGGTCGGGTGACATATCTCGTTTAACAGGGGGTGCCATTAGAGGGAAGATTTAACGTGTGGCTAAAAGCATTTGTAGCGAGAGCTGTGGGTGGGTTCCTTTTTAAGCTTCTGTGGCTGGTAACTTGCGTCTCTTCCCTCCGTGCTGTTGGGTTTTGTTATTGAAGCCTTTTTCTTTCCTGAAGGAGGTTGGTCATTAACTCTCCCCTTCCCGGAGGATACCCTGGCATGAGCAGGGCAGGTCGAGAGTTGAATCAGAAATCTTTCCTGTGCCAATCAGAGACTGCATGAGGTTCAGCAGGCTGGCATAATTATTCGAAGCTTCTTGCTGTCCTCATACAAATGCCCCCCTGATCGGGTGACCTGGTGTCCCTTGATGTCAAGGTCTTACAGCAATAACCTCAGCCTTGAAAACAGAACCACAAATTTACCAGCCCACATATCTACCGACAATATGAGTCCTGCCTCTTCTCGTGCCTTGAGAGGGCCAACAGTCATGTCAGGAACAGTGGAAAGAAGAGGGCTGAGAAACTGGAAGAAGAATTTGTTATTTTACTGAAACCTCCTTTCTTGACATTTTTCCCTGAAGGCTGGGACCATTTAAGGCCCTGATGAGCTTCCAAAATCTCTGTCCCAGGGTAATCTTCCCATCTCCCAAAGTCTCAACTTCTCTGAGCCTCTGATTCTTTGTCTGAACATAGAGAGAGTAATAGCTACCTATCAAATGAAAGGCTATAGTTAGAAGCACTGAGCACAGGGCTTTGCACATGGGAGGGGCTCAATAAACACATCTCACTTACATCATTTTTGGTTACAAGTTACAAGTCATAGAAAATCCAACCAAAGTGCCTAAATAGAGGGAATTTATTGGATTGTATAATTAAGAAATCCAGGGCTAGGCCTGGCTTTGGGAATCTAGTTGGTGGCTCAGGAAACTCTCTCCAGGGTTAAGTTTCTCTGTGGCCATCCCTTGACTGGGCTTCCTATGTCCTGGCTCCAGGTCATTGAAGGCTTGGTGGCAGCAAGATGACAGCAGCTGTATTCGTCCCAAGTCCAACAGAGAAAAGGCTGCTCTTCCCCTACCTCACCCCCCAACAATTCACCTAAGTCCTAAGCCAGACACTTACTGGGCAAGTTGGGTTATGGACTCATCCCTGAGCCAATCGCCAAACCTTAGGCCTTGGAATGTAATGACTCGGTTTACCCCTGAGTCTCAAACTCCACCTGAAGGGGAAGAATGAGGGACGGAGCCCCATCAAACTCAAGGTGCTGAGAGTTGCATGGAAAATATATCTCAAAAAAAAAAAAAAGGTATAGTTTCACTACCAAAAAAGTGGCCAGGGAGGATATCAGGGTGCCCAAACATAGAAATACCCACTGCAAATAATAATTTACCATCCTACCCCATGTGTGAGATACAGGTTATTTGAGAGTAATGTTTAATAAAGATATATCATCCAGGAAATCTCCATGAAGTCACCCTCAAAACTTTCCAGCAAAGTGCCCTCTCCCCATATATTAGTAATATATTGATTACACCCATTATAGCACTTTTCTCATCTGTCTTCTATTAGAGTTACTTACTATAAGGCTCTGTCACCTCCATCGCAATTAAGCTCCAGGTGGTCAAATACAGGGTTATTTTTCTCCTCACCCCACACAGCACAAGGCACACAGTGGGAAATCTGGGTGCTTCCTGACCCACACTGGCTCCCTGTATCCAGTTCAGCTCTGTTCTTCCCTTTCCTTCCCCTGACCACTTTGTCTACTTGGGGTTAGACTGGGAGGGACTAATGGATTTGATGAAGTCTAAGGTCAGAGGTTCCCCAACTCACCCTCTCTCTTGCTAGCATCTGCCTCTGTTACAGCTTCTCTCATGTTGTACCTTGGGTTGTTTTGCTGGTTTCTCACCATCAAAGTTGTTTCTGGGAGCGAGTAGGGCCTGACCTTTTCATCTCTGTTACCTTGGTGCCTAGAACAGTATCTGGCTCCAAGAAAGCACCCAGTTAAGTGGTATAATCAGTACGAGTGACTCTCACTCATAATCGCCCCTTAGATTCTCAAAGAAGAGCCTCATCTATTAGGGCTACTGAAAGGTAAGATTCTCAGCCCAGGTGAGGAGTTCGAAATCCAGAGGACTACAATGCAGAATACATAAACAGAGAAGGAACCGTAAAGCTCACTGTTGTTCCTTGCTCTCCATCAAGCCAGAGAAGATGCAGAGACAGTACAGGGAGCCTGACAGGCAACAAGGGGCAGACTGAGTTAGTACAGCAGGGGGCCTTCAGCTTGACTCAGCATGCAGTTGGTACCCATGGAGAAAGGAGAGGCAAACAATTAGTGGGGGGCTGGCAACAAAGACCCTCAAAGGCAGAAAAGCAAAACAGCTGTGGCTCTGAATGAGCAGCCTGGCAAACCATGATCTCAGTAGTGTCCTGAAGCCAAGAGGAACAGGCTCCACTCCCTGGGATGTGGGTTGGAAAGGGCCCGAGAGGAGGCCAGTAGCTCAGTCAGATGTGACTGGAGCTCAGGGGGCTGTAGTGCTAATTAGGAAACTAAGGCAGAGTCCCAGCACTAGGAATGGAACCACTTTAGTGGTGATCAAGGGAAGGGTGTTTGCCACAAACATACTGGATCCTGAATCTGTGGGCAGACATCTGAGTACAGCACTTCCCCTACCAGTAAAAGGGAGGTGCTAGTGCCCTCCTAGCCCAATTAGGGCAGGCTCCGTAGCTGGGTGGCGCTGAGCTTGTAGGAAAAGGCCTACTAGGCTGTGCCCTGCTGGGCTGGGCAAGCCAGGACGATGGCTGGACCAGGTGAGAAAGATTTCCTGCTGTATTTGCAGACTGAATATGTGTCTGGGGCCAGGGGCTGAGCTGCTGCCAGCACCATCTGACCTCAAGGATCCCCCTAGTCAACAAGCAGCAAGAACAGGAGACTCCAGAGGCTCCCTCAGCTTTGGAGATAGCTCTGCAAACAAAACTCAGTTTTTAGGGGTTAATCCTCAGCCCCAGGAGGAGGCAGTGGGCCTCCTCTGAAGGGCAGAGCCAGCAAGTGGGCTGAGACTAAAGGCAAGGCCCAGGGCTGCAGGCCTGAGATTAGTTTGGCAGCAGCTCCAAAGAGCAGCCCTTGAATCGCAGGGATTGTCTGAGCCCTCAAAAGCACTGGCTACCTCCCACCAGCCTAGCTAATGGGGCTGAGTTGCTGGGGCCATGACCTCTGTCTACCCGGTTGATGGTCTGCTGCTTTGAATCTCACTCCCCCAGCACCCAGCAGGACCAAGGACTCCGTCTAGCTTATGTGCATCGTACCCTTACATGTTTTCAGCACCTACTATGCGCGCAGTATCACACCTCCCCCATCCGCCTGCCTCCTGCTACTCTCACCAGCACGCTCAGTCAACCCTTGGGCTAATTAGTGATTAGGTCTACCGTATGTATGCATGGTGGGGTGCAGAGATGGGGTAGCCAGCGGGTGATGGGTGAGGGGAGAAGAGAACAGGAGCTAGGAGGTCATGGTCTGACCTTCCTCCAATGCCCAGAATCCCTGAGTCTGTCTCTGGCAGCTGTGAAACAGAGGGAGCATGGGATCTGAACCGTGCCGCCATCTGGGAGGTCACACACACTCACAGACAAACCCCAGGAAGGGAACTTGGGCTGAAATACACCGTTTGCTGAAGAGCAGGGCTGGGCACTGGTTTCCCTCCATTCTGAATTTCTAGAAAGGGAGGGGTCTCCGTTGCCAGGCGGCGTCTGCCACCCCTTCCCACTGCGGCACCTCCAGCCCTCCACCCCTTCCTCTGGGAGACCCCCTGTGAGGACCCTCAGCAAACTTCTGCAAGGCCTGACGGGCGCAGGGTGGTGCGAACGCTTATCTTTCAGGCCAAGGGAGAGGCGACGGGAGTGTGGGCGTGGAGGTGCGAGGAGCGCGCAGCCTCCGCCTGCTCGGCTGTCTCCGCGGACCCAGCCGAGGGAGGAAGATAGCGCTGGGAAAAGGAAGGGGAGAAAGAACCTGAGCGGGAGGCGAGCCAGAGGCTCTTTTGCTCCTCCCAAAGCAGGGGGTGGCTCCACCGCGCTCCTGATGAGCCGGCAGCCGCCGCCGCCCTGCAACCGCTTCCCAGGACCCGTCAGCTCTGGGACTGATGACCCACGGCGGGGGTGCTGGGCGCGGGTTGCGCAGGCCACTGGCCGCGGGCTTCAGGCCCGCTCCTGCCGCCGGCTTCCGCGGTAATGACACTCTGCGGAGCGGCCGCCATCTCTTCCGGTACCTTCACTGGAGGAGGGAGGGGTGGGGAGAGCCCTCTGTTCACCCCTGCCCTGCCCTGGCGCTGGTCCGCCGCCGCCCGCTGCTCTCGCGCTGGTCCGCAGCTCAGCCGAGCAGCTCCCTTCATCTGGCCGCCTAGTCCCTCACTCAGCCGCGAGAGGTGGAGCTCCGGCGACCTCCGGCCTTCCCTCGGGGTCTGCGCGGCCCCTACCCCAAACCCGCCCAGGGGAGAGGCGTGAAGGGGCCGGCTGCGATGCAGAGGCGGGAAGCGAGGCTGGAGAAGGGGACGCAGGGAGGCAGGGAGTGGACCCCCAGCGTACTACAGGAGCCGGCAGGAGCCAAACCCCAGCCCGCCACACAGGTATCCCCGCGGACCACGAGGTGCCACCCGTCCCTGGTGCAGAAAAGACCAAGACCCCCAGAAGGGAAGGCCCAGCTTCCCTACCTCTACCTCCCATGCCAGGCGCCCAGCCTGCTCAACTTAACCCCAAGCCGCAGGTTAACTCTGCCCCAGCTTCTCCCCTTGGCTATGGGCAAGCTCCTCTTCTCTTCCCCAGTGAGAACCACCGCTCAAATTCCGAGGGCTTTCCTCCTTGGTGCTCAGAGCTCTCAAGATGGGTGATTCTTTGCCAGGGGTCCTTAGCTACCCACTTTGGACGAGGATGGACAGATGTTTTCTCAAGCTTGCCTAGAGCACAGTTTCTAAACAGATGAGCTCTTCTTATGTTCCCCACAGATTGTCTGGCCTACGCTCCTTTGAGGAAATAAAGATGACCGTAGCCAAGCTGCCCTGCTCTGCACGAAGGACCCTGGGCGCCCCATCCTAACTCTCCTGCCTTATGCTTGAGATTAGCATATCCACCCAGCAACTCCCCTGCCCCAGACTTACTTGACCACTGCAGTCCACACTGACTCTCCTATCCACCAGAACTGTGCACTTAAAATCTGCTGCACACAATCCCATACTTGCTTGAGTCTGGCTTTGTTCTCCAATAGTTTCAAATGCCTGTTTGACTCCCCCCGCCACCCCTACAGAGATAAGGTCATCACAAGCAGTAACTACTGCTTTGCTTGTTTTGATTCCCACAGAGCCGAGCATAGATTGATGTGGCATAAGTGCTCAATAAATGCCCATGGACTTGGCTAATGGATGGACTTGCAGGGGACACTGCCCTATCAGGAGAGAAAGGTGGCCTTAATCTCATAAGGTCCTATTTCCTGGGAGTGTCTCAAAAATCGGCAGAGTCATTCTCCCCCCACCATCCCTCCTTGCCTTCAGTCCCCTCGGCCTTCTGGATCCCCGTGGGTTTGGAGAGGCCGATGCTTGTGGCTCTTACCAACATCAATTTGCAGTCGCCAGGATGCAACTTCACCCTATGCTGCGTTCATAAATTAATCTCCTGGGATTAGATTCTGTGTTTTAGTAACACTCCTGAGGCATTGTATTTACACATTAATAATAAAAGAAAAAAAGTGAGACAAGTTCTGACAACTTTCAATAACATTCAGAAATAAAGTGCGAGGCACGGAAGTGTCCAAAGTTAATTAAAACCATTTGGTGCTGACGGGGGCTGGGGGTGTTGCCTGCCGAGCTCCGACAGGTGCTATTTCTGAAATGCAATTTCCCTGTCTATAATGTACCTGATGCCTGCAGAAAAGGAGAAACCGAAATAGACTGAACTGGCAGCGTGAGCTTGAATTTTCTGTTGTTTTGTTTTACAGTGCCGTGGACACTGCCAGAATTTGTCAAAGGTCCTAGGAAGAAAAGGCCCTTTTGCCCCTCCCCTCAGTGAACAGATGGTGTGTTTGGACTGTTCGCATTCGCTGCTCATAGCTGGGGCCCTGGAGGAAGTTAAGGGGCGCTCCGTTCCCTGGGGATGAGACAGCAGCTCGCCTTTTTACTAATAGCTGTAAGAGTCTGTCAGACACTTACCTGACTAGATCTTCATCTCAGAGCTCAGAAGGGGAACAGCTCCAGAACTGAAAGAGAGAGAGCCTCTGGCAGACCCCAAAAGACAGCGTAAAGAGTGAAGCTGGGCTTCCCTGCCCAATCACTAGGATCACTTATTGCACAAATACCTGTATTTTAAGCTGCAGATTCTTATGAATGTTTGTATTTTCTTCATTTCCATTTGCTTTTTTTTTTTTTTTCAATTTTAGAATAGCCTTTCTCTAGATAACTGCAGGAAGCGGGAGACGGAATTTCCTTTGTTTCTGTCTTGAGCCCAAATGGACAACTGAGTGTCAGGTATGACAGGGATAAAGGGAGAAACTCAGAAAGAATGCTTCTGTTTTGTTTTTTTGTTTTGTTTTGAGATGGAGTCTCGCTCTTGTCGCCTAGGCTGGAGTGCAGTGGCACAATCTTGGCTCACTGCAGCCTCCACCTCCAGGACTCAAGTGATTCTTCTCCTCAGCCTCTCACGTAGATGGGACTACAGGGAAGCGCCATCACGCCTGGCTAATTTTTTTTTTTTTTTTTTTTTTTTTTTTTGAGACGGAGTCTCGCTCTGTCAGATGAGTGCGGTGGCCAGATCTCTGCTCATTGCAAGCTCCGCCTCCCGGGTTTACGCCATTCTCGCTCCTGCCTCCCCTAGGCGCTCGCCAGCCCGGCTAGTTTTTTTGTACTTTTTAGTAGAGACGGGGTTTCATGCCAGGATGGTCTCGATCTCCTGACCTCGTGATCCGCCCATCTCGGCCTCCCAAAGTGCTGGGATTACAGGCTTGAGCCACCGCGCCCGGCCTTTTTTTTTTTTTTTTTTTTTTTTTTGAGATGAAGAGTCTCGCTCTGTCGCCCAGGCGGGAGCGCAGTGGTGCGATGTTGGCTTACTGCAAGCTCTACCTCCCAGGTTCGCGCCATTCTCCTGCCTCAGCCTCCTGAGTAGCTGGAACTACAGGCGCTCACCACCACCACGCCTGGCTAATTTTTTTGTATTTTTTTTAGTAGAGACGGGGTTTCACCATGTTAGCCAGGATGGTCTCAATCTCCTAACCTCATGATCCGCCCGCCTCAGCCTCCCAAAGTGCTGTGATTACAGGCGTGAGCCACCGCGCCCGACCAGAGGAATGTTTTGGGTGCTACACGTGCAGCCCCTCATGACTGTATCTTCTCAGAGCTCTTTTCTTCACATTCTTGAGAGCTTTGAGTTTTGTTTATTTAAGGGACAAATGAATCTCTTCCCACTCCATGGGATTTCCCTTGATTTTTATATTGGGAGTAAAAAGATGAAGCATGAGACTTCTCAGCTGCATCTCAAACTGCATCTAATTCCAGCACATCTCTCTCAATCTTTGATTAAGCCTGTTCATCTAAAAGAGAGACACAGGGGAAAAATGGAAATGGGACTTTGGAAGAAGAATGACCATCCACATTCCCATCACAGCCTGAGATTTCCTACCTGATTGAGATTTTCAGTAGATAGCCCTAGGTCTAGTTTCCCACTTTGGTCCTGTTGCCTTTGGCTCCAATAGAGGACTTCCAAGTAACTAGAAAGATTTCACCTCTCTTTTGAAACATAATAGACAAATGGGTTTCTTTAGGATGAGAGCTGCACCTGGCTAGAGTCAATCTTTATTTTCCTAAAATAACCAGGATGAAAACTCAAAATAAAAAGAAATACCTCATGGGCAAAAGCTCTCCCAGTACAACTAATATAGACACTCAACATGGCTTCGTAGAAACTGACCCATCTCCCGAGTCTTATGTTTGCCAGAATTTCATGCCTATTTCAATTAAAGAAAAGTGATCTGATCTCTTCAGATGAAGGTGGGACTTGGAGATGCTGCTGCCTAAGGTTAACTTGCTAGAGAAAGGATAAGCATTCGGGAAGTGCGGGGATGCGGTACAAGGAAAGACCTATCAGCTAAGCAATGGCAGGATCCCTTCTGCCAGTGGGCTGGCTCAGGGAGTAAACCTCCCCAGAAGGAACTTTGTTTCTCTCTAGAATGAAAGTGGGCAAAATGGTCACCTTATTTGCCTGGAGTGAACCAGGTTGAAACTGAGAAGGCAGATGTGGGTGTTAAGCCAGATGAAGTCATATGTTATAACTAAACGATGTACCTGTAACCTGCCTGGTAGTTTAAATTGCACCAAGTAGTTTATTCATTCTCTCTAAACAGGTCATAATAAGTGTTAGTCTGTGATCCACTATGGGAGAGGGATTTCTGGAAAGAATAGAGCCAGTGGTACAGGATGCAAGGTTGTTATTTAAAGAGATGAATGTGGGCCAGGTCCCATGGCTCATAATTGTAATCCCAGCATTTTGGAAGGCAGAGGCAGGAGGATTGCTTAAGGCCAGAGTTCAAGACTAGCCTGGCCAATATAGTGAGACCCCCATCTCTACAAAAGATAGAAAAACTTAGCCAGGTATGGTGGCAGGTGCTATAGTCCCTCCCACCATGGGACTACAGCTCCTGTAGTCCCAGCTACTCAGGAGCTGAGGTGGAAGGATTGCTTGAGCCACGATCATGCCACTGCACTCCTCCCTGGGTGACAGAGCAAGACCTGACTCAATAATAATAATAATGCAACATAAACTATCTTTTACCTCTTGAATAATGAATACAGATGCCATGACTACATTTGTTTGTTGGGGACCAGGGAGGCTGGCAGTGAGAATTCAGGGTGGAAGTAGCCGTGTACCCAATACCTATTGTGAGATGTGGCCTGGGGAGCCCTGGATTTTCTGGCCAGGCTCACTCACTACCCAGACACCCTCTTCCTACATGGCGAGTCCCTCAGCCCCTCCAAGGCTCACTTCTCAGACATCGGAGTAATCCACATCCTCTATCTTGAGTTATTCCTCACAAGACCTGCAAGTTTTCCTAGGAGGGAAGGAAGACAGGGTTGAACCCACACAATTCTCGAATCTAGAATTTGGAGGATTTCTAAACCACTTCTGTAAGTCAGCCCTTGAGAACTTGTAGGTTTTCTCATCATTTGCAGCATGAGAGTCTGGAGTAGACTGTTTGGATTTGACTTTTGGTTCCCTGGGCAATTTACTTAACCTCTCAGCTGTGTGTCAGTTTCCTTATCTAAAAAGTGTGGTTAATAATAACTGACCTCTCAGAGGTATTGCGAGGTTACTGTGATGATTAAATTAGGTGATTCATATAAAATGTTTAAAAGAGTGCCTGGCATTATTATTAATAGTAATAAGTTTAGCATAAGTCTTGCCTGCTGATAAGGAGCTGGATTGAATGACTACTTAGATTCTATTTCTTGGCCTTCTCTTCTCTGGACTAGGTGACCCCAACTTTCTCCTTACTTCTGAAAAATTTATCCCAGTCTGCTAAGGAAGAGAAAGCCCATGTGTGCACGTACACACATGCACCTGCACAAACATTTACATATAATTTTGGTCTTCTATACAGAATTAATAGAGCTACTAGATCTAGGAACTGACTTGAAAGAGAAAGGAAACCGTGCTTTTTTTTTTTTTTTTTTTTTTGAGACAGAGTCTCACTCTGTCACCAGGCTGGAGTGCAGTGGCACAATCGTGGCTCACTGCAACTTCCACTTCCTGGGTTCAAGTGATTCTCCTGCCTCAGCCTCCTGAGTAGCTGGGACTACAGGCATGCACCACCACGCCCAGCTAATTTTTGTATTTTTAGTACAGATGGGGTTTCACTGTGTTGGCCAGGATGGTCTCGATCTCTTGACCTCGTGATCTGCTCGCCTCAGCCTCTCAAAGTGCTGGGATTACAAGCATGAGTCACCATGCCTGGCCAAAACACTGCTTATTACAATTTATAGGTTTATGTTCAAAAAGTTGCTAATCTTATTGCTGTGAATCCCTGCCATCTCTAATCCTGCCCACCTATAGGTACTGCAGACCAAATTACAGATTCAGATTTGCCCAGTTCCTGTTCCTGTCTTGACCAATCCTAGTAACTTATTTGGGGCCCAGCCCCATCTACAGTGGAAGGTCTATAATTGGCCTTGCTTCCTTAAGCTGTGTACTCAGTGGGCCCAGGACTAAGCCTCATGAAGCTTTTAGAGGCGCATTGAGATTAACCTTTCTCACCAGTGCTCACCTTGTCTTCCTAGTGACCATGGCTGGCTTCTGCCTAGTTCTAGAGTTGCACTCTAATTCTCTTCCAGGCTGTCGCACTGACCTACGTCTCTATCTGTTTTAGAACTTTCCAACTTATTTGTCCAATGCCAAATAAATTGAACTTTATCTTGATGAATATTTAATATTCAACCCACCTCTGGTCCCTGGCTAGAATCATCTCTGAAATCTAAAGCTCTGCCACTACCTGCACCAGGAGAAGCAATGTGTCACCACCAACCTAATAGTGACCATCAGCTTTGCTGGAGTTATGCATTCACCAAACTGAATCTATCAGCTTTCCCGAGTTCACTGGGACACTGATTTGGACCAGACACCATCACTTGAGAGACAGCGTTAGCATCAGGGTGAACACCACCAGTACCTGACCTGCCTGTAATTAGCTTCCTCCTCTTTCCCTATTGACCCACAGATTAAGTTGCTGCATGCCCTGGAGCAACACCTGGGGGTGTGTCAACTGAAAACTAAGAAACTAAGTACTATACATGCAATTTGTCTATGTTCACTGCCCACTCGACGTTTCCTCTAGGATACTTGCAAGATGTATCAAACTCAGTAGTCCAAGACCAAACTCATGATCTTTTGCCCAAAACCATACCCGCCTTCCATTCTGATACTCCTCTAATCAGTTTTCCACACTGCAACCCAAGTGATCTTTTCAAAATGCAAATCTGTTCATCACACACATACACACTTAAAACCCTTCATTAGCTCCTCTTCGTTCTCAGGAGAAAGGCTCATATCCTTAACACAGGCTCCCCATCCTGCATGTTTGGCCCTGGATGCCTTTCCAGCCTCCCCTGGCCTCACTCTCCCTCTACCCTGATATACTGCAGCCACCAGGGTCATGTTAGCACTTAGGTTACTCTGCAGAGAATTCGATAAAGGTGCCCCTTCTGGACAGCCCAGTTGGAAAAAAGATGCCCTTTCCTCTAAGCTGATGCAGCGTCTCCTGGGCACTCTCACTTGGCAAGAAAAGCAGGACTGGATTTCGGCTCGTACGCTGCTTCCTCAGCCCAGCTGTGCCCCACTGGTCCACAGCACAGCCTGTGCTGGCCACATCAGTCACCTGCCTTCTTTTGGGTACCCCAAAATACACCATGTTCCCTCCTCCCGCTGGCTTTTGCTCTTACTATTTGCTCAACCGGGGATACTCTTCCTCTCTTTCTATCCAGCAATTCCCTACTTAACCCTCAGATCCCACCCAACCCTTACATCCTCAGGAAAGCCTTCCTGATTTCTGCTTGTTTCCAACCAGTTTAAGTTCCCTTGTGATACCCTCTCATCAGACAGAGCTCCCATTTCTCCTAATACTGATCTCATTTTGGAAGCCTACACTCATTTGTAGAACTAATGTCTGACACCCTCATTGTATTACAAGCTCCATTAGAGCAGAGACCATGTCCTTTTTATCTCTCTCCATTGTAGTCCCAGAACTTAACACAGGGTCAGGCACATAATAGTTGATCATTAAATATTCATTAAGCACCTACTGAGTGCAGGCTGCTCTTTAGTAGATGGTAGTGTCTGGACTTTATAATCAAAACAACTTAAGTTCCCAGAGGCATGATTAAGCACGTCGAAGAGAAAAATATTCTGTTCCACTTAATTATGCATTTTTATTTAAAAATAGAAGTCTTTATTAAAACAACAAAGCATAAATATTAAAGAATGTATTTAAATAACTTGTGTAATTTAGTGCAAGCTTTAAAGGTGCATAAACACTGAAATGCAATTCAATGCCTTTTTAAATCGTTTTCTATCATTATCTCTTCTTTATCTAATCTTGTCTCTTAACCCAGCTTGGAGAAGTAATTCATTCTGACTCTCCTCATTTTGTCTCAAAACCTGCTAAGGCTTGTCCACAACTCCAGCATATTTCTGGCCTCCCGGGCTTTAGATCAGATTGTAGCAACAGCCTCTGCAGGTAGTTTGCGTCTTACTCCACTGTGGGAGAGCTCCCACAGTTTTAATGGAGAAAGGTCCTTCTCATGAGAGTAAACATTTTGGATATCTATCACTCTTTCTTGTTGCTTCTTATCCTGGTCCAGCAGAAAGAAGTCAGATCATTTAGTAATGCAAGAGCCTGGCTGCCATGCCACAACCCAGTGATGGTCATTCATTACCGTTTCCCAGAAGCTGGCTTTCAAACCTGCCTTTTAGAGAAACTCTTCGTGTAAAAACCTGCTTGTCCATCGTCAGGGTTGCTGATAAATAGCTTGATCTAGTTACCAGTTAGACACCTATATAACTGCAGTTCCTCAGAACTTAATGTTGCAAACAATTAAGGTGATCCTAGCCGGGTCTATGAAAGAACCAATAGTGTGGTCCTACACTAGGTGTGGCCACCTGCCCATTGCGGATAAATGGCTCCTGCCACCCAGGTGGATCTGCTTCTGAGCTTGAACCTCCCTTCAATCTGTTTCCCATGGCTGTGTGTTTACAGGTGCACAGAGAGGGAAGCCTGTGTGGTGGTGAAAGCTAGAAAATAAGAAGTCCATCCATTCACAGAGTTGCAAAGAGGCCATTAATGCTAAGCTTCAGCAGTGGAACACAGAAAACGGCATTAAAGGATTTACTTTTCATGACCATAATTCACAGTTAATGTACATTTGATGTTTAATGTATGAACCAGCGGTGACTTCAAACTTGCGGGCCTTTTCTAAATAGCGTTTTAATCTAAGTTAAAAAAAAAAAAAAAAAAAAAAAAAAAAAAGGTTCATACACTCAGTCTGTCAGACAAGAGGGAGGGGAAAAAGGCAAAGCTAGGTGTGAGAATCCAAAGTGGGGGCAGGCTTTTGTTCAGTCTTTTATTGAGGTTTTACCTCTAATCTCTCCCTTTTTGATGCAATTTAAGATTAAGGAAATGAAAGGCATGGCTGACTGTGAACGGTTTTACAAACAGGACAGCCAAGGGGCCCTCAGAAGACAGTTTTGTAAGAGGCTTTGGGCTTCAGTCCCTAGGAACGATGAGGTGGGAGGTGCTGCAGGGCCCGAGTGCACGGGAGAGTGGCCCTGAAAGGGCTGGGCTGTCTGCAGAGAAACTGACCTTCTGCATCCAAATAGGAGGCAGTGGTGGTCACCACACAGCTCAGTGGGAATCAGAGTCAGGTGAGGGAAGCCAAAAAGCATGATGGTCAGAGGAAGGGGTGCCATGCTCTGCTGGGAGGAGCTCCCAGATTAACCATGCTGGGTCTAGGGTCTATCATGTGATGTCGCCTCTCAGGACAGCGGTTCCCTCATCCAGATAACAAGGTTCACAGGCTAAGTGATTTCCAATGGGCTCTGCTGAGGCCCTAAGGCACAAACACACCCTCAGGTGCTATGGCAGATACAGTAGGAGACCCACATGAAGATACCCTGGCCCTTGGCCCTCAGCATTTTTCAATAAGAGCAACTCCACTGTTTTATAATGAAGAGTTCCACATAAGATTTCTTATACAGGGAAGTTTCCCAGTTAAAGATACAAACACTGAAAGGTAGAAGACCAGCTGATCCCCAAGATCCTTTCCAGATCAAGTCTAGAAGGGTAGATAGGTAGAAAAGTCACCTAAATGGGCCACCTCAAGGAAACAGTCCTCCAAAATGGGCAACAGAAATAAGAGTGGCAACTGACAGGTTACAAAGGTTGCATTGTTGGAGACCAACGCAGTGGAGGGGTCAAGAGTGTCTCTTTGGAGCCTGGTTTATCAATTTCAAGAGGATGATTTTCTTCAGCAATGCTAAGCTGCTTCAGGCCAGGAACAAAGTAAGCAGATAGTCGGGGTTTTTTTCCAGCTGAGTTCAGTGGAGAGAAACAGGAAAAAAGGAGTTGAGGGTATCTGCAAGGGAATTGCTTTGTAGAGCTGGGATGTGAAAAGGAAGAAAGGAAGTGAGAGAATTTAGTGGAGTGCAGATGAGGGAAGAAAGTCTTTTGATCAATAAACTGTGCATAACTTCTAAAGTTCTCTTCAGCCCTCATCCCTTTATGTTTTTGTGATTCTATTCTATCTCTTAACATGGCTGGACAGTGAAGAATCCACCGCAGGAGAAGACAGCCCATTGGAACTAGGCAAGTTAACAGGAGCTTCCAAATGGACTGATGGCCAGAACCCGTCAACAGAAACCTTGGAGCAAGCACTCCTGGAGATTCGTTGATTTGTTCTTTGTTCATTTACCCAGCACATTTTTGTTGAGCGCCTACATTGTATTTGACACTGTGGATTAAGGATCGTTAAACAGATAAGTAGGGACTGTGCCCTCACAACCTATTGAGAAAGTCAGCAGTTGAACATTTGTTACACATGTGATGTGTGTTATCAAAGTGGAGGTGCAGACCATTCAGGGGGTGTAACACAGGGCACTCACTCATTCTGGGAGCACAGGGCCTTCTCCCCTGAGAAATTGCCTGGTTCTGAGGTCAGTGTGAGAAATGGAGAGAGGGGCTCTCAAATCAGTGTTTCCCTGTGTCTTCTAACTCCAAGCTGCCCTCTGCTCTTCTCCTTCTGCCCAATGCCAGCTCTGGTTTCCCTGTTTATCCAAGAAGAAGAAAGGGCTCCAAAGGGCTGTTGGAGTGGGGAGAGGGCAGGACCACCTGTAGCCTGCTCCCTCCCTGTGGAAGTCTCGCCAGCCTTGTGGAATGTTGTCTTTCCATCCGGCTTCTTCCACCTAATTCTTCAGAAGGGATTTGAAGGTCTTCTACCAACCGAACTTCCCCTTCCCTTTTAAAAAAATTCCCTTACTTAGATTGCGTTAATAAAACCATATCATCTGGATGAAAGGAGAAGATGAACCTGTTCTAGTATGTGAGGGACAAACCAGCCTTGAGTATTGTATGCAATTCTCATATTCAGAGAGCCATAAAACAAGACTGATTTTTAAGGAGGGTGACCGGGGGGTGAAGGAACTTGGAAGCGTGGCTCATGGAAGACATAGAGAACTGGAATGTTTCACCAGAAGACATAGGGTGGCATGACAACTCTGCTCCAAAGCCTGAAGGACTGTCCTAAGGAAGAAGAAAAATGCCAATCAATGCCCCAACATAAGAGCAAAGATCAATGGGCTAAAGTTAAAAAAACAGATTTTTAAAATCGCAATATTTTAGAAAAAGGAATTTTATGAGAATTGCTGGAAATGGAGTGGAGACCACAGGAGATTGAGAAGTGGTGAGTTCTCCACAGGAGAAATGCAAGCAGTGGCTCTACAGCCATTTAGCAGGGATGTTTTCAAAAGGAAGACAAAAATGAGGTAAAGTAATAGGCTCAGGCTCTTTAAGACACCACTCACACTTGGCAGCACATGACTCTCTGTGCAAGTCAAATTAATCTGGTTTCCATCCTAAACCTTCAGTCGTTGTCATCGTCTTTCCCAGATTGTCTCTACCAAGCCCTCCAGAAGCCCTTCAAGACCCAGTACGGGGAGGAATGTCTCTTTGGGGGCCCTCAGAGAGCCTCTCTGAGCTCTGGCTGTGTTCTGTCCACCACAGTGTCTGCCCGATTATGGCATCCTCGTTCTCCCCAGCTGAGAGCCACTAAGCACGCCGGGCCATCTATCCATCTCACTGTTAAGTGCAGAAAAGAGAAAAAGCCTAATCTCTTCCTACCGCCTCTCCATAGTTTGAGGCTTATTTGCTCTCAAACTTCAACTCTTGAGTCTTGCCTCCAGAAACCACTGACAAGCCACTGAGTTGCCTCAGCAGCACGTAAGTCTGTCAGCTGTAGAAGTTGATGGTGCACCCAGACTAAGAACTTGTGTTTCCAGCCTGTCTAAGATGGTTCCCACTCATATCACTTCAGGTGCAGCTCCCTCATACGCTACAGCATGTGGTATCTTTAAATGGCAAACTTTCCTAAAAAGGCAGAAAGCAAAATGGATTCAATCCAGGAGAAACTAATCCCGGAAAATCAAAATCTTCCACATGGGGGTGATGATAAACAGATGCCTCTCATCTCGACAAATGAAAGGTCACCGACAGACAGTGCAGAGTAATTATTAAATAACTTCTCCCATTTGTTCAGGATCAGTAGCGACCTCATTACCTGGATCCAAAGACAATATCTCTAAATCCTGGGCATGGATCCAAAAAGGTCATTAATAACAGGAGAGTCCCCAAATTTGCAGGAAAAAGGAAACCAGTTCTAATTACAGAAGTGAAGTCTTCCACCCCAGCCCTTTACATCAACAGTTTGCAAGTTCATAACAACAACATGGATTCCTCAGGCACCACTTACAGCCACTTGACCAACAGCAGCCTGGTTAAACCAGCCTTTTCTCATACAAACTGGATGGGCCTTTGTATGTCATGGGCAGGGAATCAAGCTGACTTGAGGGTAGTTTTCTTATTGTCACTTCTTATAGCTTCAGGCCAGAGGCCAAGGACTGGAGCAGAGGCTCAGATTCCTGGCCCTTTGCCCGGATAACTGGACCTTAAGAAGAGCAAGGAAGGTGAGGGATAAAAGACTGCACATTGGGTACAGTGTGCACTTCCTGGGTGATGGGTGCACCAACGTCTCAGAAATCCCCACTAAAGAACTTATCCATGTAACTAAGCACCATCTGTTACCCAAAAACCTATTGAAATTAGGAGGAGGAGGAGGAGGAGGAGGAGGAGGAGGAGGAGGAGGAGGAGGAGAAGAAGAAGAAGAAGAAGAAGAAGAAGAAGAAGAAGAAGAAGAAGAAGAAGAAGAAAGAAGAAGAAGAAAGGAGGAGGAGGAGGAAGGAGGAGGAGGAGGAAGAGGAGGAGGAGGAAGAGGAGGAGGAGGAAGAGAGGAGGAGGAGGAAGAGGAGGAGGAGGGGGAGGAGGAGGAAGAGGAGGAGGAGGAAGAGGAGGAGGAGGAGGAGGTGGTGGTGGTAGTGAAGATTTAGGTCACCTCATGGCAAAGAGCTGCCTTTAGTCCCAGCCTTGACTCTCCAGGCCCCCTGGAATGAGAACGAGCCTACCCTGGGGGTTTGGATTAGGAGGGTAGCTGCTCTTCTTACACCACCTTATTAACCTGTCAGTCAACAGGCACCTTCTGCTTCCTCAAACTGGCTTGAACCAGGAGTCCCACAGTCCCTAAAGGAGATTAGATTTTGCTTCCTATCAGAGGAAAGACAAAAAACCACAGCAATCTCATTTCCCTGCCTCCCCTGTTCTCCAGCTCTAAAGCAGTGTAGTATGGTAGTAAAACATGTAAGAGTTCGGACTCCGGAGCCAGACAGAGCCAGTGTAAAGCCTGTCACTTACCGCTAGAGGGCTTAGGCAAATCTCCAAGCCTCAGTTTCTGACCCACAAAATGGGCATAACAATTTATGATCTAAACAGGGACTCTGAGAATGAGAGGAAGGTGCCCTCAATAATTACTCTGAGGCAACAGGCACAAATCAGAAGGAACAAGCCATGATGCATAGTTACTCACTTGAGGAGGATCCTATGAAGATCAAATAAAAGAATATATGTAAAATGCTTATCACAATGCCTGCTGCTTGGCACATAGAAATCGTGCCGCATCGACTGGGTGTGGTGGCTCAAGACTGTAATCCCAACACTTTGGGAGGCCGGATGGATTATCCAGAGGCTGCTTCGATTTCCTAGACCCCATCTCACTTCCTTTTAGGCCTTTCACCATCCTCACTTCACACCCGGTGGTGCTGGCAGGTTGTGAGTCACTGGGGGCACGTGGGATGGCTACCTATCAACATGCAATGTCATAAAAGCAGAACCATTTTGGGCCATGGGGTGTCCTTGGGAAACAGGCTGACGTTTCCCATGTTAAGGCTGAAGGATCATCACACAGTCCGTCTCAGGGTTAGTTCAGTGAATGGATCCGATGAATCTGATGAAGCCC
Organism: Macaca thibetana thibetana; assembly: GCF_024542745.1. Taxonomy (NCBI): domain Eukaryota; kingdom Metazoa; phylum Chordata; class Mammalia; order Primates; family Cercopithecidae; genus Macaca; species Macaca thibetana. The sequence continues at coordinate 107,507,183 of NC_065591.1, read as the reverse complement.
TGAACATCCCATTTCCACGTCACTCGACCCTGTGCTCAAGGGGCACCAGGCTCTATGCAGGGGCGGTCCCAAATGTACCTGATAATTAAAATAATCTCTGCCCTGGCTGATTGCTCCCCCCATTACTCTCTCCCATTACTGGAGATGCAAACAATAAATAATTTAATAACCCAGGTTGAGTAGACTCTGGTTCCAAAACAAAGTGTTTTAATTCTCTAGTGTGCCTGCTTTCAGCATTACTGTAATTCCATTTCCCTTCACTTGACTGGGCCTTTTGCTGCTTTTTAGGCTTCTCGTATTTCTCCCCAAGTTTTCCCCACGGGGCCCTGACAGCTGCATTATAGCAGGGCTGGGCAGCCAGCATGACATCACTCACTACTCCAGTCAGCAGCAGCGGCAGCGCAGTGGCATGTACTCATGAGCCGAGCAATCTGCCCTGCGTCTCAATGGCGATGGAAATCTGTCCATGTGGCTGAGGGCAGGACTGCTGCCCTGGGGAACCTGGGCCCTCTCCTTTCCCCTCCATCTTTCTCTTTCTCCTGCCTGCTTTCCTGCAATCTTCTCAGACCCGGTTATGGGGAAAGGCCTGAAAAGGGAAAAAGGCACTGGAGAGGGTGGTGGGAAATGGCCCCTATCCCTCGCCCTGCAGAGTTGGGTCTGACTCCTCATCATACTCTCATCCTGGTGCTGAAGAAAAGATCTCCCTGACTCCCAGCTTTGGCTGAGGCCTAGGAGAAGCCAAACCCCATAGAAAGACCAGATTCTGCTACCTTTCAAAGGAGAGCCAGAACCATAGCATACTCTCACTCCGGCCAAGAGAAATCTCCCTGAGTGGCCCTCCCACCGCCTGCCCCCACCTGCAATCCTTCCACTTTTCCGAACAGCAGTAGAATATGCTGATGTGAGAGTCTGGTGCCCGTGCCTGAAGCTGAGGGGGGCCAGGGAGCAGCAGCTGCAGGGGAGGAGCAGGGGTAAAAGGAAACGCACCAATGGAGCTTTCGTTTAAATAAAGAGCAGGGAAGCATTGTGCTCCATTGATTACAATTTTTTTTTTCTGAATGTTGTGACATTTGCAGGAAGGCTAATTTATTCAAGCATGGAAATCTTTAAAAACTTAATTAAGTTATTTCTGTGATTTTCCATGCCTTATTGTTTCGAGTTCACATTTACTTTCATCCTTGTTAATAAAAAATAAGAAAGTGGGGAGGGGCTGGAGAGGGAAGAGAGAGAAATGATCTCAGAACCTCCCAAGACTAGATGCTTTCTAGATGCTCCATTTTCCTGCGCGAGGCTTCGGGGGTCAGGGCAAAAGGGAGGCAAGAATGTGTCCTCTCATATCAGGATCCAAGTCAGGCTCTGTCTCCACCAAGATTGGTTGGGGATTAATGCAGACCCCTTGCCTAATCCTCCGGGCACTGTGGCACCTGTAGCAAGCTTAGGTGACTGTAAACCCTGGAATGATTTCATATAAAATAGTGCTGATGGCATAACTGTGATGAGTCTCCTCCGAGGCAGACTTGGCTCTGCACTTTATAGGGTGTCATGGGGTAGCACGATGCGGGAGTTCTGGAGTCAAGCTTGAAATGCAGATAGCCAGGCCCAGTTCTCTATGAGGTCAGTTCCCAGAGCCAGATGTCTTCCCGGGCAGCTGTGGTGCTTAGAAATAAAAGCTTGGACCTCATCAAAGATAGGATTTTCTCCAGCCTGTGCCCCAAATCCCTAGAAGTTGTGCTCATTCCTTTCTTCTAAAGGGAGTCCTAAGAATGCTCATGTACCCTCACTCAATTACAGATTGCATAATGCCCCTGCCTGAGCCACTGGAGACTGTGGATGACTAAGATGCTGGGGCAGGAGTGGGATAGAGCCAAGAGCAGACCAAATCAAGAACCACAGATGCGAGAATTCCCATTAGAAAATGAAGTCCGTGCTGGCAGGAAGAATATGCAGAAGCTATTCTGCAATAAACATTCATTTATACAAATACACAAATAATAGGTTTCTGTGGTGAAGTTGGTTCTCACCCTGGGATAAGTGCATCGTGGGTTGACTGGAGAGAGAGTGGGAAGGAGGGAGCACTGGGATTTCATGTGAGGACAGGGTATGGTTGGGGTAAAAGGAAGCAACACCTCTCAAGTGCCAATCCGGAAAGACTGAGAAGGTGGGACTTAAAGCAACACGGCAGGCTCGGACCCATCCGGCGTCCAGGTTGCGTTCACTGCCTTCCTCCCCGGCTGTGCCCGGCTGAAGCCCTTCTGTAAGTGATCCCAACTCAGAGCACATGAGAACCAGAACTCTCTGCTGAGGGTCTCCTCGGGTTTCCTAAATCAGTGCTTTCGCCTTCATCTCAAAACTGCCTTATTGAGGAAATACAGCCCCTACAGACATCACTGGAGTATCTCCCTTTGATTGAAAAGAAAATATTCCTATTGAACATATGGTGCCATGCAACCCACCCCAAACATTTAATGGACTCTGCTTTGTCCAGGACATCAGACTCGCATTCCCTGCTGGGGCCAGAACCCAGGTCATCTGTATTCTGATGACATTTGAACATATTATTTTTTAAGTCATTAGTCTCTGCCTGATATTGCGAGTCAAGAACTTTAATAGGAGAAATTTATGACTTGTCTCTTCCAATCAGCCTAAGAGTTCATGGTGGTGTTCAGTGCGCTATACTAATGGATATTGCTTTCAACTGGGTGTTGAGTTTAAAAAAACAAATCCCTCTCAAATTCATTAGCCTGTTCCTTCTGATCTATTAACAGGAGTGGCGGCCATTTCCCTCCACCCAGGCTGTCTGCTAACACAGTGGGTCTCTAGGTGTGGTCCTTAAGAGGCCTCCAGGTGGTCTGCCAGCTAATCCAAATGGAAAGTTACACAAAAGTGCCTTTTCTTAAAGTGCAATCTCCAGAGCAGATTTGAATCTACATTAAAAAGGCCCAAAATGAACATTTTCAAAATTATAAGCTCAGTAATGGTTATTTACCCAGGCAAAAGTTTCCCTGGGCCATTACAAGGTTTTTGTAGTAATAAGTGAGTACTAGTGAGGTGCCGGGAGCCTGGGCCCTTCTGCTGCTGAGGACTGGCAGTTGGGATGTCCGGGGAGCCCTGTCTGTGCAGGCTGTCTGGGCATCAGCCTTAAGCAAGGCAAACAAAATGTCAAGGTTCAGACAGAAGCAGCTTCAGCTGTCAGTCCATCCATTTCTTTCCAATAACAGGAATGCACAAAGAAAGAAAATAACAACAAGAAAAATAGATTGATGAAGATGGGAGAGGCATTCATCAACTGGTTTTGTAGAAACAGAGAGCTGGAAGGCTGAGGTCATCTGGCCCACCCGCCTCCCCCGAGCAGGCTTCTTCTCCCGCTCTTGTCAACACAACATGAACCCTGAACTTGGTGCCTAATGGCACATCGCCCTGGGCATGGGGCACAGCCTGCACACTCTGCACACTGGCGACCCAGACCCTGCCTTGTAAGTGCTTGTCACCTAGGGAAGGGAGCTCAGGGCTTCTGTGAGGGAAGGGAAAAAAGGCGACATTCAAACAAAAGACTCTCTGGGCATGTTAGCCCTTGGTTGAATTTCTGCCAGGACAACAAGGAATTGGGAGCAGAGGCTACCCCTCCAAGTCCATGGGAACCTCAATTCTCTGAAGCACCCCTCTTTTAGTGTCTCTTGAACACACCAGTGCTCTTCTGCAGGTCAGTGGAAACCTGAGGTGCACTGTGTTGGGAGGCCTATTAGCACTCCAACACCATCACAGTCATGGGCCCCTCACTAGGCTGCTTGGCTCACAAACCTTCTGCTAGCCTGTTCTTCCTGCACATCCCACCTTGTCCCAGCAATGATTAAGCGTAGCTCCTCACATTATCTAGCCCTCCTTTGAGGGTCCTCTGCATTTCCCATGTATTGCCCACTTTTTCTGCTAGAATGAAATGGCTCTTTGTGTTTTTTCTGTCAGACACGTACCCTAAATTCTAGACTTCTGTACCCTAAATTCTAGACTTCTGTACCCTAAATTCTAGACTTCTACACCTTCTTGATCTCGTCCTCCTCATTCTCCCCATTCCTCCATTCAGGATGCTCTCAAACTTTAGCATGCATCAAAGTCAACTGAAGGGCTTGTTAAAACGCAGAATGTTGGACCGGGCCCCAGAGTTTCTGATCCACGGGATCTGGGGCGGGGCCTAAGAATGTGCATTTCTAATGAGTTCCCAGATTGTGCTGATCCTGCCGGTCTAGAAGGATCGCTGCTCTATATCTAGCATGAGTCCCACATACTCCTCTCCGGGAAGCCTTGGGCATGCTCGTAAGCTTCTGTCTGTGTTGGGTGCATCTCGCCCAAGGGGCCACACTCCCCTTATCTCTGCCACAGAATCTTGTCGGCTTTGCCTCTCCCTTGCCTTTGCATTCGCTGAGCCCAGCCCCTGCGGCTTTACAGGCTCCGGCCACTCCTGAGCTGCTGTCTCCACCCATGCATGTGGCTTCTTGCCTTTTGCTTTCTTCTCACTCCCTGTGTTTCCTCACATCCATCTCTGTCTGCCAGATTCTCACATCCAGGCTTCCTCTGGCATCTATCCATCATCCTCAACCATCTCACTGCGCAGATATTTACATTTCTAAAGCCCAGTGTGTTTTTATGATTCCTCCTACTTCAGCCAAACAAGGATTTTCCTCTAAAACATACTCACAGTTAGGCTATGGGGTTAGGGAGGGAGGACACCTTACCCATTTGGAGTAACCCCTTTCGAGGCTGTTTATTTATCAAGAAAAAGAGTGGTTTCAGCAGGGATGGAGAGCAGACACAGCAGTGCCATGTTTTTGACCACCTGTCCCACTCGGGAACAGACTAGAAACCCAACAGACGGGTTGGGTCCTATTGATCCTTTTTAATCGTATTGAGCTGACTTAGAAACTTCTCCCAGAGGCCTTATCGTGGGTATTTATTTGCAGTAGTCAAGGACTAAGGAAAAAAAATTACATAGTTTTTCCTAAAGCATGAACCCTTGGTCCCTGGAAAGCAGAATCATAGAGAATCATGTTGTGAGCATGGACTCTGGTCGTGGGTTTCCAGGTTTGAACCCCATCTCTGCCCCGACCACATATGTGATCGTGAACAAATACCACACCTCTCTAAACATCAATGTCCCCTTCTGCAAAACGGGCATGATGCCCCAGGGCAACGCCCAGAGAATTAAATGGGATGATATACCTAGCACTTAACACCTGTAGCTCACACACAGGACTCAGTAAATGCTACTAACATTAGTACCGTCTAGGTGTGCCACATCCTGGAGCCTCAGAATCTGGGTACAGAGACTGTACCCGGATTTGAGCAAAACCATGGATGGGTCACCTTCTACCCACGGACTGATCCCACCCCAGACTAGAGGACCCTGGGTTTTCTCAGTTAGATAAAAGCCATTCGCCATTTTGCTCTGAGCCATCAAATCCCCAGCACTTAACTTAAAAGCTTTGTGCTTTGGTTTTTGTCTTGTTTTGTTTTTTTAATAGAAAAAAAAAATCCTATTCTTGTCTGTCCAGTGCTTTTCCAGCAAAACAGCAAGTCAGCACTAAGATTCTCCTTGGTCAGCACAATGTGTGTTGCAGTGGGAGGATTTGAGGGAGTTTGAGTAGGCCCTAATGAGAATGGAAGTTAGGGGTTGTCTGGGCACTAGCCAATTTCCTAGGTCTCCTGGAGATTCCTTGGGAGTAGTACTTCCTCTTTCCTTCTACATCCCTTCTACTTCCTGACACCCATGAAATTCTCTTGCAAGATAAGACAGAGGTCTCAAGAGAAGTCAGAGATAGGAAAAGCATTTCTTCCAGCCACAGCCTGGAGTCTGATGACCAAAAAGTTGCAACCCTCCTATGGACACTGGAGCCATTTCTTTGATGGTCTATCTTCTAGGAATTCTGTGCCTGCGGCTTCCATAGCAGGGAAAACATAGGTTAGATCACCACTCCCCCGACCGTCACCAGGGCACTCTCGGAATGTCCTGCCTACAAGGACTTGGCTCACTAGCCACAAGGAAGTACATACCAAGATCTGTTGGCCACTTTCCACCCTAAGGATGCCTCATTCTTATCTCTGCTGTGTCTCCACTAGCACAGCAGAATGTGATGGACAGAATAAGAAGCCTGTTGCCTTTTATCAGCCAGTGCAGGCAGAAGACTCAGAAGGGCTGGGGAGCACTTGTAATGCAGCAGTCCAAAATCAGGCCCTACAAAAGCCTGGTGGTGCAAAGAACACAGAGAGTGAGACCAGACAGGTCTGATTTAAGATCCAGTCTCCACCATTTTGATGAATTGGGCAAGTTACTTAATCTCACTGTGCATCAATTTTCTCATCTAGGAAATAGGGATAATGACTCCTACTTCATGGAATTGTTCTGGGGAGTATATATGTTGCATAAAAGCACTAGCATGGGTGCTGGGTACAGACTAGGTACCCGAAACTCTACAGGGCTTGTCCAATAAATTGGGGCTTTTGTGATTATTTAAAATGGACTGCAATACTGATAAGTTTCTCTGATGCCAGAGTCAGAAAAAAAGGTCAAATTCAGCGCCCCAAGTATCTTTAGCTACAACTGGCCTAAGCAAGCTGGAAAACAATTCCCAAGTTATCCGGGCTGCTCTTGCTCCTGCCAGCTAATCCCTAACTGCATTTGTATTCCTTTGCAGCCGGCTGGCCTGTGCATATGGAATACATTTTCTTTGGGTGTCTCACCATTAGCGTTTTCATTTCTGCTTAGCGTCAGGGGCTTTGCACATCGCTGGCCTTCCAGAGTACTAAGCCCGTCTTTGTGTAGGCTTGCTTTGTTCTCTCATTTCCTGATCAGTCAGGAAGCATTTCTGGGCAAGAGCTTTTGGAGGGGGGGTTTTGCCTGGCAGCTTCATACACTATGAGTTTTGGAGAAGGATGAATCAAGTACCACCTCATACACAGGTCTCCTCTCTCCCTCCCTGTATACATGGCTACCTGTGGATTAGATACAGCCTTCTTTCCGCCCCAGGTTTTCTAATGCTCTCACATGTAGATCTGCTAAGCTCTGCTAATAAGCACAAAGAAATCAGCTGCCACGTTCAAAGCTTATGCTATCAGTCAGCTGAGCATCACGCTGAAAAGGCAACCTTCCACTTAAAAGAATATAATAATTCACAGTGCTGGCAAAGGTGCAGTGAGATGGGCACTGTCATAGCCACTGATTAATGAGAGTGTAAATTGATATAACACTTCAGGTGGGGGGAGGTGAGGGGAGCAACTAACCAGCATATAACAAGAGCCTTTGAAACAGTGATTCCACTTCTAGGAAAGTGTCTCCTAAGGAAACAATCAGAAATGTGGTCAAAGATTATAACAATATAAAGATGTTCATTGCGGTAATGTTTACAATGGTGCAAATTTGCAGGAAATCTAAATATACAGTTATAAAGATTAACTAAATGTATATAAATCCACAAAATTGAATACTATGAAACTATTAAAGAAAAGATATTGTAGAATAATATGAAAGGGATGGGAATAGGCTCATCATATAATATTAAATTAAAAAAGAAACTATAAAAATGCAAATATAATATGACTCTAATTTTATTTTAAGATATGTATGCACAGAAAAAAAAAAAAAAACAGATTGGAAGGAAATTCCCTAAAATATTAACAGTGATTACCTTTGTTGGTATGATTGTGGATAATATCCTCTTTTCTCCTGTAGATTTTCTATATTTTCTTTAACAAATACATACTACAAATCAGAAAAGAATGACAACCATGTAAACAAAAGTGCTGCTTTCCTCTCCAGGGTCTGTGACCGCAGTGGAAAAGCTGGCTTGCTCCAAGGAACCATCTTGAACCCTGACCTCTTAAGGCACTGCAGGGGAGATACTATCTGGTCCCAATTGGCCTGGTCTGCTCCCTGACAACCCTGTGATCAAACCTGACCAAGCCTGGTTGTCCAAGTGGACAGAGCTGGCCTGGCCATGGTCTCCTGCAGCCCGGCACATTCTGGAGCCTTTTCTAAGCCTCCTGTTAGCAGGCTTTCCTCCTGTCTCTTAGGTCACTGCAGATTGATTCATCTCACTTCACTGTGGTTTACAATTTGCAGTTCTTGACCCTTACATTCTCCCCTGGTGCTGGAGCCATGTTTCTGCAATACCAACAAACCAATGGCAGCAAGCAGAGAATCGGCTGCAAGCCGTGTATCCTCATGGCCTCCCCAGCAGGCTCCTTGCCCTCTCACTTCCTTTCTGTCCCTATCCAGCATCCACACACAAGGCTGCTTCTTTAAGGAGCCCTATGGGGTCCTACCCAAGATATGTGGGGAAAGGGAAGGCAGGCCTGAGATTTGGCCAATGAGAATTCAATTCTGTGCAGCAAAGATCCTTATCACTAGTCAGACTAAGAAACAAGAGGCTTGACTGGAAGAGTCCACAAAGTCTGGGATTTTATACATTATATTTATAATATATATAAATATACATTATATTTATAATATATATAAATATACATTATATTTATAATATATATAAATATACATTATATTTATAGAACAAAGAGGTCAAAATTTCTGGCCCAGATTACCACACTGGGTGAATTCAACAAGCCGAAAGTCTGGGCATCTGATTTAAAATGGGCTGTTTGCAGAATAACCATTTTTATTATACAAACAATGTCAGCAGAAGATGCCCCTGGGAGTTAGCATGGCTGTCTCTCCATCCCTCTGTCCCTTATTGTCAGTCAGGAAAAACACAAATATTTTATCCACTAAACCTTCAAGGCCTCTGGCCACCTGGTTCCCACACCCTTATTTACCCAATTTCTTACCTCTCCTCCACATGGACTCCTGTCTGTAAAATCCACTATCTCCACTTCCTTCCTCTGACATCTTTTTTAATTGGTTCTTTCCCCATCCCCTTCCAATGTAATTATGAGCAACTAGACACAGAGTGAGGAAACCTGAAATCTCATCCTCTCTCTCCCATTTATTAGCTTAAAACCTTAGGCCAGGCCTGTGCACAGTGGCTCATGCCTATAATCCCAGCACTTTGGGAGTCCAAGTGGGGCAGATTTCTTGAGCCCAGGAGTCTGAAACCAACCTGGGCAACATAGGAAGCCCTCGTATCTACAAAATTAAAAAAAAAAAAAAAATTAGCAGGCCAGCCACAGTGGTTCACGCCTGTAATCCCAGCACTTTGGGAGGCCGAGGCAGGCGGATCACCTGAGGTCGGGATTTTGATACCAGCATGACCAACATGGAGAAACCCTGTCTCTACTAAAAATACAAAAAAAAAAAAAAAAAAAAAAATCTGGGCATGGTGTCCGGTGCCTGTAATCCCAACTACTTGGGAGGCTGAGGCAGGAGAATCATTTGAACCCAGGAGGCAGAGGTTGCGGTGAGCCAAGATCACGCCACTGTACACCAGCCTGGGCAACAAGAAGAAAACTCCGTTTCAAAAAAAAAAAAAAAATTTTCCCAGCATCGTGGTGTATACCTGTGGTCCCGGGTACTTAGGGGACTGAGGTGAGAGGATCACTTGAGCCCAGGGGGTGGATATTGCAGTGAGCCTAGATTGAACCACTGCACTGTAGCCTGGGTGACAGAGTGAAACCTTGTCTCAAAAGAAAAAGAAAAAAGAAAAACTCATAGGCCAGTCACTAACTTCCCTGGGCCTCAGTTTTCTGATCGGAAAGAAAATATAGGGGTTGAACTAAAAATCGAAACACCTTTCCAATTCTCACATTCTATAGCACTTTTCATAGCCAAGTCAGAAGCCTTTTCTGAGTGAGCCCACCCCTAACTGATGATGCTCACAGGCGCCCTCTGCAGTTCACTTCACAGGTGGAGGAATCTACGCTAACTTGTTCGACATTTCCTGTGTGTATTCGTTTCTCTGTTTTATTTTGTCCAGGTACAAAATACCTTTGGAACAATGACTGTGTTTCTTCACAACCCCCATATACCGTGTCCAGAACACAGGAAACAGTCAGGAAAGGTTGTTAGCTCTCTGACTAATGTCTACCCCTCAGGCAGACATGAAAAGGGACTCATTTAAATTTGGTTTCCCTGCCAGAATTGTCAGGCCTCAGTGGCCTTGGGAAATCACCAAGGAGGAAAATCACCATTTATCCTAAAAACTCTGCAGTCTGCACAGGCTGCTATCACCTCCAAACCTCTGCCCAGCCCTCACACAGCAGCAGCACGAATTGCCCTGTCCTAGCCCCCAGGGTCATAGTCATTCCTAGAGAAGAATGGGCTTCTGTGTCCTGCCAGACAGACTAGCTGGGATTGCTGGACACATTAACACCCAGAAACTGAATTCCCTACCACAGCCAAGCTGAAGAGAGGTTGACCTAGAGGTCAGATGCAGATGTGAGATGCATTCCATTCTGAGGGCAGCAACTGTCTCTGCTGTGTGAGCCTGAAGTGTCTCTTGACATCTCTGAGTCTCACACTCCATTTCTCTAGAATGGAGATCATAATACTTATCCTTGCAGAGTTACCACGAGACCTAAATGTAATCAACTATATGGTCCTGCTTTTAAAAATGTGAATATTTTACACTCTTTACCTATTGTTTTACTGGTGTCCAGAAGTATCTGGCCCAGTATCATCCTTCTTTCCCTCCCAGAAACACCCTCTTTCCATGAAGCTACTGTCAGGTGAGCTACACTGATGAGCGAGAAGCACTGGTCCTGATACACACAGTTGGAACTCACAATATATTTTCCCACTGGAACAATGGCATGTATGAAATTTGGGTGTTGGGGACAGAAATGATCATATTTCGTATTTTAATTATTGTGAGTTAGATTGATTTTTCAGGAGTTCCCTGAAAACCTCCCCCTGCATTTAACACTTTTTCTGTGAAAGGAAAACACTCCTGATTCATAATAACTAAGCTACAAGCAAATCTTTGGAAGCCCGCCCTTCTGTAAGCAGGGTTCTACCTGTGTTAAATCACCTTCGGATGCAGCCATTCTGTGCCAACCTGGTGGGCTAATGACACATTTGTGGATCTCAGCGTGTCTGTAATATCACAAACACAGGTGTGGTCTCCTGCCTTTCTCTGCAGAGGAAGGAAGAGGTGAATGGAAAAAGCGTGGCAACTTACTTGACTCTCTTATCCTGCAGTAGGTGAGCCCTCTGCATGGGATCTTTGAGGGCTGAGAGCGCTCTTCTGTTAAAGGAACGTCTGCAAAAGACAAGACAAATACATTTGAACAGTCCCAAGGGGAGGCAATTTCAGAGTAGACACCTATTTCTCCACCAGAAGCAAAGCAGATCCCAGATCCTAAAATCAGGCTTGAGGAAGCAAGAGGAAGCATCCAGGAACCCCAAAGCAGGCAGTGGATTACCCATTGGCTCTGGGTAAAGCCAAGAGGGTTTAGAGAGGGATTTGCACTGTTTTGAGAAGCTTGCAGCTTCCTGATTCAACTCCTCTCCAAGGAAAGAGGCTCAGTAGACCAACCAAGCCACTTTTTCTCTCTTAAGGGATGAAGACCAAAGATGCAACTTGCCCAGCTGTCTGTTATGAACTAAATTGCATCCCCGCAAAATTCATATGTTGAAGTCCTAACACCTTGTACCTCAGAATTTGACTGTATTTGGAGACAGGGTCTTTACAGAGGTAATTAATGTGACACAAGGTCATGAGAGTGAGCCCTAATCCATTATGAGGGGCATTTATAAAAGGAGGAGATTAGGACACAGACAAGAATGCACGGAGAAAAGACCATGTGATGACTGAGGGGGAAGGGTGTGGCCATCTACAAGTCAAGGAGAGAGATATCAGAAGAAACAATCCTCACAACGCCTTGATTTTGGAGTCTAGCCTCCAGAGCAGTAAGAAAACAAACGGTCATCCAGGATGTGGTCGTTTGTTATGGCAGCCCTCGAAAACCAACACACAGTAGAACAACACCAGAGGCAAATCAGAAAGAAAATGAGATGCAGACTCCAGCAGCCTGGTCTCCCAGTCAGGACACAAGCCAGACCTGGACGGAAGTGGTCACAGCACTTCTAGCTCCAAAATAGCCACTGGGCGGAGGCTCCTAGTTCCTCCTCCCTCCAACCCCATGCAGCCTGCTCTGTCCCCGTCTTCTCAGGCTCACTCAGTGCAGTGTCTGCCTGCATCCCTCTATCAGGGGCCTTCCTCTGCCCACAGAGGGAGTTATATACAAGCCCGAGGAATGAGGAAGAGAAGACAAAAGCAAGATGGAGCCTCACTGTCTGATTTTCCCAGACGTTCCCAGGAGGACCTGGTTATGCAGGGCGGTCTGGATTTTTAGTGCATACACCATTAGATGCCTCTTTCTTACTCTGCTTAGCACATCAGGTCTGTAGGTTCTGGCTCTTAAGGGCCATGTAGAGTCCAACTAAAAAGGGCAGGTGTTTGTTTTCCAACCCAATTTCCTTCTAGTGGCGGAAACACCAGCAGCCCTTTCCCTTCCCTTCCTTGCCCACTGACCTCCACTCTCTTCCCTGTTGTAGACAATGGTGTGTCTTCTATGAAATGCATTTCTCCACCAGTCATAGCACCCATTCTGAGACAATCACAAGCTCAGAAAACCCTAACTAAAGTAGGTGCTGTTTTTTGAATGCCTACCATGTGGCCAGCACTGTACTAGTCACTTTACTCACCATATTTCCAGTCCTCACAGCCACCCTTGCAGGTGGGAATGACCCTCCCTTCCTAAAGATGAGAAAACCTGAACTGGGAGTGGTGGCTCGCACCTGTAATCCCAGGGACTCAGGATGCTGAAGCAGGAGGATCGCTTGAGCCCAAAAGTTTGACGCTGCAGTGAGCTATGATCCCACCACTGCACTTTAGCGTAGGTGACCAAGTGAGACCCTATCTCTAAAAAAAAATAAATAAATAAAAATAAAAATAAAAGATGAGAAAACCAAAGCTCAGGAGAAGTAACTTGTCCAGGGTCAGGCAGCTGGCTCTAGGTAGAGCTAGGACAGAAAGCGAGCTTTGGCTGACATATTTGCTTTGAACTTTTCACTCTGCAACTCTGAAGAAAAAAAGTACATTTACACTGTGAAAGTCTATACAATGAAAATTGGATTTTCTCCAATTCTTATTGATAATGGGAGACATTAAAGAGAAAAAGAGAGGGGCCAGACACAGTTGCTCATGTCTATAATCCCAGCACTTTGGGAGGCCAAGGTGGGCAGATCACTTGAGCCCAGAAGTTTGAGACTAGCCTGGGCAACATGTAAAACCCCATCTCTATTTAAAAAATATATACAAAAATTAGCTGGACATGGTGGCAGGAACCTGTAGTCCCAGCTACTCGGGAGGATTATTTGAGCCCAGGAGGTGATGGCTGCAGTGAGACAAGATCACACCACTGCACTCCAGCCTAGGTGAGAGAGCGAGACTCTGAAAAAGAGAGAGAGAGAGAGAGAGAGAGGAGAGAGAAATCTTCAACAAGCACAGAAATGCCATGACTTCTAAAACTAAGATCTGATCTGTAACTTAAAAACCTTCTGTCTGTTTTGCCTGCAGAGAAAGCTAAATTCCTGTGGCGAATGAAGCTGCTTTCCAATGCTTGCTGTAATAGCCCTCTGGCATCTTTCTTTCATAACATCTAGCACAATTTGAAGTTACATATTGGGTGATTGTTTGATTAATGTTTGTCTTTCTGAAATTCTGAGGTAGCATCATCATATAACTTACAGTGTAAATGGGAACACTTTTGAAAGTAAAAGGAGATGTTATTAATAATTATTCCAGGACAAGAAGGAGACTGGAACATGTGGTCATCCTATGGGTGAAGCAGAGACCAACCCTGGTTTACTTGACATTGTAGTCCCAGTGCCAGATTCCATACTTAGCACATAGTAGATGCTCAATAAATAAACATGATGATTGATTTAACAATGTCTTTGAAATATTTTTCACTATTTTATCCCACCATATCTTTCAGGTTCTACTTACTGCAGCTTCTAACATATCCCAATCCTAGACATTCAGGGGTCCCCGTTTAGCCATTTTGAACATAACATATATTGTCACAGCCTCAAGCTTTTATGAAACTGTCGCCTCTGCTCACAATGCGCTCCCCTCACTCTCCACCCATCCTTAAAAGTATTCTCCACTCAGATACCACCTCTTCTCTGAAATCTTCCTCCCATTTCCCAAAACACGTGTACACTAATAATAACAAACATCTCTAATAACAAACATGCCACTCCATTGTAGATATGTATGTTCCTTGTCCACCAGTAGACTGTGAGTTCCTCCAGGTTAGAGGACAAGTTTCACCCATCTCCCCAGGGCACATCCTAGGGCGTGCACAGAGTAGACATGAGATAAATGCTTGTTGAAAGAATCAGATGAGGTTGGGAGTCCCCTTAAGTATCAACAGTCAAGAAAGATGAAAAAGGAGTGAACTTGGGTTCTGAAATAATCATGTCTATGGTGTTATGGCTACACAGCTACTCGCCTCCTTACACTGCATGGTGCTGGGCACATAGCAATCACATTATCAATCACTGTTATTATTATTAGCATTATCAGTCATTAATTTTCATGTACCCCTTCACTCTTGTCTTTCCGGACTTGTGGAACTCTAATGCCAAGTTTCTGCTATCTCCTCAATCTCAGTTCCTCATCAGCATTTTTTTCTATTGGAACTGACCTTCTCTCCTGCTTTTTGTCAGCTGAGATGTATTAGAGAGTCTTTCGTTGACAGGCAAGTCCTCCTGGCACTTCATCACACCATATTCTTCAAAGTGCCTCTGACGCTATGGCTGTTGCTGGACTCCTTGGATCCTCCATCTTCCCCTTTTGCCAGGCTGTTTATATTCTTTAAAGACCTTTCACGTAATGCCTGTGCTAATATTTACATCCTTGCTTAACTAGGCTGGCCTCTGCTGCCCTGGGCATTTCTTGACTCAAGCAGGATGGAATTACAATCTTTCCAAGCTACTCAGTAGATATTTCCCATTCATAGAACCACAGCATGCTAAGAGCTGGAAGTTGCTGAGTGTGCAGCCTACCTGGCGGTTAGGATATGACCAATGAAAGATGCGCTGGGTTTAGCCTAGTTGCACATAATACACAGTCTTTGGAAACTGATAGTCTTGTGTTTGGAGCAAAGCTCATCCACTCATCAGCTATGTGACCAGTAAATGATTTCATCTCTCCAGAGTCTTATTTCCCATATGTATAAAAAAGAAATCCTTTTTTAATTGCTTCATGTAGATAATTACATGACAGTATTGTTATGAGGATTAAATGTGATAATGTATGCAAAAAGAAAGGCACATAATAATTGCTCAGTAAATGATATCTATTATTACAAAAAATCAAAAACATATTGCACACTTACTATATATAAAGGTGTGGCCGGGCGCGGTGGCTCAAGCCTGTAATCCCAGCACTTTGGGAGGCCGAGATGGGCGGATCACTAGGTCAGGAGATCGAGACCATCCTGGCTAACATGGTGAAACCCCGTCTCTACTAAAAAATACAAAAAACTAGCCGGGCGAGGTGGCGGGCGCCTGTAGTCCCAGCTACTCAGGAGGCTGAGACAGGAGAATGGCCCGAACCCGGGAGGCGGAGCTTGCAGTGAGCTGAGATCCGGCCACTGCACTCCAGCCTGGGTGACAGAGCGAGACTCCGTCTCAAAAAAAATAAATAAATATATAAAGGTGTGTAGAGTGCTAAACTCTGGAATTGGAGTAAGGAAGATAAAAAGAGGAAGATATAATCCCTGTCCTCCTCAAGTCCAAAATCGGAACTCAAAGCAAACTGTGATTAAGAGCTATAAGAGATACAGACAACTGGAAGCAAAAGGAGAAGATTCTGGAAGGGACAGAGTTGAGATCTTGGCTAGGCCTGAAAGATTGACAAGAGCCTTGGTTCACAACTATGATGAGAGAAAACTTTGCAGAAGCAATGATTCGTGCAAAATCTCAGAGGAAGGCTGTAGAATAACAAAAGCAATAGCTAATACTCAAATGAGGCACTTCTTATAACGCAGGCACTGAGGAAAATGCTTTATATCATCTCATCTAATCCTCTCAACAAGTATGCGGGATGAGGTAGGTGCTAATATTATTCCCATTCTGCAAATGACTCTGAGGCTGAGAAAGGTGAAGTGGTTTGCTCAGGATTGCAGGGCTAGTAAGTGGCAGAGCAGGATTTGAACTCAGGTCTGCATGACCCTGAAGCCAAAGCTCTAATTCCACAACTGTGTGTGACAGGTGGGCATGTGTGAGAATTGTGGGAAGATCAGGGTGGCTGGAGTATAGGTAGGGTATGTACACATGTGTATACGCGTATGTGTGTGTATGTATGCACACATGCACAAGTTGGGGGTATGGTACAGAGGAAATTTGAAAGAGAGGGCTTCTAGAAGAGAGGTAGGGAAACTACTGGAGAAGATTCTGGAATCCAGGCTGAGGGCCTTACGCTGTTCTGGAGGCTGACTTCAGTTCTCCTCACTGCACTCTCAACCCCATTAGGCCCCAAGGGTTATTAATAATGGCAATGATCGTGCTAATAATGATAGTGTTAACAACCCCTGGAGGGAGCGTGGTGAGGCCGGGCCTGCAATGAACTCCTGCCAGAAAGAAAAGGCCTCCAACTCCCATTTTCTGGGCTCCAGGGCCAGGCCTAGGCCTCCAAATTGACTTTGACTTCACAGGAGAGCTCAGCAAATTCTGCAAAAGCAAAATACCTGCAGGAATATCTCTCCTTCTCTAGAGTTTTGGCAAACTTATTATCCCAATCAATATCTGAGTAATTACAATCCCTTGTGATCAAAGGGGTGTGTATTTCCCTTTCTTTGGCCTCCTTACAGGGCTCTCTTATCTGGAAAAAGATTTCTTAATCTACTTTCCCTAAATGCCCTGAAGGTCTGCGTGCCACTGCAGCCCCAGAATTCCCTGATTGCTTTTATTGTCCTTAACTGCTACCTGGCCCGGCTTGCTGGCAGCCCTGGCATGAATCAGCCTTTTAGCTGGGGCCTCCCACTGAGCCCTCAAGGGAAAAACAAGGAGGTGGGAGCCAGGACTCTTGGGAACCCAGAAGAACCCAGGAGAGCCCCACATCCCGCTCCATCTAAGAGGAAGCAGGGAAGGCTGAAGGCTGGGAGTGAGGTCAGCCCACTCTTGCCCCTGTTATGAGTTACACTCACCACTCCTGCCAATCTTTCACCCTCTCACAAGGCCCCATCTCTGGCTGAGGCGGGAGAAAGGGGCGGTTGGAGAATTAGAAGGAAGTGGGTTGAAAGTTTTCCTTTAGGTCCTTGACAAGGACCCACAAGGTGAAAGAAATTTTTGTTCAGTTATCCCAGCCATCCTTCTACTCCATGAACGCCTCATCCATGCACCCTCCAGACAAAAGACCATCTATTAAGCTTGCAGGGCCCGGCCCCCAAGGCATGAAGATCAGCTCCCTAGCTCAGCCTCCCTGTGCCTCCTAAGTAACAACTGTGTTCTTATGTGGGTCAGGGTGGGTCTCCGTGGAGGGGGAGCTACGATGCAGAAACATGAAGAGGTGCTGCCACATGGCCAACTGCCTGCTTACTGGGAGCTCATACTGAGCATACTTACTGAGCATACTCAGTCTGGCCTGATGTATGATTTCAAGACCAGATCCTTTCTGACTCAATGATTTAAGAGGTTTCTGCACACCAGAGACCTAATTACCCCAAAGATTTCAGTTCTGTCTTCTCAGCTTTGCTTCCGAAGAGGCCCCTCCAAGAACACCACTAGGTTGGAGTCATTACTGTGCTGACCACTTGCAGGGCCACTTACTGTATTTTTATGAGGGGCGTACTGTGCTGTATGATACATTTCCCAGCAAAGACTCTGGAGAGGGGCTCTCAGTGACACAGCTGCTACTGGGGGGAGGGGGAAAATAATGATGGACTCGTGTAAACACACGTCTTCACACGAAGAGGGAGGTGTGGACCCAAGTGAACACAGACAACTGTCGCCAGGCCATGCACACTTAGACACAGATAGAGGAACCAAGCGCATCATGGTAAGCATTCCAGAGGCCATAGGCCAGCGCCCTGCCTCCAAGCAGATTTGTTCCAATTTCCCCCAGATAGCATGGATCCCTACAACTCTGGGGCAGGCAATCTTACCGTTCCAATGGTAGGCTTTTCCAGTGTTTAACAGCCCTCCTCCCGTGGAGTAGTTTCCTTCTAGAATTAGGATTGTTCACACTGGTGGGGAACTTGGAGATCCTATAGACAAAACTTCTCATTTTAGAAATGGCAAGATCCAAGGGTCTCCATTCTCAGAGCAATCACTATACCCTGTAGGACAGACACTCGGCTTGGGGGCTTGGCAGGATAATCAAACACCCTGCAAACTCCTTCAGCTCAGCTCAGAGCCAAGGGGGTAGCCCTCTCATCAGGTGTAGGTCCTAGTTAGGCTCATCAATGTTGGTAAGACAATGACAACCCTACTCCAATGTTGATGGATTTCAACTGTTTGTGTGTTTGTAAGGCATATGGGTCCATCTTTAATTGGCAACCCAATAGCTGCACTTCAGGTACTTGGCAGGGAATATACTCTCGAACTCATTGCCGTGAAGTGTCCATCAAAAACTCAGCTGAGAGAGACCAACTATATGAAACATTGCCTGAAGGGGATACAGTACATTCATCCCTCTAGAAATATTAACAAGGGCCCCAGGGTTTAGCCAGGTCAGCAGAGAGCTGTCTATCGGACCATATTCCTCTGGTCCCCTGTGGAGCTGCTCTTCTGAGCTGAATTTTGGCCTGTGTTGAAGGATGATGCTACAGGGAGCAGCCTCAAGGAATGAGGAGCCAGTCTACTGTGAGGGTGTGAGGATGCTGTTCATCACGTAACACAGAGCTCTTAGGAAGGACTCAGGGAAAAGCTCTTTCTGGTTCAGCATCAGGAAAAGTTGGGCTCCTTCTGAACATTCTTTTTTCTTTCCTTCCTTCCTTTTTTCCTTCCTTTCTTCCTTCCTTCCTTCCCTCCCTCCTTCCTTCCTTCCCTCTCTCCCTCCTTCCTTCCCTCCTTCTCCCCTTCCTCCTCCTCTTCCTCCTCCTCTTCCTCTACCTCCTTCCTCTTCTTTTCTCTCTCTCTCTCTTCCCTCTTCCTTTCTTTCCTTCTTTTTCTCTCATATCACAGGCATTGTAAATTGTGAGACTGACTGGACTACCTTGTTCATATTGGCTGCCAGAAACTTTAGATTCTGAATCACAGCCTGCCAGTAGTAGGTGTTTAGGGGCTTCAAGTTCTGCATCCCTGGATTGGCCTCATTCGTGATCCCCTGTGACATTCCTTCGTTTGTTCTTCTGTTTTCCTTTCCCATTTCCTTCTAATATGTGTTATGGCACTGTGTTTCACATATCTGTGTAAGCCACCGTAATGCCACTTTGGCACAAGGCAGGTATAAGTAAGTACATTAATGAATTAATTAATGCAGCTCAAACTGTGCTGCACACAGAGATTATATTTACAAAGAAGTCCATTTACCAAGTTGGTACTGGAAGGCCTCCCAGACAATGTGGACCTTAAGCGAAGAGTCTTGAAAGATGTGTGAGATATAGAGAAACAGAAACAAGTGGAGAAATCATTCTGATCTGCATCCTGCCCCTTTCCATGTAAACAAAGCCTGCATCTTCTCACTCTTCTCTCAATACCAGTGGAGTCCATCTCCGGTAACTTCTAATCCAATTTAACATCTCTTTGTGAATCTGAAGGCACAGACAAAGAAAATAAGAATCATAAAATCACAGAAGGTTAGCACCTGGAAGAATCTGAGAAATCCTCTCAGCTGAGCCTTTATTTTAACAAGGGAGAAATGAAGTCCTAGACAAGACAAGTTCGACTTTCTGGATGATTTAGAGCAAGTTCTGGGTTGAGAACCCAGTATCCCTATCTCCCTGAAAGTCTGTGGTCTTTGCTGTATTCCATGAATCTAAATCATTTTATTTCCTTTTAGGAAGCTTGAGCTTTATGCTTATGTTAGCATGTATTGATCATCTATAAACTGGAGGAGCGGTGGGTAGGACTTCCACTGATATAGTTTCATCCTTTCAGGGGGACATTAGGGGATTTATGACTTTGGGCACATTTCTTAACCTCACTGAGCCTTTACTTCCTCATCTGTAAAATGAACATGATAAGAACATTTCCCTCAGGTTATTGTTAGTATTGGATGAGAAAATGCGCAAGAAGAGCCTGACAGATAGAAAACACTGATAAAGGTTAGTTGTGGTGGTGGTGGAGATGATGGCAGTGATGGTGGTTACTAGTTCCCCCATTTCGCAGAAAGGAGCAGCAGCCTGAGGGCACGTAGTAATTTAGC
This sequence comes from Macaca thibetana thibetana, assembly GCF_024542745.1. NCBI lineage: Eukaryota > Metazoa > Chordata > Mammalia > Primates > Cercopithecidae > Macaca > Macaca thibetana. Next base: position 107,486,865 of record NC_065591.1, on the reverse strand, counting down.
CAAGGAAACATGACAGGATCCCTGCTGCGTCTGCCCCAGAGCAGCACCTTCATGTTTAGATTGCTTGGAGTGTGAGAGAGCTTAGGCGCTTGGATTTCCAATTTCCCATTCTCTCCATCCTATCTCCACCCTATCTCTGGTCTCTTCCTGATCCCACAGCTTGCCTCTGCCCACTGACTAACTACCTCTCCATAGATACCATACGCCTAAATACCAATACCAAAATACCTAAATCCAGATTGACACTTGAGATAATAATCAAGGACGGTTGCACCATCTTTTGGGGACTCTTCTATCTGGGACAATTTGTGTGAGATCCTGACCAGTGGCAAAGGAATAGGGACAAAGAAATTTTCCAGGGACCTTTTCAAGCTAAAGACTCTAATAATTCTATTTTCTTCTGGCCCAAGCTTAGGCATCTAAGTCTTGTTTGGGTACTGTTTTAGTGCACTTTGTGTTGCTCTAACAGAATATCTGAGCCTGGGCAGTTTATAAAGAAAATAGATTTATTGGCTCACAATTCTGGTGGCTTAAGAAGTTCAAGACTTGGCATCTGCATCTGGTAAGGGCATCGGGTTACTTCAACTCCCTGCAGAAAGTGGAAGAGAAGCCAGCATGTACAAAGAGATCACATGGTTAGAGAACTCACTCACCCCACCACACACACACCCGACCATGGCATTATTCATGAGGGATCCGCCCCCAAGACCCAAACACCTACCACCAGTTCCCACCTCCAACAATGGAGATCAAATTTCAACATGAGGTATGGAAGAGACAAATATCCAAACCATAGCAGGTGTCTTGGGTAGAAATGTTAACATCTGGAGCCCTTGCTGAATCTATACTTCAAGGTCTGCACAAAAAGCAACTTTCAGCTCTTGGCATGCTTTGATGCTATGAGTAGGATAGCTACTGAGTAGCCTGGAAAGATTGCAACTCTATCCTACCTGAGTCAAAGAAATGCCTAGGGCAGCAGAAGACAGCTAGTTAGGCAGGAATGTAAATTTTAGCATAGGCATTACATAAAACGTCTTTAAAAAATATGAACAGCATGGCCAAGAGGAAGATGGAGGATCCAAGAAGCCCAACAGCAGCTGTGACATCAGAGGTCTCTACCCTTACCTCACACCATATACACAATACAACCCAAAATGAAACATAGTCCTGAACATAAAACCTAAAACTATAAAACTTTTGGAAGAAAACATAACAGAAAACTTTTGTGACCTTAGGTTAGGTAAGGATCTCTTAGATGTGACACCAAAACCATGATCCATGGTATAGTGAATTTTATCAACTCTTAAAAACTTCTCTTTAAAAGACACTCTTGAAGGAATTAATAAATAAGTCACAGACTTGGAGAAGATATTTCCAAAACACATATATGAAAAAGGACTTAAATCTAGAATACACCAACAACTTTCAAACTCAACAATAAGAAAAAAACCAACACATCAAAAAAAATAAGCAATGAACATTTCACCAAAGATACATAAATAGCAAACAATAACATGAAAATATGTTCAACCTATTTATTAAAGAAATACAAATTAAGGTTGGGTTTGGTGGCTCATGCCTGTAATTCCAATACTTTGGGAGGCTGAGGTGAGAGGAGCATTTGATCCCAGGAGTTCAAGACCAGCCTGGGCAACATGGTGAGATCCTGTCTCTATTTTTAAATTTTTTTAAGAAAAAAAATACAAATTAAAACTATAATGAGATGCACTGCATATCTATTTATATGGCTAAAATAAAAAGTAAATAAGTAAATAAATAAATAAATAAATGACAATACCAAGTCCTGGGAGAATATGAGACAACTGAAATTGTCTATCATTACTGGTAAGAATGCAAAATGATATAGCCATTTTGGAAAACAGTCTGGCAGTTTCTTATAAAGCTAAATACATACTTGTCATGTGACATAGCAATTGCAGTATTTACCAAGTGAAATAAACTTATGTTCACACGAAACCTATATGTGAATGCTTATAGAAACTTTATCCATAATCACCAAAAACTGGAAACAAGCCCAATGTCCTTCATCTAGTGAACAAGTACACAAACTATAGTACATCATAAGTGGAATCTACTCAGCAGTAAAAAGAAATGAACTACTGACATATACAACAACATGGATAAATCTCAGATTTATTATGCGAAGTGAAAGAAGCCAGACTCAAAAGGCTATATATATTACATTTATAAGATATTCTGGGAAAGGCAAGCTATAGAAACAGAAAACAGATTCATGGTTTCCAGGGACTGAGGGTGGGAGAGTGACTGAAAGCAAAGGGACCCAAGGGGATGTGGGTGATTGATGAAATTTTTCTATATCTTCACTGTGGTAGTGGTTATATGACTTTATGCATTTGTCAAAACTCATAAGCTGTACAATAGAAAGAGTTAATTTTAATGTATGTAAATTATACCTCAATTTTTAAAATGGAAGGAGTTCTTTATTCTTGACAGAAATAACCTATATGATACACACTAAAAATTATTATCTACATTTTATAAATGAAGAAATGGAGGAATGAAGAGATCAGTTAACTTGTCCACATTAAAAACATTATAGCATTAAGAAGAGATTAAGCTGTGATTGGAATCCGGACTCTGGAGCTCCAAAGTCCATTATTTTAGCCACCAGACTATACTGTCTCTCACAATGGGGACTTCTCTTTATTCTTGGGTAACTTTGGCTCACCCACTCACCCACTGGATTTTAACCTACTTGAAAGGACAGTCTGAGTGATAAGCCTCTTATGTGTGTTTTAAATACATGAGAATTAGTTGAATATATTGTATTCTTAAAAACATTCAAACAATACAAGAGTATAGACAGTAAAGAGTGAAAGTTCCCTTCCATTCCTCCTGGCCCACTTTCTCCCCTACTCTTGGAATAACTGTGTTGACAGGTGTTGGCTAGCCTAGCCTTCAACTTTTTGCTGTATACGTCTATAGTTACATATGCACACCATATGCACTTCCAATTCTCCACTCAGTCTCCAGTGTAGCAACTGCGCTGGTCATGGGAGCGTGCTTCACTTGGAAACAAAAGCCACAGGTTCAAAAGCTACCACTTTTCCTTGCTTTGTCATAGACTAGCTGTATGATCCAAAGGAAGCTAGGCTACCTCTATGTACCTGCTTTTTAATTTCCAAAATATAAATAATACTCATTTTTAATAAGAATAGGTCCCTTACCACTTAGCAACAGTTCAGTAAATGCTGTTTAATCTAATCCAGGTAATTGAATTGTAATTGATGACAGCTAAGGCCATGACCACCAAGTCTCCATTCAGTCAACCCCCGTGAATGAGGGTGATTAGAACTTAAGTCTATCTGAATTCAGCACCTGTTATTTCAAAACTCCACTATACAATCCTGACAAGTAATCTGGATCCTTTGTCACTCAAAGTATGTAGGAATTGATGGGACGGAGAAGGAAAGATTCTTCAGGGATGTGAACATTGGTTTAAAATATTTGAAGACCTGTCATATGGGAAGAGAAGGCAGATTTGTTCTCAGTTGCTCCAGGGCAAAAGCTGGAATTAATCTGGATGCAAATTTTGTATTATGGAATAAAATTGTCCAACAACTATTAGCCAACAAAGGAGGAACTGCCCATGAGGCAGTGGGTTTCCCACCACTTTCCAGTAATCAACCTGAAATTGCATGATCATTTGTCAGGAGAGAGAAAGATGCCTCAGCTGGCAGATTTCGGGATTCCATGCTTCTCTGTACAGAGGTGCACATCCTCAGAACATATGTAGGTATATACAAATAGTGGAAGAAGGGTATGTGCATTCTATCTACCTTTTCATCCTCCCCACTAAGGAAAAAGTTGAGAGGCCAATAATGGGGGCAAGTGGAATCAGATGCACAGAGGAACCAAGGCAATATGAGATAGATGGTTTTTCATCAGCTGGTCCTGTATGTAAGACGAAGAGCGAAAGGAGAGAATGTCCTGCCCTCCAAAAATGCAGACCTATTTGGATCCTATTGGAGATCCCTTGGCAGCTGACACACATGCCCATCTGCCATGCTGGCACAGTGCCCTCGGCAAGGGGAGCTCTGCTTCCTGCTGGTTGGCATAGATGCCAGGTGGTTGCACATGCCTGCAGAGGGGGACCTCTGTCCCAAATAGTACGGGGAACTTGCAGCCCTCATACTCACCCTCTGCCCTGCTCAACCCCCACCAGCCCCACCAGGGGGCCTAGAGGTGCCCTGGAGTTGCAGAAAGTGGAAACAGAGAAGCTAAACACTGGAGAGTTTGGGGCTGCCAAATGAACAGGCCTTGCCACATCGAGCATGTTGTAGAGCCAAGACCACCCAAGGAACAACCAAATGGACTCTTGGAAGGAAAGGCCAAGGCACAAACAATACCAACTCAAAGGGCATCACAAGGGGTTCAGGCCCTTGAGAGAGAGATGGGGTGTTATAGGATGCCTTTGGCTCTGTCATTCTTCTCCAGGAATGAGGAGAAACAACTCGGAGGGAAGGATACTCAGTTTTCTCTACATCTGAACTCGGTGAGTTCATCCCTGTCTGTTGTGGGATGGGAGTGTCCGAGCCCATAGTCGTCTCTGCCTAACTGCATGCGAGGGTCTCCTCCTACGCTGGTGTGTGTGTATGTGTATGCGTGTGTGTGTGTGTGTGTGTGTGTTGTGTGTGTGTGCATGCCACGTCTGTGTGTGGGTTGCAGTAACTGCATATTGCTGATGCTGCAAAAGCACATAAAGGCTGGGCAGCTAATCCAATCATTCATGCTTCCCTTGTTCCTACTCTGGGATCTGATAGATAAAAATACCCAGGCAAATGACCAGTTTCATGGACTGTTTCCTCTTTTGTCAATACAAGGAATTGTGAGCTGTCATCTTGTCCCTCCTCTCCAGAGAGAGAACTCCAATATTTATGACCAGCGTTTATAACACTAATTGTATTTCTAATTGTTTTTCCCTCTCAGCAGCATTGCGTCCCTCACCCCGGTGACGACGGGCAGTTCTGAGGTTTATGAAGAGTGGTTTGTCACAAATGAAATTCAGAAGAGGTTGTGAATGAGGCGGCCACATTTCCTGCTTAGTGGTCCTCCTCTGTTCTGAAGCATGGGTTCTGGCTGGAGGCCAAAGTCCTACGTGTCCAACAGCAGAAGGGATGGGATTGGCTCTCGCCTCCCCTGCCCAGAGATGAGGAGTCAGGGATGCGATCAAGGACAGCTCCTTGGGCTGGGTGTCCTTCAATTGTAGTGCAAACAGGACCCTGCCTCAATTTCTTCCACGTAGAAAATCTCTTTCCTGTCCCCACCTTCTTAACTTGTTTCTTGCGTTTCCACTCAGCAAAAGGTCCATTGGCTTTTTATTTTTATTTTTTTTAAGGTCTGAAAACTGATTTTAGATTTTCAGATCAATGAAAGTGCAGGAAGCAGAGTGGTGTAGTGGGAGGCAAATTTGACTAGGAATCGGGAAAGCTGAGGTCTACTCATTCAATTATTCATTTGCTCATTTACACATCAAACATTTATGGCGGCCTACTATGTGAGCAGCATTGTCCTACGTTCTAGGAATAGAGAGACCCTAAAACCTCACGTCTTAAGCCACAGCTGCTTCTGTTATAAGGTGGAAGTGGACCACCCAAAACCACAGTCCCCAGAAGCACTGCATTCCACCTATATAATATTTCAAATCAGGACAGCTTGAAGAACATCACTGCTTATGTAAAGAAAGGTCTGGACAGAGTTGGGGAGTCTGAGTTCTAATTTTGCTCTGCCCCCTTTCAGTGCATGACCTTGGACAAATCCCTTGGACTCTCTAGGTCCCAGTTTCTTTATATATAGGACAGAAATAGAAGTAACTGTGTACCCCATGTTGATTTTGAGCGTTAGATGAGATACTATGGGTGGACACTATCTGTAAACTTTATATAAAACAACCCATCAAAGTAAGAAATGACTATCCGTAATAATCAGGGAGCCCTCGCTAACTCTTCCAGGCTCACTCTGCAGAGTTCAAAAATGAACACTGGGAAGTAATATTGGGGAGGAAGGGCAATACTGGCCATTTCCTTTTCAAAGGAGAGGGAGAAATCTCTTCTCAAGTAAATCACTGGAAGATCTCCCCTGAGGCTTGGGTCAAACTAACCAGCACCCCACAAAAAGAGACACAAACTGAGTAATGTCCACAATAATAGTCAAGCAGATTTTAACTCGACGGTGAATTCACCCTACGGAGCCATCTTTGGCTACTGGTAAAACACACAACCCTGGGCTTGGGGAGCTATAAAGGTCACATAGCCCTGGATCTAGTATCCAACAAGGATCCCAGATAGCTGACCACTGAGCTCCGTGGATGATCTCTGTAGATAAACTAAGACAAATAGTTGTAGGAATGGCTGTCTCTGAAGAATTGCCCCGAAGACCAGAGAGGAATATTCCTGAGCCAGGGAGGGCAGGTGCAAGGCAGCTGAGAGAGCCACTCTCTCAGCACCAAACTGGGCTCATTCTCTCCATGTTTCCCTGCTCTCTCATGTAGAGCCACTTGACTTTGATTTGTGACTGTAGTGGTACAAGAGGAAGAAATCCTACAAGGTGAGGTTAGGAAAGAAAATTAAAACATTGCAGTATGTTTGACGTAGAAAAGACACCAGATATCAGCTCTTCCAAGTCACTCCCTTGACAGATGCAATATGATGTGATCAAGCAGAGTGTTCGTGCTCGGGACTTGCATAATCTACAGGACCTTGGACCCTTGCATCTCTGAACTTCAGGCTTTACTTTTTCATTGGAAAATGATCGTAATAGTAATAACGACCTCTGGGTGTTGGATAGATGATATGCACTAATGCTATGCAAAAGTCCTTCAAGGAATGGTATGGCCTAGGGAAAAGCACGTGTGGCTTGGAGTCAGAGGACATGGATTTAGACACAGCTGTTTATCTGCTGTGTGGCCTCAGTTCCGTTATTTAAGGTCTCTGCGCTTCATTTTCCTTTCCTGTGAAATGGAAATAATGACAATGATGCCCACCTCAAGGGGCAGCAAATATCAGGAGAGATAATGAAAGCCCTCTATGAACTTTCCATTTCATTTCAATACGAGTGGTTACCCTTCTGATGAAGAGACTAAGGGTCAGGGAGGCCAGCTGACTTGCCCAAGGCCCACAGGTACTATGGAACCTGAGCCAGCCTCAGAATCCAGCCGAGCCCTGACTTCCAGGAGGCCTTTAATCCAATCTTGAGCCCCAGGGAGGAGCCTGGCTCCAGCTGTCAGGCCAGGCTCGCTGCATGGGCCTGCTGGTGGCCACCGACCCAAGTGCAGTGGGGGGAATTTTACATTGATTTGAATACCGCTGTTTGTATTTGCCTTCCCTTAGGAGTTAACTAGAGTCCTTCTAGCATTGATTAGCTCTATCTGGTTTCCTAATGGAGTAAACACAGGGCCCCTTGAATATCGACTGGAATTTAACAAATATACCCCTTACAACACCAAAATCGGCCACAGGACACGGTGTTTACACGCACAGGCCACTTCTGCTTGAACTCCCAGCTGGGATGCCTTGCGACTTCCCCTTGGGCTGCTGCTGCAGCCGCTCTGAACAGAACTCATGAATCAGTGGGACTGTTTATAGTTTTTCCTTTTAATTTTGAGGCAGGAGTGATTAATTTGAGCCTTGTTGAGGCAAGGGACAAATAAGTGCTGATAATGGCAAGACCTAAGAGGGGTTGAGTTCCTGCCAGGCCTGGGCCCCCCAGAGTGTCTCTGAACCAGTTGGGCCCACCTGCAGGCTTCTCCCTACACCCATCTCAGGGACCCCTTTAAGCAGAGACCTCGCAACCCTGCCTGGCCAATGCATGGAGCTGGGACCGAGTCCTTCATCCCACCCTCCACCTAAACTCGAATTTCTGCTGCTGCGAGTCACCAAGGTCCTCTCTACCTGCCCCTCTTCCCACTGCCTCTGCATTCAATCCTTGGGCTGTCCTGGACCCATCATCCAACCTCTCCTAGCGCAGGCCTGCTCTGCCTCTCAGCTGCTTGCTCCGGGCATGGCCTCCTGAACTCAGCTCTGCTCTCCTAAGAAGATTGCAGCCGAGTTGAGGGGGCTGAAGGCGAGGGATCAGTCAGGTGAGCCAGGGTGGTCCCTGCTTGGGGCTCAATTGCTTTTAATCCGCCCCACAGGGAAATTCCAGGTTAGGCTTGGGGCCTTTGCTCTGACCTCCCCAGCTTTCTGAAACCAATCTTTTTTTTTTTTTTTTTCATTATGCCTTGGAGTTGTTGAGGGGTATGTGTATGTTTACCTCTCAGAATAGCAATAAAATAAATCAGGGGAGAAAAACGAAAGTCCCAGTAGCAACAGATCGGTTAGACCTCTGGCTTTAATGAAGTGCAGCTGGTCTGACAGAAAGAGCTCCTGCTCTCTTTTGGGGACCAGCCCCTTGCATCCGTCCTTTCCAAGCAAAACCTCCCTCCCAGGGCCTCCTCATCTCATCTGGAGCCGGAGCAGAGATCGGGGCCAAGCTGCTCAGCATTCCAGAGGGCACGAAGGTACCCGCAGCCTCCTTCTGAAAAGAGGCACAGCCTGGAGGATGAGGGAGGGGTGGGGACACCAACCTCTCAGCCCGTGCGTGCCCCAGCAGGGGTCCCCGGCCCTGTATGGGTTCCATGTCTCCCGGCTCCCAAGCAATAATCCACCCCCATGGCTTCCTAAGGAGCCGCACAATAGCTTTATTGAGCGGAGCTATAAATTTCAGCAAGGCCAACCCTGGGAGTAGGCAATTACCTTCCGAGGAGGCTCCCTCCGGACTGCCTGCCTCCCAAAACAAGAGGGCCTTTCATAACCACTCAGTTCCGGCACGGGCTGGGGACGGCCCGTGCACTGGCGGGTGCTGCGCACACCCCCTGCCCCCCATCTCATCATCCCCCACTCCCGCCGACCCTCACACTGCAGCATCAGGAGGGCAGCAGGACCGGGCGCAAGTACTTGCTTTGAAGGAGACTGTTCGGATGGCTGCTTCTTTGTTTCCCCCAAGTTTTGGCCTCAGCCCAAAATCGAGTTGAGGGAAGGATGGAGAAGAATAAATAACTATATCTTGCAGGCCTTTTTAAAGTTACGACACACCAGGAGACGGGGAGGGGGGAGGGGAGGAGGGAAAGACGGGAGGAAGGACCTTTTCTTTCTTTACTAGGGGGAAATTGCTACATTTTCTAATAACAAGTAACTTGAAAACAGCTGAACCTTAAAACTTCAAACTTCAATCAAAGTCGTTCTCAGAGAAGAGTAGGTGGTTTGCAAAGGCTAGGAAATGTTTTTTTTTTTTTTTTTTTTTTTTTTTAAACAATTGGTCTGGAATTAATCAAGATATTAATATCAGAAAAGATAACATCGGATACAGGCTCTACCCAGGTCACTCAGGTGTGAAAAGCCCAGAGCCTCCGACCAGGGTCTGTTCCCAGGAGACCCGGCCTCTCTCCTTCCCCTTAGAAAGGCTCCTACCTTAGTGACAAGGCCTTGAATGTGCAGAGGGTAGACTCCTGTTCAAGACTCTCCTCCCAGCAGCCTAGCCACCCACGCCTCTTCTCCAAAGTGGCAGGCCAGCAGCGTGGGTGGGGACGCCTGTCCCCAGGGGCAGGGACCCAAGGGCTGGCATTGACTGACAGCTCCAATCTACAAAGGGGCTTGTTTGATGGGAAACCAATGCTTGGGCTCCCCATGGCTGTCAAGCCACTCCCCAGCTCTCCCCTCATTTAAAGTAAAAACCCAAGTATATTTATTCCCTGGTAGACCTGATACACTCCAGTACTCCTGCCAACTTGCTTTGCAACTTTGTACACAGCAGATCAATGTGTGCAATTTAGGAACAGAGAAATGAAGACTTCTGTGAAGAGCAGGGGGTGTGATTGGGGCTGGCAAAGGGAGGCCTTGGCTCCTGCTCACTGCTCCCCCTTCTCTCCTCCTAAAACACTTGCTTTCTCCCACCAGCCCATGGTGCCAATCTTTGCACCTTTAAAAGACAAGAAGGTCCTTTAGCCATGGACACAAAAGGATAACTCTTCCAACCTTAGCAAGGCAAGTAACTAGCACCTATTTTTCCATGTGCCTCACGTACACAACATGACCATGGCCATAAGTTCACATAAAATGCCATCTGTATGTCCTGCCCTAAAGGGCATATCTAGAGGTCCCCAGCCCTCCCCGCACCCTCAAGGAGTTCCCAATTCCTCAGCAGACCTAAGGAGACTTAGGGACAGGTGACAACCGGCCGAACAAATACAGATGCTATTTACCTTCCATCCACTTTCCTGACAATTCTTAGAGGACACACACACAAAAAAAGTTTAGCTCAGTTCTGTCATGAAAAAAGGTTGCAGAATCTGCTGTCTTTAAGAAAGTGATTCTAACAGGCTTTGGATATTCTTTCTCCACATTCCCACCCTCTCCTATCCAGGAGATGACCCAAGGGGAGAAAACGGACTCAGCTGTGCCAGCTGGTGTTAAAACAACAAGCCTGCAATTCATCTGTATTGCATTGGCCCCTAAGCTCCCTCAACTCCAAAGCAAGGCCTTTTGCCCACTTTCACACACACCCTCGGGCTGAACAGCGCTCTTTTTCCCACCAACATTGCCCTTGATGTTCATGCTCATCTGATTTTACTAGAATGGCAACACCAGGGAGAGGGGCATGGTGAACTCTGCTTTGAACTCCACACCCCTGCTAGGAAGGGCACACATGCCTAGTAGGGTTTAGATGAACCAGAAAGTACTGCGCACTTGCTGAGTGCAGCCTCTGTTACATGCTTTATGCACTCTGCCAGATCCCTTTCCTGGTACCACCCACTCCCCACCTCACAAAAATTCCCCGAAAAAATGAGATTCAGAACACACCAAATTACGTGATTTGCCTGAGATTGTACCGTGTGAATGGCAGTACTAGGATTCAAAATGAGATTTTCTGACTCTAAAGCTAGTGCTCTTTCCTTGAAAACAACAGGATATGAAGGAAAAAGGATAAGGAGGATGAGCTCTGGACCCCGACAAACCTGGATTAGGATCCTAGGTTAGATCTGTTTCCAGCACTTGCTAAAGGCATGGACTTGGACAATGACCCTTTCTGAGTGTCAGTTTCCTCATCTGTAAAGTAGAGGACCTAACACCTATGCCATAGGATAACTGAGAGGATGATACGAGTTGCCATCTGTATAATAAATATCTAGCACATTGACAGCCCTAAAGTAGGTATAAACAGATGTTACTCTCAATTCTCCTCACTTCCATTTTGCAAGAGAAAAAAAAAATTGAAGACGCGTATTCTTGAAATTTAACATAGGTGTACAACTCAATGAATTTCACCAGATGTACACATCCATGTACCAGAAACCAGACCAAGAAATAGAAAGTTTGCACCTAGCCCTCAAGAGGTCCCCTTCTACCCCTTCCCACTTACCATATCCCTTTGAGGATGACCACCGTGCTGATTTCCAACACTGTGGATTAGCTAGCTGTACTTCTTGTGACACCTATATAAATGAATTCAGTATGTTCTCTGTCACATCTTTTTTTTTTTTGTCACTTGCCATTATATTTGTGAGATTAATCTGCATTGCAACCTGGTTATCGCTCACTCATTCTCACTTCTATACACTCCGTACACAGTGTGTGGATAGATGCAATGTATTTATTCATTTCATTGTTCATGAACATTTGGGTTGTTTCCAGTATTTAGCTTTTACTAAAATGCTGCTCTGAGTGTTCCTTTGTGTGTCATTTGGTACACATGTGTATGCTTTTCTGTTGGCTCTAAACTTAAGAGTAGAATTGCCGGCTATTAAGGTAGGTGTATGTTCCATATTAGTACTGTTTCAATACTACCAAACTGTATTCCAGAATGTTTGCTCCAAATTTACACTCCTCCCTAGCGTTTGAGAGTTCTGAGTGTTCACATCCTCACCAGTACTTGATATTATCTGTCTTTTTTTTTTTTTAATTTTAGCCATGCTGTTAAAAAACAAAACAAAACAAAACAAAAAAACCAGTGATTTTTCACTGTGGTTTTAACTCACAAACCCCTGATCACCAAAAAAACTAGAGCGCCTCTTCATATGTTTTTGTTTACTTGGAGATCTCTTGAGAAAGGCCAGTTCAAGTCTTCTGGCCCATTTTTCTACAGGATTTTTTGCCCTTTTCTTATATTGTGGATATGAGTCCTTTGATAGATATATTTTGCTAATGTCTTTCCATAGTCTGTAAACTTGTCTTTTTGCTCTTAATTATGTTTTTTGATTAATTGAAGTTGTTAATTTTAGTGTAGTTCAATGAGTCAAATTTTCCCTTATGGTTGGGCTCGTTACATCCTGTTGAAAGAAACTGTATATACCCTGGGTCATGAAGACATCCTTCTATTATGTTCCAAAAAATGTTGAAAAAGTTATTGAAAACGTCACCCTTTCCTCACAACATTGCAAAGTCATCTTTATCATAAATGAGGCGACTGAATGTGTTTGGGTCTGTTTCTAGACTCTACTACATTTGACTGGCGTCTTTGTGGGCATTTCACCTATGTAGCACTATCTTAATTACTATAGGTTGAGTATCTCTAATCTGAAAATCCAAAATCCAAAACTGTTTAAGTGCCAGCACGATGCTCAAAGGAAATGCTCATTGGCGCATTTGAGATTTCAGATTTTTGTATTAGAGATGCTGAACCAGTATGTTTAATCAAACATCACCAAATTAAAAAAAAAAAAAAGAAAGAAAAGAAATCCAAAACACTTCTGATTCCAAGCATTTCAGACAAGGGCTACTCAACATAAATAGTTTTATGTACATCTTGAAGATGCCTTTTTAAAAACTAATGCTGGCCGGGCGCGGTGGCTCAAGCCTGTAATCCCAGCACTTTGGGAGGCCGAGACGGGCGGATCACGAGGTCAGGAGATCGAGACCATCCTGGCGAACACGGTGAAACCCCGTCTCTACTAAAAAAATACAAATAACTAGCCGGGCGAGGTGGCGGGCGCCTGTAGTCCCAGCTACACAGGAGGCTGAGGCAGGAGAATGGCGTAAACCCGGGAGGCGGAGCTTGCAGTGAGCTGAGATCCGGCCACTGCGCTCCAGCCCCGGCGACAGAGCGAGACTCCGTCTCAAAAAAAAAAAAAAAAAAAAAAAAAAAAAAAAAAAACTAATGCTAATATCTTTATAGCCCAAGAATTTTTAAAATGTGTGCCCCCTTCCTGGACTTAAGGTAGATTGTACTGGTACCAAGCCATCTGTCTAGTTAGCTGAGTGGGAAGAGAGGAAGAAGTAATGAGAAAGTAAGAAACTGTGTCATGAAAGTTTCTTCTTTAGACTAAGTGAGGTTAGGGTAGATGTCCACGTGCCATTCATGACAGGAAGAACCCAAAGATGCAAGAAAGTTCAAGGATCAGTGGAAAGAGCTTGAGCCTAAGAGTCAGAATTTCTGAACTCTGGACTCAACCATGCATTAGCTGTGGATACTCACCATGTAATCTTGAGCATCCTAGTCCCTCTTTCTGGCCCTCTTTTCCTTCTGTAAAAAAGAAGGGCTTGAACTACATCACCTCCAAGGGCCCCTCTGTCTCTTAGAGACTAACTGTGACTCTTAGTCAAATAAATAAAAATAAAAACCAATTGGTTTAGGAAATGACCTTCTAGTACTATAAAGATACTTTATATTAGAAGCAATAGAACACTTCCCTATTGTTATTCATCCCCAATGCAATCTTTATCAGAAAGTGTGGCTTCTGCTGGGCTGAATGTCTCCCTTGTATTCAGGATGGTGTTAATGCCTTCCTCTGAGCTGGGATGTGTAGTTTTGGTACCAAACAGACATGGGTTCAAATCCTGCTTCTGGAACTTACTTGCTGTGTAACTCTGGGAAAATTGTTCTACCTCTTTCAATTTCAGTTTTGTCCTAGGTAAAATGAGTCTAATATTATTTACCTTCCTTGTATATTTTTTCCAGCCCGCAATATCTCCATGAGGACAACTTACTGTGGATGACCTCCATGGTATTGCTGCAGTATTGAACCTCGTGGTCAGGCGTCTCCTCTCACCTGTACAGTTGCTTTACTATTTCTCATCCCACCTGCTATGAGCCAGCCAATAAAGGTATCAGTAAATTAATAATTCATCTAGAGTCAATCCAAAGTAGCACACACCTGCTTAGAAACTACCTGGGCTTATTTTCAGTAGCAGTTCCCAGACTCTTTGATCCTGGGGAATGTATTTATGAGTGTTTCTAAGGTCAGGGTAGGAGCATGCCTGTGCCCAGGGCTGTTGGGGATCAAGTGTGGCTGTGATGGCACATGGCAGACATTCAATAATGATCTCTCCTGGTGTTTCTATTATTCTTATTACACCTTCTGTTCTGAAGAAGGTGGCAGCATACCTCTTTCCATGGTTAGAATAACAACAGGCTTCCAGCCCCCAAGCCAACTCAGCTTTTGATTTAAACAAAAATACTGCAGGTTATTCCTTTGGTAGAAGGTGGAGAAAAAGAAGAACAGACAGATTTCCAGGGAAGATGTCTTCTTTCCATTCACCTGATGGCTCTAGGGAGCCCTTCCTTCCCCCATGGAAGACCGGGCTCTCCTCCAGGCCAGGCTCTCCACGACCAGTCCCTTGTGGGAAGAGCAGGCCTCTGGCCACCAGCCTTTTGGCCTCCACTAGGTCAAAGAAAGGGCCATTTTGTCTTTCCCACTCAATCACTGTGCCCTACAGAGGTGATGGTCCACCACTCCGTGATGTCTGTGAAGAGTTGCTCCACAAACCCAGGCCAGCTGCAGCATGGGCCCTCTCCCGTGTTTCCAATGGGTCTTCCTCTTTCCTGATTCTCCCCTCCTGTGTGACTGGAGGAGAGCAGGCTGGGCACACAGGCCCTCAGCGGGACGTAATAGCAGATGTTTGCAGTGCATACGGTTCCCGGCACATTCGTTTGATCTGTGTCCAGGTTCTCTTAGACATTTGCTTCTAAGCCGACAGCTGAACATAAAAGCAGTCCCAAGTGGCTGTTTTCAGGTCTTCAACACTGGTTAGCCGCAGTTGGGAAATCTTCTCCTTCCCCGTGCCCCTGAGTGAATTATCACGTTATCGAGTCAGAGCTTCGGGGTGGCCAAGCCAGAGCTCGGCCGCTCCTCCTCTGATCATCCATCACCCGCCGAGTGGGTTATTAAGACATTCTCTGCCTGGGAGTGTGCATCAATCTGCGGCTCAACCATCCTCCCAAGGGAGCAGGCTGGAGGGGCTCCTGGAATTCCCATCCCCCAGATGTCTGAATGTCTGAGTCACACACCCCGCACCACTTCCTCAGTCCACCAAGGGGTACTGTGTCTGATCACCAGTCCATCTTCATCCCCCATATACCTGCTCCCCACCATTGCCCCCTGCACCCATCCCAGCCATTCAAGTAACAATTTCTTCCAACACTAGCCCTCCTGAGCACGCACTCATAGGACAGTGCCCCCCCACCCCCCCGCCCCACCTTCTCCTTGTCCCTCTGCAACCAGGTCATCCCTACTGCCCTCAGCCTCTGGGCAGAGGAGAGGATTAGATTGCACATGAATAAGCAATATTCACTTGGCACTGACAGCCTAGAGTAAATCCCTTGAGCTGTTGTACAGGAGCAGTGCAATATTTCCCATCTCCTCTTCCCTCCATTGCCTCTCCCCGTCTCCTATTTCATTTAAGGGCCTTTTTTTTTTTTTTTTTTTACTGGGACGTACTTACAGGTGGGTGACTATATTAGAACAACACCATCAAAACACAGTGTTCACAGCAGACGAACAGATCCCTGGGAAGTCCCCTGATTAACAACGAAGAAAGATACTCAGGGAGTGTGTTTCCCATTTCGCCTTCCCATCTACTGGGGGGAGGAAAGAGGTCTTTTGCTTCCCACACAAGCTCCAGGCCCTGCTGGGTCACCAAGCCCGCCTGTGGAAGGAAAACTCTCCCCAGAGCTTCGAAGAGCCTGCCTTTCAGAAAGATCTGGAGAGGTGAGGTACCCCTCAAGAAGGAAAGGTGACCACCACTTTTACCTAGCTCACGGTGGATACTCAGACATGTGCAAGACACTCCCACCCCACTGCCTAGCAGCTGTGTTCGCTTAGGTGAGGCACTTCATCACGCCCCTGCCTTGCTTTCCTTACCTGCTAAATGGGAAGTAATGCCCTTGAGTAAGATGCTGGTCACAAATGTTTAGAACCGTGTCTGACACATGCAGTGAATACACGTGAACTGTTTTTGCTGTCCTTTCATCTGCCACCTCCACTCCCCACATCAGGCCAAATTCCAACAGTTACGCCAGGAACAGCAAACAGGGACGTTTAAGAGAGAAAATGTATTTTGTTGTCTTTGACAAAGAATTGCCCCCGACCTCTCTCAATGGTTCTTCCTCAGACCTGGAAAATGCCCATTAAACTTATTTGTCTCTAGCGCATGACAAGTGATCCATCAAGAGAAGAAGGGGGCGTGAAAGAAAGGGGAAAATGAAAAGAGGAAAGAGGGGAGGAGGGGGCGAGAAGAGAGAGGAGGAAAAGTCAGGAAGGAGAGAAAAAAATGAGGCGAAACCACAGAAGAGATTACCACAAAATCAGCTTGTTCCAAACAAAACTGATTCTATATCTCCTCACCCCCCACCCCGCCCCGCCCAGCCCCAGCATGCTTGCCTGTGACTTCCCTGTTTCTATCAGTGGTATTACCATTTTCCGTTGTCTGAGGCTTAAAACCTCAGGGTCATCTTCACCTCTTCCCCATTTCTTGTTCCCCTTATTCATTCACTGACTCATCAGAGTAACTCTTCATAATGTTTCTCAGGTTTTTTTGTTTTTGTTTTTGTTTTTGTTTTCATTTTCTGGCCACCCTCACTGTCGTTCAGGGCCTCATCATCTCCCCTCCCCATGAATTTGGTCTTCCTGCTTCTAATCTGTGTCCCTACCACCCACTTTGCTCAATGCATCCAGACGAATCTTCCTAAAGCGCCATTCTCATCACACGGTTTTCCGTTTCGAAAATCGACAGTGGAAACCACTGTGTGTGTGCGGCCATGAGCCCCTCACACCATCCCAGCCTCATTCTCCGCCTCTCCTCTGCACGGACCCTCTCCTCCAGTCTGACTTCTCTCTGTTCAGGACACAGGAAGTGCATTTCCATCATGATGAATTTTGGGTAGATGCTCAACCTGCACTGTCTGACACAGTAGCCACAAGCCACAGGCGGCCGGCCACTGACCACTTGAACTGTGCCTAGTGCTACTGAGGAAGTGAAATTTTAATTTTATTTAATTTAAATTAAAAATAGAAAGTAGTGTAAACTATTTTTGCATTCCACACAGCTTTATTGTTTTGATAGAACCACATTTCACTTTAACCATCACATCCCATAAAATGTTATTGCTATGCCATATAGTACGTGTGTTGGGGAACGTATGTCATTTCTAGTATTAAAAACACATCACTGGCAATATTAGTATCAATGAATTGATTCCGTTTGAATGATTTTTTTCTATGCAGTGAAGTACCATTGTAATGTGATTATTTATGTAGACAGCATGTGTTACAGGGATACCTATTTCTTTTAATTTTTTAATGTGCACACTAGACTATGTAAAATATAAATGAGCCTGCATTGTAGTGCTAGTGGATCACTCTATTGGCTTGGGTGATGGGACACTGAGACTTATTAGCAAGGGAGGCAGACTAGAGCTGCTTCTGGCAATGTCCAGATTGAGATGGTTCTGCCAGGGGCATCTAGAAACCAACAGTTTGAGGCACCCTGTGGACTTTTAGCACATTGCAGAAGGCCGCAGATCATGGTGGGCAGGAGGCTTGGCTTGGGAATCCAGTTAAGGCCGAATTGGCATCCAGCTCTGTCAATCTGACGAGTGATTCTGGGCCTCAGTTTTCCTGCCTGCTAAACTGAGAATAAGTTCAGAAGGTTGTTGGGAGGATTGCATAAGATAATGCTCTTAGCATGGTATTTGCAGATAATGAGTGCTCAGTAATCATTAGCTATCAGTCTATTGGATTTAATGTAATAGAGGCAGGAGGAGTATAAAATTACTTCTGGAGGTTCATTGTTTTCACTTTTCTCTGATTTGCAGTCACATGATGGCTGCAGAGGATGACCTTCTGACTCACAGAGATGAGGTCCATTGCAGCACTAAAATCAGCTCATAGGGAAGTATTTTTTTACCCACAGACTCAGCATGAAATGTGTTCTCGAATGTCCGTCGACTAACCACAATGACCTGCCCTTGCAAATCTCCTGTGATCAACTCTGAGCTCCACCTCCAGCCTCTCTGGGATGGGGTTTGGGGGTGGGCTCCATTTCTATGCAGCTACTGGGTACTTCAAACTGAATGTTTGGTGCCCCCAAAATTTATATGCTGAAACTCTAACCCCCAGTATGGTGGTATTAGGAGGTGGGGCCTTTGGGGGGTGATTAGGTCATGAGGCCAGTGCCCAAATTAGTGCCCTTCTAAAAGAGGCCCTGGAGAGCTCACTCCGCCTGTCCACTATGTGAGCACACAGAGAGAAGGCAGCTGTCTATGAACCCGGAAGCAGCCCTCCTCAGACACTGAATCTGCCAGCACCTTGATCTTGGATGTCCCAGCTGCCAGAACTATAAAAAAACAAATTTCTGTTGTTTAAAAGCTACCCAGTCTATGTTTTTGTTACAGCAACCTGAATAGATTAAGACATTGGATTTGCCAAAAAAGTAATACTCAGGATGCCTGGCCCTCCTCCCAAAAACTCACCTCCAGGTTCTCTCAGGGTTTACTGAGCTCCCAAGCTACAAATCACCAGGACTGTCGTACAGGAAACTCTCCAGAGAAGCTCCAAAAGAAAGCCTCTCCCCTTATTTCCACCTTGCTCTCTACCAAACTTAGAGGGTGAGCTGATCCCTGGCACTACCCAGCCAGACCATCTCATGACTTAGAAGTATCCCCTAAGGTCCTGCCAGGCAGGAGGAAAGGAAGTGGCTTTATAGCTTGAGTCACTGGAGCACAAGTCCTCTCCCAGCACTTCTGCGTGAAGGAAAGGACAATGCGTTCAGACAACACTGGAAGAAACAAGAAAGCAGAAACCAACTCCAAGTTCTCTGCAGCGTTCTGGATCCAGAGCCAAAGAGAGAGCCAGGGAGCCATGGATTTAGGACCTAGAGATGCAGCAGAGTATCTCAAAGGGCAAGAGGGCAAAGCATTGCGGCATCGTGGCAAATGAACTCACACAGGAGCGCATGCTCTCATTAAAGTTACTGGTTGGCCTGTTAGGGTTCCCTCCTATCTGTTTCTAATGTGACTCTGTGAGTGAATTAAGGACTCTGGAAAAGATTGCTGGAGGCCAGTAAATACCTCCATTTCCCAAGCCAAGTGTTGCAAGGAGTTGTTAAGGGGTCTTAGAGGAAAGCAATATCAGGACAACTTTTAGTGACAAGTAACTTTTACTCCTTTATTTTTTGAGACAGAGTCTCACTCTGTCACCCAGGCTGGAGTACCCTGGCATAGTCACAGCTCACCACAGCCTGGACCTCTCAGGTTCAAGCAATCCACCTGCCCCAGCCTGCTGAGTAGCTGGGATTACAGGTGTGCATTACCACACCTGGCTTATGCTTTTTTAATGAAAGGAAGAAAAGAAGGAATTCATTTATTTATGTATTTATTTATTTTAATTGTTTTCTGTAATAGAGACAAGGTCTTGCTATGTTGCTTCTGTTGGTCTTGAACTCTTGGACTCAGCAGTTCTCCCACCTCAGCCTCCCAAAGTGCTAGGATTACAGGTATAAGCCACTGCACCTGGCCAAGAAGGAATTTATTAAGAGGATCCTGAATATTTCCTACAAACAGAACTAAAGTTGAATAACCACTGTGGGAAACATAAAAATTCTGCAACAGACCAGCTTCTTCTATGTAGCAGACCTACTTCACATAGCAGAGATTACTAGTAGCCTAGTCCAACATGCATAGTCCTTTTCTCCTTAGTGACAGGATCCATTTTATTCAGGGGAGTGAGCAATGATTTTCAGCTATAAGGCTACATTTCCCAGCTTTCTTTGCAGTCAGGCATAGCCATGTGATTAGGTTCTAACCAATGAGATGTAAGCAGAGAGTTAGGCCTTCTCAAAAGGAGGGGCATGCACATTTTCTTCCTTTTGTGCTTTCAACAGCTTGGAATGCATATAGATCATTGAAGTTCTTGCATCTTTATTAAAACATGAGCTGGCTGGAGCTGGAAATATGCACTGAGGATAGAGAGGGAGAAAGTTAGGATCCTGACTCATGGAGCTCTCTGCCTGGCCCTGCAAGGTGTATCTCTAGACGTTTACATAAGAGCAACATCCATGTCTATTGTGTTCAACCCACTGCTTTCTGTTTAGTTTTGTTTTCTTGTGGTGTGATTGAGCAGGGCAGAGAGCAATACAGTGCTACTGAATATAGTAAAATTCGATCTTAAGTCATGGACTATAATTAGGATATTTCATAGTTTCTTATTCTATAGCATTTTTAACTAAAAAGGAATCTGACTGACTTCCTCAGTTCTTGTTTTTAAAATTCCGGAAAAGTTCTTAGACTGGCCTAGCTCAGATGCTGTATCTATCCCTGGACCAAACAGCTGTGGTCCTGGAAGCATGTCCCACGAAAGGCCAGGAAGAGGGGAGACAGGATGTTTCCAATGCTAACCACCGCATGCAGAGGGAGGAGTAACAGATCCTAGATGCAAAGAGATGAGTAGACAATGCCTGTATGTCTACTATAAGAAGGAGTAGGGGCAAATTACCTTAATTTTCCCATTCCTGCGCATGTCATTGTCATCAATAATGACATTTCGTATTTGTATAACGGTTTTCAATTGTTTAGCAAATTACAATATAAAATCAATTTTTACAGTTATGACCTCCTTGGATCTTCACAAGAAGCCTATAGGGTAGTTATGGATCATCCCCATTTTGCAGAAGCAAAACTGAGACCGAGAGAGTGTAAGTAATTCATTCAGGGTCTTTGTTGGGGAGTATCGGAGCTGGATCTCAATTCAGGGTACAATTTATACCACTCCAACTAACATATTAATTCAGCAGTTATTGAGCTTTCCTTCGATAGAAAGGACTGGATTAAAGACAATCTATCTCCTCTGCCATCCATCTCCACCCCCTATAAAAGATAGCTCTGCCATCACGATACTTAGAATTGAATTGGGCAGAGGGACAAAACATACTTACTGTATTACTTCGTTTTCACACTGCTGATAAAGACATACCCAAGACTGGGTAATTTACAAAAGAAAAAGTTTTAATTGTACTTACAGTTCCATGTGGCTGGGGAAGCTTCACAATCATGACAGAAGATAAGGAAGAACAAGTCACGTCTTACATGGATGGCAGCAGGCAAAGAGAGAGCGAGCTTGTGCAGGGGAACTCCTCTTTTTAAAACCAGCAGATCTCGTGAGACTTATTCACTATCACGAGAGCAGCATGGGAAATACTTGCCCCCCTGATTCAGTTACCTTCCACCAGGTCCCTCCCACAACACATGGGAATTCAAGATGAGATTTGGGTGGGGACACAGCCAAACCATATCACATACAGTGGAACTATTTAAAAGTATTAGGCAGGAAAGTAACTATAAATTAAATAACGTCTCTAGGAGGAATGGATGCCTAAGCACTGCCTGTGTGTGAAGTCAGAACTGGTCAGAGCCAGGCTGCAGACGCTCTGGGAAAGTCGGCCATGATTCTGATGTTAGCCCAGAAAATCTTTGAACCTGGCAGCAAAGCTGTGAGAGCAACAATTTCTTTATTGGGAATTTTTTAAAAGCTTTTGATATACTCGAAACACATTAGTATGACTTATTTTCTCAGCTCTGGTAAATATTTAATTATCAAAAATAATGGTGTCTTTTTTCTATTTTTTACCTTTTTGAATCTGAATCACAGCTAGAATTTTATTAAGGCTCTCTTGGCAGTGAATGGCATCTTAGTGTGGCTTTTTCTTTGTGTGTGTGTGTGAGTTGGAGTCTTGCTCTGTCACCCAGGCTGGAGTGTAATGGCGCGATCTCGGCTCACTGCAACCTCTGACTTCCGGGTTCAAGCAATTCTCCTGCCTCAGCCTCCTGAGTAGCTGGGACTACAGGCACCCGCAGTGTGGCATCTTTTAACTGGCATCCCTATAATTAGAAGGAATTGTCTTTTTATACCACAAATTTGAACTGGCTAATTACTCAATGAGTATTTAGCTTCATACATAGGAAAACATTATGTGAAGAGAGGAAACTTTATTGAATAAGTATGCAACCTAGAAAACTTCCTAGGAGCCAATTGTGGCCTGTCTACATGAGATTTTCTCCATGGCCCCTTACCCCAGCTGTCATTTCCCACCTCTGCCATCTCAGACACACACACACACACACACACAAACACACAGATGCACATACACACACACAACACATTCTGACATTTCTGGGGATAGTGGGCAAGGTCCTCAGTTATCATTCTTTGGGTCTTTATATTTTTGTTTCTTATGAAACATTTCAAATATTCAAAAATCTTTAAGAATAATATGATACTCTGTGTCTACCTCCTATAGCATAAGTAAAACATCACCAATAAAGTTAAATGACCATGCACTACATCCCCTTTCTCCAAACCATATCCCTTACCCCCTATTCCCACTCTCTTGAATTTAACCACCTTGAATGGGTATTTATATTGCCGTGTATTATTCATAAATGGTATATCATATGGTTTTGCATCATTTACAACTTTTATAAGTGGCATCATGGTGTATATATTCTTCCGCCACTTGTTTTTTAGCTCCACATTGACTTTGTAGGATTCATCCGTGTTGATATGCATAGCTCAACTGTATTCATTTTTATTACTATAAAGACTTCCATTGAGTGAGGCTGGGCATGGTGGCTCACGCCTGTAATCCCAGCACTTTGGGAGGTCGAGGCGGGTGGATCACTTCAGGTCAGGAACTCAAGACCAGCCTGGTCAACATGGTGAAACCCCATCTCTACTAAAAATACAAAAATTAGTCAGGCGTATTGGCACATGCCTGTAGTCCCAGCTACTCTGTAGCTGAGGCAGGAGAATTGTTTGAACATGGGAGGCAAAGGTTGCAGTGAGCTGAGATTGTGCCACTGCACTCCAGCTTGGGTGACAGAACGAGACTCTGTCTCAAAAAATAAATAAATAAATAAATAAATAAATAAATAAATAAGAATTTCATTGAATGAATATGCCCCAACTTATTTATTTTTTATCCACTCTCCTGATAATGAAAATTTAGGTTGCTTCCTTTCATCTTTTTGTTTTTCTCTCTTTTTTTTTTTTTTTCGGTTATCACAAACAACATGGCCATGATGCCTTTGGTGTGTGTCTCTTATGCATTTATATGAGAGCTCTTCTATGCCTAAGAGCAATGTCTAAGAGTGGAGTTGCTGGTTTGCAGAAAAATGTATCTTCAACTTTATGGAATGTTGCCAAACTCTTGCTACTCAGTGAAGAATAGATAACCCAGGAAAAGTTGATCTTTGACCAAATCAGCATTCCTTTTCAACGCTCTCCCGTGGCTCTGGGGACTTTCAGGAGCCTCCTTGGTGTTCCCAAGGGATGCTGGGCTCAGTGAGACACCAGTAAGGGCCCAAAGCCACAGCCTCAGTGAGCAGGCCAAACAACCTGCCTTTTTCATTTTCCTGTTGATCTCCAGCACCTCTTTCTCCTCCAAGCTCTCTGAGACTTGCAGCTGGCAGAGGAGCATGATGAGCAATGCTGCTCAATGCCCACCCTCACTATGCAAGTAGCCCTGCACAGGGTAAACCCTTAAGACTGATCAGCTCTTTCCTTAGGACAGTAGAACCAGTCTATTCTTGCCCTGGGGCTGCTCTTGCATTTTTTGAGGCCTCATGTTCCCTTCTTAGTCCCCGGGAATCCAAGGGTTCAAGGCCTGGACCCTCCCAAAGTGCTGGGATTACAGCCTGACCTCCTCCTAGGTTGGGCACTGGAGTCAAGCCTTCTCTGGTTTGCTCTTTCTGTCTCTAAGAAGCCCAGGAGACCCATGAGCTCCAACCCACGGCAGGCCTAGGAAAGTGAGTACAACAGCTAGCTAGCCCTAAGGACTATCTTCCTGTGGGCACTGGCCCATTCAGCATATCCTGCAGATGTACTGAGGGCCCAGGACTTGAACCCTTGGATTCCCGGGGACTAAGAAGGGAACATGAGCCTTAAAAAATGCAATAGCAGCCCCAGGGCAAGAATAGATTGGTTCTACCGTCCTAAGGAAAGAGCTGATCCGTCTTAAGGGTTTACCCTGTGCAGGGCTACTTGCATTGTAATAGGAGAGTCTCAGAGAGTGCAGACCCTTCCAGACCAAAGGAACAAATGAATCTCTTATGAAAGATTATCAAGCCCTGTGGAAGAGGGGAATCGGGAATGATTTAGCAGGCAGAGGTCAGCCTGGCTTCCCAGGAATCCTCTTCTATAAGAAGCTACTGGGTCAGCTCATCATTAAGCTCTGCCATGCAGGAAAAGAGGGCTGTTGTGCCTGAGAGCACACCTCTGGGCTTAGGAAGTGCAGACTGGGCAGGGCACTGAGGAGGCCATATGGCAGCATCCCCACCAGCCCCAGCGAAGCATCCCCTTAACCCCAGGCCTGGCCAGCCCTCTAGCACACTGCCAGATCCAAGTCCACTAGAGAACTCGATTGGGCTCAGGCTGCCACCCCCACGCACTCAGGTATTGGGGGAACTGAGTGCCAACCCTGGAGAAGCCTGCCCCTCTACAACCCCAGGCCAGGATGGAAACACCCAGGGTCGACCACAGCCTGATCCCGGGGGTCTGCCCACATAAGGCCTCCAGCTAGTGTAGTCTCCCTAGGTTTACCCTCCCATCCAACCCATCACTGCCACCACATTAACACCCAGGCACTTGCTGGTACAGCTGGTGGGTGAACTCTATCACTGCATGTGGTGGCCTCACCCATAGCTGCCTCTTGGTAAACTTGGCGTGGCTGAGGCACAGCTCTTAGTCACTGAGGACTTACTTCTACCCAAAGTTTCCTTCGCCCACCCCAGTCCTCCCCATCCATTGGAGCCAGGAATTCCCTCTCTGAAGGGCCAAGTGAGATTCAAAGGAGAAGTCAGTTCCCAAGCCACCTAGCCAATAGTGGGGTTGGAACTTGCCATCAGAGCCTCAGCCACAGAGAAAGAAAGCTGCCAAGAAGCTGGAAGCTGGACCCCAGGGGGCAACGGAGCCTTGTAGCTGCCCCTGGCTGTGTGGCGCCCCCAACACCCACGCAGCCCTGCAACAATGCCTGAACTAATTCCATCCCATTCTCCTTTAAAAAAGAAAACCCTGGAAATAATTACTTCAGTCAGACATTATTTACTTAAGTAATTCTTTACTCAAACGTCTTTAGGCTTTATTTTACTAATACTACATAATTACGTAATTGTGTAATTAGGAAGAAATTAAATGACAAATGTTTGCTGAGAACAAATTGAAAAAAATAGATCCTTTATTTCCCTGAGTGTTCTCAGTTCAGTACATGACATCTTCTTCCCCCTCCTCCCGTTCTTCCCTCTGGTCTCCCCACCCTCCGAGGTCTCCCCACAGAGGGGATCTAGAAGGCAGACTCCCTGGACAAATAACAGCAGGTGTGGCATCTTGAGCCTGATGTAGATCTGAAATGTCTGTCAACTAACCTGTGTGTCTCTCTACACAGCCTGACCTCTGTGGCACTGGAGTCAAGCCTTCTCTGGTTTGCTCTTTCTGTCTCTCAGCCCGGGAGACCCATGAGCTCCAACCCACGGCAGGCCTAGGAAAGTGAGTACAGCAGCTAGCTAGCCCTAAGGACTATCTTCCCGTGGGCACTGGCCCATTCAGCATATCCCGCAGACATGCTTTCAGAGGCTGCCAGGTCCTCAGACTGAAAGAGAAGAATGAGGCGTCCACCAGGTTGAAAGGGAGGTCAGTGTGGATCTGCTTCACCAACTTCACAGGAATCCATAGCGTCTGCCCCAAAAATCTACCCAAGAAGGAGGCATGGCATGCACCCCAGGACTAAGCTGCCGGTGGAGGGGAATCCGTTCACATAGACCACCACGCCTCCATCCCTCCTTCCTTTCTCCAGCCTCAGCAGCTGTGGAAGCCAGTGGAGCTTCCTGCGGGTAAAAAATTCAATCAATCAACCACCCACCCAACACCCGTGGAGCATGTCTTTTGTTCAAGTTCTGAGGGGGACACAAAAGAGCAGGCAGGCCACAGCTATGCTCATTAATACGTCAGCTGCTTGGAACTTGGCATGTAGAGCTGTGTTATTCACAGCAGAAAGTTTCCTAGGCCAGCCTGCCAAAAAAAAAAAAAAAAAAAAAAAAAAAACTACTAAATGTCCCCAGCATTCAGTGCCAGGAAGGAAGAGTACTCTTGGGTACTCAAGATTGCTGAAGCTCACGTCCTATCTCCAACACTTGCAGGCTGTGGACCTGGATGAGGGACTCCATCTTGCTATGCCTCCATTTTCTCATCGGTAAAATGAGAACCATGAACATGCTACCAGATTCTTGTGAGGATTAAATGAATCTGTGCAGTGAGACACTCAGAAGAGCACCAAGTGTTCAATAAACAGCAATGATGGTCTTCAACGTGTCACTTCAGAAGCCAAGCCATACAGAATAGAAGGGTGCTGTGGAGGCCAGTGCTGGAGGCTCCTCCCCACCTTCAGCAGCCCCAGCTGATTGTGACTTCAGAGCTCAGGGCAGGGCTGGCAGAGGAAGAGTCTGGGAAAGACAAGAAAAGCAAAGGGACACCGTGCCCAGGGGAAGGGGCATGGAGCCCTGGGAGAGGGACTTCCTGAGACTGAACTGCCCAAACAAACTTCTACTAGGGGCTTTTCACTTCGGGGTTCAATGGTAGAAAAGAATACAGTGTCCCCAGTCTGACAAACTTGAAAATACTTTCTGACAAGGGAACAATTATACACTGTGGGTGGGGATGCAAATTAGCTCAGCCCCTGTGGTAAGCAGTTTAGAGGTCTCTCAAAGAACTAAAAATAGGATTACCGTTTCACTCAGCAATCGAACTGGGTATTTGCCCAAAGGAATAGAACTTCCTGGGTCTATATCCAAAGGAATAGAAATTACTGGGTATATACCCAAGTAAATAGAAATCATTCCGCCAAAAAGACACCTGCACTTGTATATTCATTGCAGCACTATTCACTATAGGAAAGACATGGAATCAACCCCGTTGCCCGTTAACAATGGATTGGATAAAGAAAATGTGGTACATCTATACCATGGAATACTACACAGCTATTAAAAAGAAGGAAATTAGGTCCTTTGCAGCAACATGGATGCAGCTGGAGGTCATTCTCTTAAGTGAAATAACATAGAAACAGAAAACCAGATACCACATGTTCTCACTTGTAACTGGGAGCTAAACATTGTGTACACATGAACACAAAGAAGGGGATAATAAACATTGAAGATTCCAAAACAGGGGAGAGGTGGAGGGCAGTAAGGGTTGAAAAACTATCAGGTACTATGTTCACTTTTGGGCGATGGGATTATTAGAAGCTTAAACCTGAGCATCATGCAATATACCCAGGTAACAAACCTGCACATGTACCTCCTGAATCTGACATTTAACAATAAATAAATACATTTTAAGAAAAAAGGAAAATATTTTCTGAGGTTAACTTTTCCTTCTTTCTCCACACCATGGAGAAACAAATAAGATATTAAAGCGACTACTTCCTCTGATGTCACTTTTCATTAGTTTCGTAATGAAACTACAAAAAAAGAAACACAAAAACCACATACAAGTGCTAATGGTGGGTCTTGGGTATCCACGGAGGTGAAGTACTTCCCACTGAGGTGAAGGACCCAGCCTTCTGACCATCTCAGGCTAGAGACAGGGCCTGCAGGAGGGGGTGAGGGCCACGATGGACACAGGCTGGGCACTCTGAGCCCTTTTGACAAGCAGGAGAAACGATGGGCCAAGGAATTTGACCTCCCTGCTCCCCAGTCCTCTCCGTAGGAGAGAGAGCATGCGCTTCGGAGTTTGAATCTCGGCTTAACAGCTTGGTCTCTGACTGACCTTAGGCAAGCTGTTGGGCCTCAGTTTCCTCATTTATAAATCAGATCTTATAAAATGATTAAATGATCTTTCACAAGAATGTTAAAAGGATTACATGGAATACTGCATTATAAAACACTTAGCTCAGGGCTCTGGCACATATTAAGAATGTAATAGATGGTAATTCATTTATTCATTATTATTATCATGATTATTTCATGGATCCACCACCAGTCCTGCTGCCATAGATCAGATCTTAGGGGATGTCAGGTTTGGGAGACTAGGGAAGGGGTGGAGTTTCAGACCATTGCAAGCAACAGTGAGGTCTATAGAAGTGAGGGGAGGGGAGACCAGGGAGAGAGCAAATGAAAGAAAATTCGAAGCAGCTGCAGAAGATAGGGCAGGTCCAAGCCCCGTGTGTAGTCCCTGGCTAACCAGCCTGGGCCGCTGTCCCCATGCACTGCCCAGATGTAAGAGACAGTTGACTGGCTGAGAGATCTCTGCGTGAGACAAACCCACCCATGAGGGAGAAATTCCAACCACCTTCTTTCCAGCATCCTCCACAAACATTCTTATTTCCACGAGCCCCTTTGAGGTCTTTAACTTATAATCTAAGGGGATAAAATTTGCTCATATTCTTTCAGAGGCTAGCGTCAGAGAACTGCATTTTTAAGATTTGCTGTCATAGGCTGGGCACGGTAGCTCACGCCTGTTATCCCAACACTTTGGGAGGCCGAGGCGGGCAGATCACTTGAGGTCAGGAGTTTAAGACCAGCCTGGACAACATGGTAAAACCGCATCTCTACTATAAATACAAAAATTAGCTGAGCATGGTGGCAGGTGCCTGTAATCCTAGCTCCTCCGGAGGCTGAGGCAGAAGAATTGCTTGAACCCAGGAGGTGGTGGTTGCAGTGAATGGAGATCATGACACTATACTCCAGCCTGGGCAACAGAGTGAGACTCCATCTCAAAAAAAACCAAAACCAAAACAAACAAAAATTTGCTGTTTTAGTGTTCAGTAAGCCTAGATGCCCATACCTCATCCCCCTACTCAGGTGTGGTCTGGGTGTGCCCTATGTGATGTTAACCAGGGCGCTTGCTCTGGTCAGGTTCCCACAGCTTGGGAATTTAGCTAAGATAAAGAGGTTCCTCCCAGTGAGGGGGCTTTGCTTCCTCAGATAATTTCCATGACTCGTTCTGCAGCTGAGTTAGTTCTCACTGGTTTTCTTTTGCTCTGCTCTGCTCAAACTCTCTCAGTCACCCTCTGCATTTGCCTTAAGACTGGGTTTGGTGTCCTGTCCAAGCTCTCCCAGCCTGGCCCTGATTTTGCCTTTGCTGTTGCCCCCATGGTGAGTCAGCTGACTCCCAGAGGCCTCCTCAAACCCTGGCGGAGGGCTTCCTAGTCTCACCTCTGTGTTCTCCTTTCCAGGCAGCCACAGGATTGGGATGGAGCAGCAAAAGAGCTAAGAAAGCCAGAGTAAGAACAGCCACACCCCTTCTGTCTAGGTCCAATTTCCATTTTAATTCAATGTGATGGATATTTATAGAGTGTCTAACACGGGAGGGCTCAGAACCAAGTGTGTGCGCGTGTGAGTGTGTGTGGGAGAGGGAGTGTGTGTGCTTTGGGAGGTTCTGTGATGGGATAGATGGAGACTCATCTTTGTTGGCTTATATCTCATATCTTAAAAAATGAAATTCAGAACTGCTTTGAATGTTCTACAGTATCGCACCCCATCAATACTGATCGATAGATGAACTGAGTTTTTGAATTCCAGGGTTTTCTCAGAAGCTGGGTCCCCAGGGCCCAGAGGGAACCCTAGCCCCTTAGCTCTCAGCCCCTCCAGTCTCCATGCTAATCCGTGGCTTTGCCTCCTGTGGCTCTCGGACTGAGAGCTGGAGGTAATCATGATAAGTCTGCAATTAACAAGGCCTTCCTCCTCCTCTAACCTTAACAAAGACAGAGACAGCCAGCACAGGGGCTGCACTCACCTCCTCCTCTGCACTATTTGTTAGCCTCACGGATTATTATTGGAGGCACTGCACAGCTAATCACCTCCCTGGTGGACACTCTGCCTCCCCCTGACTCCTGCTCCTACATCCTCTGCATTTGACCTGGCTTCCCAGGGTTCCCTGGCTGCTTGCTGGCTGCTCCCAGGGAGGAGCAGAGGTGAGCCCACCTGGGCAGGACTGGGGGATCATCTCCCCCAGGAGGGCGGCCTCTGCCCTGAGCCCCCAAGGAGAGACACTGGTGCGGGTAGGGGGAGCGGAGGAGGAGAGGGGAGAGGAGAAGAGAAGGAGAGGGAGGAGGAACTTTGGAGAGGTACTGTAAGCTAAGCTGCCCTGGTGCTTATTCGACTCTAGTTAAGCCCTTGTTAGTACATTCAGGGGGAAGCACACTGGGAGAGGGAGGAAGACCAGAGGATGGCAGAGCTCCCCTCCCATAAATCAATGAAGGGTAATGGAGGAGGGTAATTAGCATTTCTCTCCCTCCCCAAAAGACTGCAGAAGAGAAAACAGACTTCAATTCCAGCTGAAGGAATTTAAGTAGCCCAGTGAAAGAAGTGCCTCCCAGTGAGGGGGCCTTGCTTCCTCAGATAATTTCCGTGGTCCCTTCTGCAGCCGAGTTAGTTTTCACCAGTTTTTATTTTTCTCTGCTCTGCTCAAACTCTCTCAGTCACCCTCCCTGGGTGGGAGGAAATCCACACCCAGGGGCCTGACATTCAAGGTCTGCCCTTCCCACTCCAGGGAACTTTCTTGGCCTATCCAAGCCTTAGCTTTCCTGAGAAGCCAGCTGGGTGGCTCTAGACACAGATGTCCCCTCCTGGCTCTGGCCTTGCGTTGACCTGGCAATCCCAGGCCTGCTCCTGGTGTAGATCCATGTCTTACATATCTCTTGAGTTCCCTCACTCCTGGCTGCAGTGTCTTACACGGAAAAGGTGCTTAGTGGATATCATGTGCTTAACATAAGGGACAGAGTAAGTCCTGGTGTTCTTGTCAGTTGCAGGATGATAGCACCAGCTTCAGTGCAACAAGGGAGAAGAACAAGAGAAAGAATAATTCATTATAGGGTCTTTACCTCATTTCTTCCCTGGGACTGCCTTATTCAGTAGACATTATTATTTTTATTTTACATTATTTGCAAACTGAGGCTTGGAGAGGCAATTTGCCCAAGGCCACATAGCCCCTAATTGGCACAACTATGGGATACGAATTGAGATCTAAACCCCAAACCTAAATTCCCTTCACCATAGGCTGTCTCCTTGGTCGAAACCCCCTTAGATATGAGGTCAATTTGACCTACATTTCTAAGTTTTAAAACTTTGCACAGGATTTTCAAAAGAAAAAAAAAGGTGGAACAAGTGGAAAGGATGCCCGACATCACTAATCATGAGGAAAATACAAATCAAAACCACAGCGAGACATCACCTTACACCCATTAGAGAATGGTCACGAGACGGGGGAAGAGAGAGAGAGAGAATTTCCATGGCCCCTTCTGCAGCCGAGTTAGTTCTCAGCAGTTTTTATTTTTCTCTACCCTGCTCTAACTCTCTCAGACACCCTCCCTAGTGGGAGAAAATCCCAACCCAGGTCCCGACATTCAGGGTTTGCCTTCCCCTCTCCAGGGCACTCTCTCGGCCTGGGTTTGAATTTAAGGCCTGGATGAGGTCTTAGAAAGGAGATTCTGACACAAGCTACAACATGGATGAAACTAAGGACATTAAGGTAAGTGAAATAAGCGAGAGAGAGAGAGAAAGAGAAAACAATAACAAGTGTTGGTGAGGATGTAGAGAAATTAGAAAAGTATAACACTTGTGCCCTGCTGGTAGAAATGAAAATAGACACAGTTGCTATGGAAATGGTGTTGGTTCTTTAAAAAATTGAAAATACATTGCCATATGTTTCAGTAATCCTACTTCTGCATACATACAGAAGAACTGAATGCCAGATCTTGAAGAGAGATTGCATGTCCATGTTCATAGCAGCATGACTCATGATAGCAAGACACAGAAGCAACCCCGCTGCCCATCGGCAGAACAGCGTCTAAGGAGAATGTGGTATATATGCACAGTGGAAGATTATGCAGTCTTTAAAAGGCAACTCTGACACATGCCACCACATCAATGAACCTTGAGGACATTATGCTAACTGAAATAAGCCAGTCACCAAAAGACATACACTGTGTGATTCCACTTACATAAAATGCCAAGAGTAGTCAAATTTGGAGACAGACAGTAGCAGAGGGGTTACTTAGAGCTGTGTGGAGGAGAAGGGGAGTTATTTCATGGGTATAGAGTTTCAGTTTTACAAGATAAAAAAGTTCTAGAGATTGGTTGCCCAACAATGTGAATATATTTAACACCACTGCACAGTGTATTTAGAAGTGGTTAAGATGGTAAGTATACATGTTATGTTATAGGCTGGTCATGGTGGCTCATGCCTGCAATCCCAGCGCTTTGGGAGGCCGAGGAGGGTGGATCACCCGAGGTCAGGAGTTTGAGACCAGCCTGGCCAACATGGTGAAACCCCAACTCTACAAAAAATACAAAAACTAGCTGGGTGTGGTGGCACACACCTGTAGTCTCAGCTACTCCAGAGGCTGAGGCAGGAGAATCGCTTGAACCCAGGAGGTGGAGGTTGCAGTGAGCCAAGATTACACCACTGCACTCCAGCCTGGGTGACAGAGAGACTCCATCTCAATAAATAAATAAATTTATTTTATGTTTTATGTTTTTCACCACAATTAAAGAAAAAATTTCTTTTTAATCCCTCACTCTCAGGGAGCTTACATTCCTGTACTCTGAAAGGCACACCAGTTTACATCCCTGTGATTGTCTCCTTCTGGGCCCCCTCCTCTTTCCATGGGTAGGAGAGGCTGTGCAAGCAGCCATCAGCACACATCTCTCTGTCCTGCATGTTCAGGCCGGGCTACCCCTCCCTGCACATCTCAAGCTGGGGAGGAGGGTGCCAGTAGGCCCAGCTTACTCTCACTGGCGCCCCCTGAAGGGCAATCATGATGACATCAAATAGCCCTGCTGGAGGCTCCTTGAGGGCACAATGCAGTTTCATGGCAGGGAAAACAGAGGCTCTCTCTTCTTGCCATTCCAGACTCTCCTGGGCAAGGAGTTTGTCGGCTTGTCACAGATCACCTGAGGGTGTGCAGGTGTGTGCTCCTCTGTGTGTGCATGCAGCACCCAGGGCTGGGCGGGAGGATACTTCCTGCAGGACCCCCAGATTCAGCCACCTGCCTGCAGGCTACCACACAGCCTGGCCTCTCCCCAGAGAGCCCGCCTGACGCTAATTGTTTGTTGCTCAACTGCAAATGCAGCTTCTCCACCAAAGTCTTCTCTGTCCAGATGTTGTCATCGGCCAGCCCCATCCGGCAGGGCTGGCCTGGGGTCTGGCTCTCGCCTGTCAATCCTGACATCTTCAGTGGATAATGGAACGCAAGGATGTGAGAGGCAGAGCAGGTGCATGCTAATGAGGAGATCAATTTTAATTATGATTTTAATTAAACACCCGATCCAGTAGGAAATATGACAAGAACTATGCTGGGGCTGTGCAACCTGAAAGAAGGGAGGGGAATGAGAGTGGGAGGCACAGGGAAAGAAAGGTGCCTCTAGGCCTCCTCAGGATTTAAAAGAAGTAAAGGGCAGAACTACTGGGAAATAGAGAAAAACCTGTGTCACCTGAAATTCGCACATAGTAAGTCTTTTCCTCTAAAGAGCATTCAGATGTCTAGACTTCTGGACGACAGAATCTTAGCAAGGAGGCCTTGGAGATGGACAGGCTCCACCCTTCATTTCACATGGGGAAACTGAGGCTCAGAAGGGAGCTAGGATTCT
The DNA here is from genome assembly GCF_024542745.1 of Macaca thibetana thibetana. Taxonomy (NCBI): domain Eukaryota; kingdom Metazoa; phylum Chordata; class Mammalia; order Primates; family Cercopithecidae; genus Macaca; species Macaca thibetana. The sequence continues at coordinate 107,452,944 of NC_065591.1, read as the reverse complement.
CTCATCTGCCCCCATAACTGTACATGCTTCAAACAGAGTATTTATTGCACAACAAAATCATGAACTCTTCACGGTCTTCCTGTTGTCTATATCAAGTGTTTATAATGTCCCAGAGTTCTTTGTACGATGCAAGCCCCCGGAGGGTGAAGCTACTTCTGCCCAGCTCTCTTTGCATAACATTACAAGCAAGTGGACACAGAGGATTGTTGATGCTCACAATGGTGGTGCCTCCTCTACTGCAAAAAGAATTGTATATAATAAAGGATCTTCTCCAAACTCCACACTCCATTCCCACTCAGGACAATCCCTGATGAGCAGCAGGCACTCAGGGAATGTTTGGGCCATGAATCAGTACGTGAAGTAAAGTCTGTAACATTTAATAAGTCAGGAACAGCACCCAATTACCCACTTTTTTTTCCAGCTTTATGAATGTGTGATTGACAAATAAAATCGTGTATGTTTAAGGTGTACAGTGTGACATTTTGATATATGTATATATACAGTATGAAATGATTCCTACTATCAAGCTAATTAATATGCCTGTCATTTGACAGTTACATTTGTGTGTATGTGTGTGTATATGTGATGAGAACACTTAAAACCTTCTCCCATAGCAAAGTATATTTTGAGTATATAATACATTATTATTAAATAAAATCACTATGCTGTCCACTAGCTCTCCAGAACTTTTTTATTTTATAACTGAAAGTTTGGACCCTTTGGCCAACATTTCCTCTTTTCCCTCATCCCTCGGCCCCTGGTAGCCACCCTTCTACTCTGTGCTTCTGAGTTCAGCTTTTATATCCCACGAATAAGTGAGATCATGTGATATTTACCTTCCTAGGTCTGGGGTATTTCACTTAGCATAATGTCCTCCAGATTCACCCATGTTGTTGCAAATGGCAGGATTTCCGCCTTTTTTAAGGCTGAATAGTATTCCATTGGGTACATATGCTGCATTTTCTTTACCCACTCATCTGTCGGTGATACTTAGGCTGTTTCCTCTTGGCTACTTGGCTACTGTGAATAATGCTACAGTCAAGATGGGAATGCAGATATCACTTCTCAGCTGTTCTTAAGCCAGGCTATCAGATTTCTCAACATTGCCCTGATGGAAGAGAGCAATGTGCATGTGTGTGTGTTCTGTGTGCCTTGCCATGTATGTGGCAGCAGATGATAGGAACTGATAGGAGGAGGAAGCTCAAGGGGGCAAAGGAATTAATTCTATAAAATACTTAATAATTGACAATTACAGAATAATGCAATGCAGAATTGCAAATGACCTTATAGATGGGTGCTAACAAAACTTTATTTATTTATTTATTTACTTACTTACTTGTTTTTAGAGACAGGGTCTCGCTATATTGACCAGGCTGGTGGTCTTGAATCCCTAGCCTCAAACCCGATCCTCCTGACTCAGCCTCCCAAAGTGCTAGGATTACAGGCATGAGCCACCACATCCAGCCCCAAAACTCTTTACAATGATGAAAATGTCTGATGTCTAACCTGTCTGATACAGCAGCCACAGGCCACACATGTGGCTAGTGAGCATTTGAAATGTCAGCTAGTGTGACTGAAGAGCCACATTTTTTAACAAATTTAATTAAAATTAAATTCAAATAGTCACATGTCGCTAGTGGTTACAATGTTGGACAGTGCAGCTGTAGATCACCTAATTAAATTTTTTCTTTGGTTAGCAGAAGAAACTGAGGCCCAAAGAAATAGCGCTTGGGCATTACCCAAGCTTATCCATTGGACTTCACAGGATAGACTCAATCGTATCATGACTCAATCGTATCAAGACTCAATCGTATCATGACTGTCCGGTGCATTCATGGCGTGCTTGTTCCACTTACAGAGATGTTAGCAGAGTCCCTCTATGAGGCCCAGGGATAAGGGCCAAAAAGATTCAACCCAGTTCCTCAGGTAAGTTTGGACTGGAAGAGCTGGAGGCAGGGGCAAGACCTTGGGGAAAATCACCCAACTGCTGCTTCAGTCTCTTCTCTACCACCACCAATGCCCCAGCAGGACGAGCCCATATGGTTCCCTCCACCCAGGTAATGTGAGGTCTCTCCCACCTCATCGCCTGCAGCTAAGGTCTCATAACCGGCATGAACAGAAAAGCCGAGATTGGAGATGGTGGCAGAAGTCAATTGAGATTAGATGCGCGTGTTCCATGGTTAACAAAAGCACAGATGCTCCAGAGCCACTTCTTAAACCCGATCATTTTCTAAGTACTCTCCCGTCCTCCCTCGCTGCTGCCTTCCAGCCTACCCCCAGCAATCCGCCACCCCCAGGGGCCCCGGAGAGGTATCGATTGGGCTCTTTCTCCTTTTGCATGTTATGACTCAATATCAGTTAACCCTTTTCCATAATGAATGAGGTCATTTGTGGAAGGAATGGAGAAAACAGAGACTCACGGCCTCACTTTAGCACACCCTCTCCCCTTCTTTACTTCTCCCTCATGTCTCCTCTGCTGTTGGCTTCCTTATTTGGGCCGCCAATAACAGAGGTAAAGTCAGGGTACCCACAAATCACCCTCTACAGTCAGAACACGAAGAATGCCCATTGTCAAAACACATTTCAGGCTCCCATGGCAGGGACAGAGAATCAGGGAAAAGCATGAACTGTGAATCGCCAGAGAATTCCCCCAGCCTACCCCAAGGACCCCCATTGTTGGAGCAATTGAATTCCAAGCTTCAGATGGACTCCGATTCTCAGACTCAGGGAGCTAGTTCACCAGGGCCACCTTCTTGAAAAAGATGAGTTCAGCATTATCTGTTCCTTTTGAAGAAGTAAGGGGTGGAGAAGGACAGAGATGTAAGCAATTTCCACCTGTGATTCTAAAAGTGCTTTCTTCTTCAGCCCGAATCTGAGCAGTTTCCATGTCAGCCACACTGACAGTGCAAGCACACTGTCCCCGGACCTAGAGTCTGATTTGTACACGCAGGAGCCTCCAAGGAGGACAGAGACAGCCTCACGATAAATGCAGCGTTCTTCCTGGGAAGAGAAAGACCCTGCCGAGCCACTCCTGCCTGCCTGTCCGAGACCTGTTAGCTGAAACAGACAAAAACGTAAGAGGCAGCCTGTTGACCTGCTGGGGCACAGGGGAGCCAGGAGCACACAGGGAAAGAAGGAAGCCACGTGGGGAGGCAGGCTATGAAGCCATCAGCAAGGAAAGGGCCAGGGAGGGACACCTGCCAGAGTTGGCCCTTCTCGCTGTAAGTGGGGTCTCAGTTGGAATAAAATTCTCTTTGGAAAAAAACTGACAGGGTGGTTTTTTGGCTACCACTCAGCAATTCCCTTTGCACCTTTCTTAAGGAACTCCTTCTGGGAAGCAGCCCACGTGTTAAAGGAACCAACCAGCCCACTCTTGTTGAAGCTGGCCCCTCGTGCCTTCTTCGGTCCATTTCAGCAGTCACTGGACATCTACTCTGTACTTTCTTCTTTCTCTTCACCACAGAGGACCTCTTTTCTTGCTAGCACAATGCCTATTTCTCTCTTTTTTTATATTGTATTTTATTTTTTGTAGAGACAGGTCTCACTATGTTACCCAGGCTGGTCTCAAATTCCTGGCCTCAAGCAGTCCCCCTGCCTTGGCTTCCCAAAGCACTGGGATTACAGGCATGAGCCAATGTGCCCAGCCCCTATTCCTCTTTTCATTGGATTCCACCTCTGGTGAACAATGGCTGTGGATACTGAAGGTGGGGGAGGGAGGCAAAGGCGGGAGCAGAAATTGAAGCAGAGGAGGGCTATGGCAGCACTATGTCTTTTAATTGGTATTCAGATTCTTGCCTGACTTGGTTTTGTCCCCAGTATTGGCCTGACTCCTAAAGGCAGCTTGCATTGGGTGACCTTGAGGGTCCCTAAAGGTAAGGGCTGAGCTGCAGAAGCATTGGACAGCTCCCCCAGCTCACTTGCCTCTACTCAGTCTACTGGAGGTGCCTCTGGGCCCCACACAAGCTCTGAGTAGGCACACCCACCACCTACCTGCAGGGCACTGCATTCAAAGCCAAACAAACCTGAGACACTCCGTGTTATCTTAAACTGCACACCCACACAGTGCTCCTGGGAGCATCCAGGATGGGAAACAGCAGAGGTGAAGATTTCAGCCTGACAGCCAACGAGACCCACATCTTGAACAAATATGTTTCTTCTCCTGCTTCGGAACGTCTGCCCAAGCCCAGCAATTTCATCATCTTTTGCTGCAGTTAGCAAGCCCTGGCCAACACGCAAGGAGTTTATTTGCACTGATAACATCTCCCATCACCCAAGACCTTCCTGCCCAAGGTCACCATAGAGCCTGTCGGCAGGAATCCTTTTCTGGCCCACTGCTCTGTCATGTAGGGTGGGGGTAAGGCGTGAATGGAATTTCTTGTCTCTCAATTTTGAAGATGTTATAATCTAGGTCAGAGCTTAAGGAAAATCCTGCCAGTTAGAGAAGAAATCCAGGTGGAGCCATGGCATCCTCTTCTTTGAGCTTTTCTCACACTGACCACAGTAAATCTATCAACCAATACTTAGTGAGGAACTATTACAAATGAGGCATCACAGAAGACCCAAACATGTGCACATCAAAATTCCTGCCCTCACTAGAAGAAATCTACACTTTTTTGAGGAGATGCCATTCAGGGCACATCAGGAGCTATGCAAGTGTGAACTGCAAAACCCCAGGGAGTACATTCACATGGAGTGCAACACAATGGCCCTGGATGTAACCATACGAACGAACGTGTTATTCCAACGGAAAGAGGTACGAACTGTTATTCCCAACGGAAGGAGGTACTCACCAAGTGCTGTAGAAATCATCGAGGAGGGAGAGGTCATGTGGGGTGACAGGATGGAGGGACTTCAAAGTCCTGGGGCTTGAGTTTCACCTAGAAGGATGATCTGGATTTAGCTGAAAGGAGATTGGTGCAGAAGACAGTCCAGATGTGTAAAATCCCTAGAGGTAGGGGTCTGGTCAGAAAGAGCTGGTAAAAGCTCACGAGATACTTAACAGAATAGTTTGTCTGGAAAGGAGAGTTTGTGTGGAGTAGAGGAAGGAAACCTGTTTAAAAATATAAACTGAGGGCCAAATACCACTCAAGGGTCCTTGGCTGAACTCTGTTCTACTACAGAACCAAGTCCTAGATCTTTCTAGAGATGAGAGGATGCTGGGTGGAGTTCATGGATAGGGTTCAGATCCAACTCTGTGGCAGCACCTTCAAATGGATGCTCATCTAACGTGGGCAGCAGGCTCTTGTGCAGCTCCCCTCCTGAGGACTGCACCCCCACTTTTCCTCACTGGGAGCCTAACATCTGCCATCTAATCACTGTGGGAGCAAGCCTTTCCCATTCACTTCAGTTCCATTCTTTACAGAAGAGCCTTTCCTCATTTTCCTACCTCTAAACCCATCACCTTCTCTAAACCTGTGCCCATCTTCCCTCCCTCCCCTTCCTCCCATCCCAGTGGAGGCAGAAGCTAGCTGGTCCTTCTATGTTCCAGATCTCAAAACACTTCAGGGACTTGTTGCATTGATTATGCCCTCCCACTCTAAAATTTTCAACTTCCCCTCCCTACTTGAACTTTCTCTTCATTATTTAGATATGCTCTAGAATCTCCTATCTTAAAATTGAAACCTTCCTTAACCCCACACCAACCTCTAACAACTGCCCTATCTCTGTATTTACTATCTTCCCCACCAAGCTGCCCAACAGCCTTGTATACAGATGCTTTCTCCATTTTCTTACTTTAACCCACATCATTGTGTCTTCCACAGCTGCCCCCCACCATGCCACACACACACACACACACACACACACACACACACAACCCACCAAAACTACTTTTGCCAAGACCACCGGTAACTCCCAGGTTACTAAATGTCATGAGCACTCTTTAGGGTCTTCATCCTACTGAACTCTTCAGTAGTATTTGACCAGTTAACCCCTCCTTCCGTTTTGAAGCACTCTCATCTTTCTGTTCCTATGATGTCACTGTCTCCCAGTTTTCTCGTCTCTTGCTGTGCTTTTTGCAGCCTCCCCTTCCTTGAGCAAACCATACTAACTCTTTACTATTTGTACAAGTCTACACACTTTATACTTCTAACTGCTTTAGTCCTCAAAACAGTCCTATGACATAGATGTTACTATTTTCCCCGTTTTGCTAGAAAAAAAAACTAAGACACAGAGAAAAACTTTGCCCAGCTTACTTAGTAACTACAACAGACAAGATTTGAACAGACAGTTTTGGTACTGAGTCTGTGTTGTTTAATGCTACATTTTGCTGTCTCTTTACCTGTATTAGAATAGAATAGAATAGAATAGAATAGAATAGAATAGAATAGAATAGAATAGAATAGAATGGGTTGCAATAGCAAACAACCTCAAGATCTCAGTAGCTGGACAAGAGTCTATTTCTACCTCATATTTAATGTCCAGGATATATCTTCAAGGATTCTGCTCCACAAAGTCACCCAGGGACCCAGGTAATGGAGGCCCCAATAACTAGTAGCTGCAGAAAGGGGAGAGAGCAAGAGTGAGAGCGAGAGAGAGAAACTGGAACATTACATATGGGTTTTTGACTGTGATTTCCACTCACATTTCTTTGACTAGGGCTAGTCCCATGACCCTACCTAACTGCAAGAGGGATGGGAAACATTGGGAAGCAAATGGAATACTTGCTGAGATATTGTATCTGCAGTACTAAACTTTATCTTTTTATTTTTATTTTTCAGAGACAGGATTTCATTATGTTGCCCAGGCTGGCTCAAACTTGTGGGCTCAAGCAATCCTCCCACCTCAGCCTCCTGAGTATCTGGAATTACAGACATGAGCCACCATTCCTGGCTCACAATACTAAACACTTGTTTTCTCCCCAACTTCTAGGTTCAAGGGGTACATGTGCAGGTGTGTGACATGGGTAAATTGCATGTCATGGGAGTTTGGTGTACAGATAATTTTGCCATTCAGGTAGATAATCAGCATAATACCCTATAGGGAGCTCTTCAGTCTTCACCCTTTTCCCATCTTCCACCCTCAAGTAGACTTCAGTGTCTATTGTTTTCTTGTGTTCGTGTGTACTCAATGTTTAACTCCCACTGATAAGTGAGAACATGTGCTATTTGGTTTTCTGTTCCTGCATTAATTTACTTAAGATAATGGCTTCCAGTTCCATCCATGTGTGGCAAAGGACATAATTTCATTCTTTTTTTGGCTGTGTAGTATTCCATGGTATATATGTACCATATTTTCTTCATCCAGTCCACCCCGATGAGCATCTAGGTTGATTCTATGTCTTCACTTTTGCAAAAAGTGCTATGATGAACACACTTGTGCATGTGTTTATGGTAGAATGATTTCTATTCCTTTGGGTATATACAGTAATGGGATGACTGGGTCAAATGCTAATTCTATTTTAAGTTCTTTGAGAAATCTCCAGACTGCTTTTCACAGTGGCTGAACGAATTTCCACCCGGCCAGCAGTGTATAAGGATTCCCTTTTAACTACAACCTCACCAGCATCTTTCATTTTTTTTCTTTTTAATAATAACCATTGCAGTTATAACTTGTATTTCCCTAATGATTAGTGAGAGTGAGTGTTTTTGATATGCTTTTGGCCACATATATGTCTTCTTCTGAGAAACTGTATATAAATGCTGGAGATTCTCCAGACTCAGTCTTAGGCCCTCATCTTATTTTCCATACCTTTACTATTTATGTCATGAAACTTCATGATTTTATATATTTAGCCCAGACCTCAGCCTCATTTATGAGTACCAATCTTGCCTATCTGCTTACTTGACATCTTTAAAAGGTATATAAAAAACTTGTTAAATTTACATATTCAGAATAAAACCCTTAGAGCTCTCGCTCATCATAGTTTCTCTCCTCCCCTAACCTATCTCATTTCAATAAGCGATATCTCCATATATTTTGTCATTTCTGCCAAAAATCTGCCTCCTCCTTTACTTCCCATAGTCAACCCGTAACCAAGTCTGGAGGAGCCTATCTTCAAAATAATGTTAAATTCACCCAGTTATCACCAGCACTGTCACTCTTGTCTAAACTGCCACTACTTCTTTCCTATTTCCATAGCTTCCTCCCTGCTCTCCCTATTTCTTTTCTGCTGCCCTTCTAGAACATTCTCCACACTGCAGCCAACCTAATCTTTGTAAAGTGCAAATCAGATTATGGATGATACCACTCCTTACCCCCTCAGTGGTTATCTATCTTGCTCAGGGTTGGGTCCAAAGTCCTTGAAGAGACCTACAAAGTCCCCCCCAGTTGAGTCCTCACCTATTTCCCCAACAACATCTTGTCCTATTCGTCCCTTCCTGCACTACTTGCCCGCCTTACAGCCCTTCTCTGAGTTCCTTGAATTTGCCACACACTTACCAGATCAAGCCTTCAGACATGCTGCTCTCCTGCTCTCTCATTCCTTAGAGTGCTCCTTTTTTTTTTCTTTTCTTTTTTTTGAGATGGAGTCTCACTCTGTCGCCCAGGCTGGAGTATAGTGGCATGATCTCAGCTCACTGCAACCTCCGTCACCCAGGTTCAAATGATTCTCATGTCTCAGCCTCCCGAGTAGTTGGGTTTACAGGAGCACACCACCACACCTGGCTAATGTTTTTGTATTTTTGTATTTTTAGTAGAGACGGGGTTTTGCCATGTTGGCCAGGCTGGTCTTGAACTCCTGACCTCAGGTGATCTGCCCACCTCAGCCTTCCAAAATGCTGGGATTACAGGCATGAGCCACTGTGCAGTGCTGGGATTACAGGTGTGAGCCACCACGCCTGGCCTAGAGTGCTTTTTTTCATCCTCTACGCCACAAAGTCCTTCTCATGCATGGGTCTCATCCCAAACGTTACCTCCCAGGAGAGACCTTTCATGAGACCTCAATGTAAATGTTGTCCTCCTGGTATACCATCTCATCACAACCCACTTTTTCTTTATAGCACTTGCTACAATTTGTAATTACACATCTATTTTGTGACTTTAATATCTTACTCGCATGGAACCATAGCTCTATGGAAGCTATGGTGAAATGTATTTTTGTTCACCATTGTATCCTCTGTACACAATGTCTGACATATAACAGGTTGCCAGTCAACAATTGTTCAATGAATGAGCCAATGATAAAATAAACCCCTGCCCTAGAATACGTCTTCAGTGATCTGCAGATTCAGCCTCTCACAGAGTTAGCTTACCATCTCCCCATCCCCTCACTTTTAATCCATGTGGTTATGAAAAAGATCTTTTGTTGCCTAGGTCTCCAAAGAATGTGCAGAATTCGATGGCCTAGAATGGGCCCGCTGAGCCTGGCTCCTGAGGGGACCTAGGCAGCATTGCCTAAGGCTGAACTGCTCTGAGTCACAGACAGACTCAGCCCGGTGAAGTTCTCTTTTACTCATTTTAAAAAAATGATTAATTAATAACTGACCTCCTTAGTCCAGTATGCAAGTTCTTTCACAAGCTGACCCACCCTCCTTTCCAACTCTATTGCTGCTACAACCAATTGCCACAAACTTAGTAGCTTTGAACAACACAAACTTACTAACTTAGAGTTCTGGAGTTCAGAGGTCTGAAGTGAGTCTCACCGGCAGGGCCGCACTCCTTTCTGGAGGCTTGGAGGGGAAACCATCTCCTTGCCTTCCCAGTTTCTTGTATTCTTTGGTTCCCCTTCCTCCATCTTCCAAGCCAGCGATATCAGACTGAGCCCTTCTCACACTGTCTCCTCTCTGGTTCTCTCTCTTCTGCCCCTCTCTTCCCCTGACAAGGACCCTTATGATTTCACTGGGCCCATCCAGACAAACCAGGATAATCTCCCCATCACAAGATTAACTGATGAGCAACCTTAATTTCTGCTACAACCACTTTGCCAAGTAATTCAACATAGTCATAAGTTGTGGGTATTAGGATATGGACATCCTTGGGGGACCATATTCTGCCCACTACCAACCTCACTCCCTTCTGCTTCTCACTCCCAAACTCTACATTTTATCCACAAAGAACTTGAAACTCAGAATCATTATTCTGAAGAGCCAGGGTGGTAGGAATGAGGGCCTGCAGGAAACCTCACAAGTTGCCTTGGAAAGTTTCCCAAACGTGTTCTGCCTTCTGTACTCTCCATACCACAGATCACACACAGCATTCCAAAGTTTTTCACCTGAAAAAATTTGGGTCATTGTGAGGATTCAATGAATTAACATTTGTACAGTGCTTAGGGAAGCAGGATAGTGGATGAAAAAAGAGCTTGCACTCTGGCTTCAGAAGTCTGAGTTCAAATCTTATTTATTTATTTATTTATTTATTTTGAGATGGAGTCTTGCTCTGGCACCCAAGCTGGACTGCAGTGGCATGATCTCAGCTCTCTGCAACCTCTGCCTCCCAGGTTCAAGCAATTCTCCTGCCTCAGCCTCCTAAGTAGAGCTGGGATTACAGGCACGTGCCACCACACCTGGCTAATTTTTATATTTTTAGTAGAGACAGGGTTTCACCATGTTGGCAAGGCTGGTCTTGAACTGCAGATCTCAAGTGATCCGCCCGCCTTGGCCTCCCAAAGTGCTGGGATTACAGACGCCCACCACCACGCCCAGCTAATTTTTGTATTTTTAGTAGAGATAGGGTTTCACCACGTTGGCCAGGCTGGTCTCGAACTCCTGACCTCAGGTGATCCACCTGCCTCATCCTCTCAAAGTGCTGGGATTACAGGCGTGAGCCACCACGCCCAGCCTTGGGTTCAAATCTTGATTGCCCAACGTTTAATAATTGTGTGACTCTAACAGATTATAAAATTTTTATAAATTCCCTCAAAACTTCTATTTCCTCAACTATAAAATGAGGATATCAAAAATACCCGTCTCACAAGGTTGCTGTGGCAATCAAATGAGGTAAGTCATGCAAAGCATTTAACATATAGTAATTGCTCCGGAAGACGAGATACTATGATTATTATACTAGAACCCCTAATAAATTGTAGCTTTTCTTTGTTGTTCCTATGCTTTATTTCATTCTTTCATCTGACAGATTCTCAAATCTCAGCTTAAACATTGTATCTTCAGGAAAACCTTCCTTCTCTTTCTTTCCTAGGCAGAAGTAGTTAATTATTTCCTCCTGTGCATTTCCATAACACCCAGCCTACATTTCTATTGTGGCATCAATACAATGGGTTGAATTAAGGATCTTGTATACCCCATCACCACCATACACATAAGAGATCATGAACTACTTGGGGGCAGGTTCCATGTCCCACCCATCTGTCTATACTTAGTGCCTGGTTCAGGGCCCAGGCAGTGGGATGTTGAAAAACTGTTTGTTGAGGCCAAGAGTGGTGGCTCATGCCTGTGATCCCAGCACTTTGGGAGGCTGAGCTGGGAGGATCACTTGAATCCAGGATTTCAAGACCAGCCATAGTGAGACTCTGTCTGTACGAGAGAAAAAAAAAAAAAAAGCCCAGGCATGGTGGCACACACCTGGAGCCCCAGCACTTTGGGAAACCAAGGCGGGAGGATCATTTGAGCTCAGGATTTCAAGACCAGCCTGGGCCACATAGTGAGACCTCACCTCTACTAAAAAAAAAAAAAAAAATAGCTGGGCAGGGAAGTGCATGCCTGTAGTTCCAGCAGCTTGGGAGACTGAGGTGGCAGGATCTCTTGAGCCTGAGAGTTTGAGGCTGCAGTGAGCCATGATCATGCTGCTGCACTCCAGCCTGGGTGACAGAGCAAAAACCTGTCTCAAAAAAAATAAATAAAATAAAATAATAAAATAAAATGTTCGTTGATTGAATAAACATAAAATTCTATGTTACTACTTAGAAATTAGCGTAACATAGAATATTTATTAGCTTATTTGTCTAATCGTCCATAGTGTCACTCTGTTCTCAGTATTCAGAATGGTGACGTGCACATTCTTTGTTTCCTGGGAACAGCATTCCTTGGGGTTTGAGCAGAACTGGTCCCCAGGGAGGGCTACAGCAAGAAAGCAGGATTTCCCCTTGTCTAGTCCCCTTTCTAGAGGAGTCTTAGGTACTGTACCTCAGCCCACCACCCCTCACTGTCAGTTTAGGGGCTTACATTCCCTGGTTCAGCAACTTGGCCCCACAGAAAAAGTCTACCCCAAGCAGAACAGGGCTGAAAATCATATTTTCATGGGATGTCAAACCTCCTCTCTTACCTTAAATGAAAGGTATTATTTCTGAGAGGAGAATGTCACACTCCACCACCAAAATTCTGCTTCCTCGGCAAAAACCCCAGCAGTTTCTCTGCACAGCTGGCAGCTCTCCACTCAAGGCCAATGCTAGGAAATTCACCAGGCCCAACGCAAATCATGAGAGCATGAGCCCCTCTGTGATTAAAACAAGGGAAAGCAAACTCCAGGAGCATTTGCTGTGCAAAAACAGGAGAGGAGAGCAGGAAATAAGGTCCAGAGACACCACCCCAGGCCCTACAACAGGTCTTAACTCCTCTTGGGAAATTTACCCATCACTTTACCTAATAAGTAAATTATCTGCAGCTCAGCAACCTCTGAGCCTTCCCTGTAACAAGTGATATCCTTTCACCTTCATCTTTGGTATATATAAAAATATATCCTTCTTAGCTGCCAAAAAGCTATCAGTTCCTTGTCTCTAAGCAATTCATGCTGGAGACTGAGACCTTTTTCTGATTCACCCACATGGAACCTGCTCTGGGATAAAAAGCTTTGTATGGCGCTGGGGAGGGTGGAAAAGGTGTCAGCCAGTGACTGGATTCAAATAAATGGGAAACTGTCTATACTTTTTAATGAGTGAGAAGGACCAGGAGGAGCAGGTCAGAATGTGGCTTTCTGTCCCTTGAGCTCCCTATTGTGTCAGCCTCCATGTGTGTGGCCTGGGGCCTGATCACGCTGTAAGTCCCTGGGAGTCCCAGGCGCACGGGCTGCTTACCTAGCTGGCAGCTCTAAGCATGGACACCCATCCACTGCGGCAATATCTTCCCAGATCCAGGGGATTCAGGTCCTACTTTTCCTCCCTAGCCATTCCCAGAGGCTCCTGCTTCCTGACAGAGATGTGAGTCTGCTTTGGGCATAACCCAGTTGATTAGCTCAGGAGTCCTGTGTCTTCTGGGTGCCCCGTGGCTGGTACCAACCTGTTCCATCCTAGTGCTCTCTGTGTTAAGCAGCTGGTCCGAGGGGCCAGATGTTTGCCAAGATGAATTGAGGCATTGACTTACGTGTGGCCTGCAAGCTGTCTTGGCAAGGTACCTCCTATCCAGATGTTCCATCACCCTGGCACCTGAGCCGACAGGGTGCGCCATAGCCTTGCGGAACCCTGGCTGGACTCCCTAGGGGGCCCGCCTCCTCCAGAAAACTTCCAGTGACAAAGAGTGTCCTCCTGACCGAGGACTCTCAACTCAGAAATCTCCAGCTTGCTCCTCCAGCACCTCAGTCCATTGCATGACTGGGGGCTGTATGCAAACATTTGCTTTGATTTGTAAAATGATCCATATAATTAGGGAAAAGAGTTAAATAAAGGGACTGATTTCAGAGAGCAGGCTCTTAATGACACTAATACCTGACAAAAGGGGTCATTATGATAGGCTAATGGGCCTTGCCTGGCGTTCAGCTCTCTCAGGACACAATCCAACACACTCAATTATCTGCTAATCAGGGCCATTTTGTCAGAGGTTATTGCCCTGAAGTATCAATTATAGGAACATTATTAATACTTTATGGGGAAACCACATGCATGAAAGTGTTAAACTCATGGGGCGAGCCCTTCAGCCCCCTCCTCACTTGGACCCATAAGATAACAATCTCTTTTTGCCTCCATTTACCTCCCCAACTGGGGCTTATTATGACCCATTGGGTCTGCTGTGAAGGAGCCAGGGCCATGATGATGTTCGCAATCCTGTCACCTGTGACCAAGCTGGCAATCCCAACTCTTAATGCCACCAGCTGGCAACAGTGGCTTAGCGCAAAGCCAAGGCATTACTGACTCAAGATGTGAGGGGGAAACAGGGAGCCACTGGGGCTGCCAGAACTAGAAGTCTCTCTCCCTCCCTCCCTCCCTCTGTGTGTGTGTGTGTGTGTGTGTGTGTGTGTGTGTGTGTTTCCCTCTCTCTTCCTTACTATCTGTCTCTCTCTTTCTTTCGCTCCCTCCCTTCCTTTCCTTTTCCTCCTCCTCCTCCTCCTCCTTTTCTTTCTCTCTCTCCTCACCCCCTCAATGTGGTCCTTTCAAGGAAATGGAGAAGAGATGGACAGGAGGCCCGCCACTTCAGAATACAGTCTGCTCAGGACACAGTCTACGCTGCTTCCTAGAACCCACTGCTGCATGCTGGACACACGGATTTCGCCTCTAAGGAGGCGCCACCCAACACAGAAATGAGGAATAACTCTAAAATGTGTTGTGGTATAGAAGACAAAATGTGTTAAGAACTTTAGAGCCAGATCAGTCCTGATTCAAATCTCTGTTGTACCACTTGCTGGCAGCAGGATTTCAAGCGAGTCACTCAGCCTCACTGGGCTCTGGTTTTCCAATGTCCTGAGAGGCAGTGTACCATAGTGAAGGAAAAAATAGGCTTCAGGATGCTGGCTTTGCCACTTACTAGGTGTCCAAGCTTCAGTGAGTTATTTGGCCTCTTTGGACCTCAGTTTCTCACATGTAGGGCAGAGATGGTTACATCCATATGCGAGAGCCCTGGTGAAGTTTAAACAATAATGTGCGCACAAGCGGTGCGCAGTACTGGGTACATTTCATTCACAGGGAGCGGGATACTAACTTTGAGGTGGGGCTCTGAGGTTGAAATGTTTGTTACTAAATAAATAAGGATCCCAAACACTCAGAAACAGGAAGATCTCTCTGCTCCTTCACCCTTGAATAATTAAACAATTGCCAGCAGGACAAGGGTTTACTGGTTTTTCCAGCTGGGAAAGAGGGTGGTAGTGATCCCCTGAAAGTCCATCCAGTGTTCTGGCATCCTGGGAACGTGCCCAGCCTGCCAGGGGGAAGCCGCCTTTCGGGAATGGATGGGACCCTCCACACCCGTGGCCCAGCAGGCCTAGATCTGCCTGTTACAATCAGGACAACTTGCAGAAAGAAGACGGTGCCTCGTCAGGATCTCCTGTAATCTGATTTATGCAGTTTAATCTCATAAGAAAAAGGAAGCACGAAGAGATAGGAGAGTCTGCTCTGCTACTTAATGGTCTCTCTCATCTTTGTCAGCTTTACTCTGTGGTTAAGGAAGTGGAAATGTAAAATGTGGTTGTGTTCACGCATTGGCCAATAGTTGCTGAGCACCTCCGAAGAGTTAGCGATGTGATCACAGTCTAGAAGCGGGAGACCAACTCAAGAACAGATCAGTTATACTGGAGTTTGATCTACAAAAGTATCTATCTACATGCCTAGAGCTTCATGTAATTCCCGGTCAAGCTAAAGGAATGTGAATTATTCCATCTGGGGAAATGAACCGAACCACAGAAATGCAAAACGCTCAAGTGTTAGGAGAATTGTCAAAACTAGGTGGTCATCTCCCGCTCAACTGAGCACAGACCTCAAAGAAACAAATTTCAGGTATAACTATGAGGTTTTAGGCCAAGAGGCTTAGCCTACACATCAATAAAAATACAGGAACAGGCTCTGCAGCCTCTTACCTGGAGATGAGAGAACCAGCAACTGAAGGCACTTGGTTGACCTTAGCAGAATCCAGTCCAGTGCAGAGGGATGACCAGCACTACAATTCTGTGTCCACCTGGTATGGCCAGAGAAAAGGGAACCAGCACTTACAGGCAAAAGGCCTCGAAATCCTGCCTGTGACAGCCTGACCCAGGGTTCAGGGGTAGGAAGTGTAGGTGGAAGGAATGAAGGTGCTGAGAATGCACCCTCCTGACCCTTGATTATGGCTTATAAATGTGCCGTTTGGTGGGCCTGGGTAATTAGTGTTTGCGTTAAGCAGTTACGGGGTTAAGTGCTACCAGGGGTTTGATCTGGGCTGACAGAGTCTGAGCTGCAGAGTGGGGTGGTTGCCTAGCAACACCACCTGTAGCACATTAAGCAGCCAGTCAGCTTTGTCAACTTCTAGCAGAGGCTTTGTAGAGCGGATGACAGAGAGGAGGAAGGTGTGTGGGGCACAGAGGTGGGAAGCTGGACAGTGGGTCTCAGGATGCAGGAGGGTTCTGGGGAAATCAAGTGTTTGTGTGAATTCCACAAGAACAGCTTTATGTCTATGTTCCTCAAGCAGGAAGCAGGTTAACAGCTCCAGGTGTGACTCCAGGACAGTTATCCTCTTGCTGTCACCTGTTCCTAAAACCCTCACAGCAGCAGCTGAGTGAAGTAGGAACCCCCCTTCCTCAACCCAAGCCCCCTCTCAAATAAAGTGCCTTGGATTGGGTGATTGGAGAGGGGGGAATGAGGGAGGAGTACTTTCATGGTTTTGTTTTCAGATTCAAGAGGAATGGGGGATATTTCTGCTGACCCGTCTTTGAGACAGCAACCACAGAAAACAAAGCTGAGACCCTGAGAGAGTAAGATCTTTGTCACCACCTTCCCTTCACACCTCCCATGCACTTCTCTGGACTTCATCTCATGCATGCCTGAGATATGGCTGGAAAAAAAGAATAGATTCGAGGAAGGGTAGGGAGCTTAGCGATATTGCTGCTGCCTTGGTAGTATTCACGGCCTAGCTAACCTCCCAGATTCCCAAACTGCCTCTGAGTGGCGGTGGAGGGATAGAGGGGTGCACCTTCTAAGAGTGGGCAACCCAGAATGAAGCACTAGCAATTGGGTGGCATGGGATCAACTCCACTTCTGTCACTTGTAAGCCAATAGCCTTTGGCCGATACCTGTCCTGAGACTCAATTTTCTCATCTGTAAAGTGGAGGATAATTATATGTGCTCCACTTACATTATGAAGATCAAAGGAGGCCGTTTAAGTAAAAGCATGCTACGAAAGCTATAAATCCTCCTACATGTATAAGGTATTAGTATTACAAAGAAGATGCCGATATATCTGCTCTTTCGGGATGGCCTGAGCCATCTGCTGTTTGGCCCACAGCGAAGAGCAGAGGAGCAGCCACATGGCTGTGTTGCCGGGTAACTTGGTGGTGGAATGGCTCTGAAAGGGGGCCTATTCAACTCTGCTATTCTAGGTTCACTGGTTCAAATCCAGCCCTAGGCCAACAATTACTGTAATCACTGGGTTTGGAATTCAGAGAGTCTGACTTTCAGAAGACCTTTTGCTTATCTATGACCTACTGAGTTTTCACCACAAACTTATGCATGTGATTACAAGGGAAGCTGGGAGACTGCAGAACCTGGCTTGTGGTCCCAAACACACATCCACCCACCCTCCCCTCTGCAGGCCAAGGCTGCTCCTTCTAGATTATCTTAAAAGGCAATCTGTGGGCTGAAGGGCATGTTGTTTACCCTCTGGGCTTGGAAATAAGTATAGGCATGGCCGAGCCACATCTGACACTGCCTTCAAGTGGCCTAGGCCTACCCAATCCTCCCTGCACGTCTGAGAAAGCAGGAGTCTCGCTTTCTACACCATAGTTAAGAGAGCTCCTCCTACCCTTTAAGCCATACCACATCTGATTAGGAAAAAAAAAAAAAAAAGTGTGTGTATATATTCAGAAACCAGCAGATTTAAGGTCCATCCAGGCTGAAGTAGAAACTTGCCAGCCCAGAAAGCACCAAGCCTTCTATGTGATTTTGTGGGTTTTCTGTGTGTGTGTCTGTGGGGCCTGCAAACGCCCTGCCACACCCAGCGTGACAGACGCTGTGTGTGTACGCAAGCCGCTCGCTCCCCGGAACCCCTGCTCCGTGTTGTGCCGTTATTTTCATGCTCTGGGTTATATTTAACTCAAGTCATAATATTTGGGGGGTTGGAAGCCTGCTGTTTCACCAAGAAAGGCATTTGAATATTCTCAGTTCCAGAGAATTCCAAGGACTCTGGGAAGAGTGAGGCGGTTGCCCCAGATTTGCTTGACACATCGTGGTCACGTGGACTCCATTAGTAGCGGGCTGAGGTGCCGAGCAAGCAGCCTAAAGGAATGTTGTAGAAACAATGAAGAGGAGCCCTGAGTGATGTCAGCAGGAGGCTGATACCTCTGGGGGTCCCAGGCAGCTGCCTCACACATCCCCCAGGGGAGGGAAGCACTAATTGGCAACACCCCCTGCCTCGTCAGCCCCCACCTCGTACACCCCATGTCAATCCAAGGGGATGCAGAACCAAAGTCCCACGTGATGTGAGGGGAGGCGTAACTCAGCTCATCCCCAACGGAGGCTCTCACTCATCTCATCTCTGATAAGAAAAGCAAGCATCCGAATGGAACCCCATCCAAATAGTGGGGGGGGTCACAATTTTACCCCAAAAAAGGCCTGGCAAGGTTAGCATCGGCAAAGTACAAGTCATCCATAAAGGGTGGAAACAAGGATAATATTATTTATTATCCTTTAAATATTAAACATAATATAAATATTTAAATATAAATATCTAAATATTAAATATAAATATCTAAATATAAATATCTAAATATTAAATATAAATATCCTTTAAATATTAAATATTATTTATTATTCCTTATCGTAAGAAGCTATCCTTGAAGACATAGCTAGATTCACCTGTTTCCAGACTTTATGGACACCTTGTATATATTTTTATTTTTTATTTTTATTTTTATTTTTATTTAATTTTATTTTTTTTGAGACGGAGTCTCACGCTGTTGCCCAGGCTGGAGTGCAGTGGCGCGATCTCGGCTCACTGCAAGCTCCGCCTCCTGGGTTCACGCCATTCTCCTGCCTCAGCCTCCTGAGTAGCTAGGACTACAGGCGCCCGCCACCGCGCCCGGCTAATTTTTTGTATTTTTAGTAGAGACGGGGTTTCACTGTGGTCTCGATCTCCTGACCTTGTGATCCGCCCGCCTCGGCCTCCCAAAGTGCTGGGATTACAGGCTTGAGCCACCGCGCCCGGCCGTATTTTTAAATTCTGAATCTCTAAGTACATTTCCTGAAAGTTCTTTCTATATTATATGATAAATTTCTCTGCAAGATTCAACTCTATTTCTTTTTCTTGTAAAAAGTATTTTTCTTGCTTTTTTCTTTTTTCTTTTTGAGACAGGGTCTCACCCTGTCACCCAGGCTGAAGTGCAGTGGCACGATTGCAGCTCACTGCAATCCCAACCTCCTGGGCTCAAGCGATCCTCCCACCTCAGCCTCTTGAGTAGATGGGACTACAAGTGCACACTCAGCTAATTTTTGTATTTTTTGTAGAGACGAGTACTCGCTATGTTGCCCAGGCTGGTCTCAAACTCCTGGGCTCAAGTGATCTGCCCGCCTTGGCCTTCCAAAGTAACCCTATTTCTTTCACACCATTCCTCCAAGCAACAGAGGATAGTTTGCGCAGGTTCCCAAATACACTGAGGTGGAGTCTGCGAGTAGTTGGAGATGGAGGACAGCTAGGATTGCAACATACTTTTCATTATGGTGTCTAGACAGAAGCAGGTCTCAAAGTTGCAGAAGAGGAGAAGGCAAAGTACCATATCCCAGGGCACCAAACACTGTCTAATCCTCTCACCCGTGAGAGTAGCTGGCCTGAGGCCTGCAGGGTGTCCTGTAAGAACAGCTCCTGCTGGTGCCTTCAAGGGTCTTGCCAGGTGCAGGAGTCCAGGAGTCAGTCACTTGGGGAGCAGCAGATGAGGGCTACCCCAGTCCCTAGCCACTGCAGGCCACACTGTCATCTCCAGCCTGAACCGATGCACTAAAACCAGCACTTGCTTCACATTCATGGGAACTGACATATGGTATAATTTTTTTTTTTAATCTTCCAAGTTCCCAAGGCAGCTTTGACGTGAATATTAATACTAACATAATTTTATGATGATTAGAGAACACAATTAGGGGCTATTAATAATGACATAAATAATGACATTTAAGGCCTCATTTTAATTTGAGTAATATTCAGTCTGGTGGTATTTAAACAGCTCTGTCTAGCACAATTAGTATAGTACTGGGGTGCAGTCACTTTTCACAGAATCCATCAGTCCCACCTCACCAACACACCTCCACGGCAAGGGAGACAGATGGAGGACCCTGCCCCACACCTGAGACGCACTCAGAGACAGCCTTCTGCTGCAGCCTTGACTTGGCCCCCAGGGATAGGTCTTTCGGACAGAGGACGTTGTGCAGAGATTTCAAGAGTCTAAATTGGGAAGGAGTGCTGGTGGCTGGATTGAAGTTCGCTAAGTTGTCCGTTGTTCCAACCATAGGTACCACATCTCCCCAAGAAGGTGGAGGAACAGTGTGGGTTTCCATTTCCAGCTTCCCTTGGCTAAATCCTACTTGACCTGCAGAACATGGCTCCCCACTGAGTCCCACAAGCCCCCCCAAGCTCTCGTCTTCTGCAGCATCATTCTAGGCTGGCCACAGAGTACTGTACACTCAAGTGTAGTGATCTGTTTACTTACCCATCTTCCTAGCAGGCTGCTCAGTCTTGGAGGGGTGAGGCTGTGTCTTATCTGCCTTTAAACCCTCAGCTCACCAGTACATAGCTGGCTCTCGATCAGTGCTTGTTGAATGACTTAACAACAAAATGACAGCAGGTTCTGCCTTGCACCCATGGGGCGTGTGTTGAGGCTGGTGTACTATTATGGCATTTCACTCTCAGAGCTCTAAACTGCATCTTCGTTTTTGTTGTGTGTTGTTTCTTTTTTTAGAGATAGAGCCTCGTTCTGTCACCCAGGTTGGAGTGTAGTGGTGCGTTCACAGCTCATTGTAACCTTGAACTCCTGGGCTCAAGCAGTCCTCCCACCTCAGCCTCCCAAGTAGCTGTGACTAAAGGCATAGGCATGCACCACCGTACCTAGACTTTTTTTTTTTTTTTTTTTAAGAGATGGCTGGTCTCAAATTCCTGGGCTCAACTGCTTCTCCCACCTCAGCTTCCCAAAGTGCTGAGATTACCGGTGTGGTCCAAACTGCATCTTTTGGGTGTTTATGACCAAAAGCAAACATGTGGGAAATGGCTAGGCTGGTTGAAGAGGTGCACAGTAAGGAAATATCTGTGAACTGTGAGACTTCGTGGTTAAAAACCAGTGGCCCTTAAGACTTAAATAACCCAAGATCCTTAACCTGTGCGTTTACCAACTGGGGGAAACATACCCTAGTTGCATGACACGTTTTGCAGTTGTAGACTACATTCTTTATGAAGAGAATTAGCAGATAAGCCTGGACTAGAAACTAGGTTTTCTCCCCATTCAGGTCTCTAGAGTAGAGAGGAGAAACTGAAATAGCAAACTTCCTGATAAGTGAGGATTATAAATGAAGAAAAAGGAGAAGGAGGGTAAAGAGGAAGAGGATCGGAGAAGGGTGGGAAGGAGAAGGGAGGAAAAAGGTAAAGGAGGAAGTGGGGAGGAAGAGGAAGAAGAAGGAAAGCTATTTGTTGAGCGTTTTTCATGTGCCAGGCACTTCAGTACATAACACCCATTATGTTCTTTGATCCTCGAAATAATCCTAGGAGATATATACTATTATTATTCTCACTTCACCAACGATGAAGCTCAAGTTTAAAGAGGTTAAAGTAACATGCCTGGTCACACGGTAGCATGAAGCTGGGCCAGGCTTCAAGCCTAAGTCTGTCTGATTCCAGAGCCCAAATTGTGACCACCCACTGTACTAGGACAGGTGACAGAGAAGGATTAGGACAATGTGGGATGCTTATGTCACAGGATAGGGAAGGCCACCTGCCAAGTGGATATGATAGATGAGGCAGCTTGCTGATGTCCCTGCCACCTAAGGACCCTGTGAAGTCTGCAGGGGAAGAATGAAAATCCACTGGCCAAGGGCCAGCGCAGGGAGCCCTAGAGCTGATGAGGGCAGGAGTCTGGCCCCCTAGAAAGGGTGGCACTAGACATACCCAACAACAGGGTTGGCGGGTGGCCAACCTCGGCACTGGCTGACAGTGTTTTGG
This sequence comes from Macaca thibetana thibetana, assembly GCF_024542745.1. NCBI lineage: Eukaryota > Metazoa > Chordata > Mammalia > Primates > Cercopithecidae > Macaca > Macaca thibetana. Next base: position 107,431,027 of record NC_065591.1, on the reverse strand, counting down.
CAGAGGCCAGCGAGAGTGCGGAGGCTGGGGCAGGGTCCGTGAGCAGCAGGGGAAGTTAAGTGGAACCCTTTCTGGGTAATTGACTCTGTCTGCCCATAGGACCCCCTGCCAACCCCAGGCAGGCACGGCCTGACATGCTGCAACCTGTCTGAAGTCTGTTCTGCAGAGGCAGAGCGCCTGGTTGACAGTAGGCTGGTAATTTTGTTATAAGACTCACCCCTTCAGTTGCAAGCTCCTTTTGTCTGAATCCCTGATGCGGAACTCAGGGAACCATCTGAATGTACACCAGTGGTGGCAGCAACAGCCGCAATGTGGCCAACAGGCAGGATGGGGGCTGGGGGCTCCAGGCTGAGCCCCCTGGAGGGTGAGATGGGGGCTCCCCCTACTCACCAGCAGCCATCTCAGCAAGCTGGTACCCACCCACAGTGCCACGTGCCCACTATCAGACAGGGGCAGAGAGTGCAGAAGGGCACTGGGTCCCACACCAAGGGATTCTTGTGGCAATAGGAGGCCTTGAAAGCCCCAAAGCTGGTCACTCATCTGTTTTCTCCTTCCAGGGCACAATACATATTTTCTACTGCCACTGGTTATCATCCCTTAAATCCTTCCCTCTCTTCTCTTAGTCCACACGGCCTGGAATTCTGCCCATCCATCCCTTACACTCAGCCACCTCAAGGAACAGCAGGAAATATCACCTGCTTTGACAGGGAACCAGGATTCGAATGCCCTGACCATGAGGGGAAGCAGTTGCAGAGGGCAGGCAGGGGCTAAGCAAGGGGCACAGAGGAGGTGCAGGCACAGTAGTCAGGGGCAGCACGGAGATGCGGCTTTGTGGGACCCAGGAGGGGCAAGAAGCAGGGCAGCCAGCCAGAAACAAGTCCAGTGTCAGGCTGGGCTGCTGTTCTCCAGCCTCCTCTTTAGGCTCTGGGGTTGCTTTTCACTTTTGTTTAACATGTGTTTAAACTGAACTTCTCTTCTCTTCTCCACTCACCTGCAACTTCTCCTAGTGCCCTGAGCTCTATGACTAACACGGCTCTTCTCCCAGCTGAGTTATCTGGGGCCATTCCTGAACCCACCTCAGCTGCCAATCAGAGTTAGAGTTGCACTGATTTCACCCCCCAGGGACAGTGGGGTGCCATCTACAGGGGTACCATTGTTTCCAGTCTAAGTTAGGTCCTTCGACCCTCTTTCCTAGACTAATACAATAGGCTCCTAACTTACTCCCAGGCCTTCTATCTGTTCCCTCTTACCTGCTATATCAGAATTACATTCCCAAAGGGTAAAAATTATACCCAATTAGCTGGGTGTGCTGGTGCATGCCTGTAGTCCCAGCTACTCAAGAGGCTGAGGCAGGAGGATCAGTTGAGCCCAGGAAATCAAGGTGGCAGTGAGCTATAATCACACCACTACACTCCAGCCTGGGCAACAAAGTGAGACCCCCATCTGTATATACATAAACAAATAAATAAGTAAATAAATAAAATAAGTTTTAAGAAAATTATCCCCAACATTTACGAAGAGCTTACTACATGCCAGGCATTAGTCTAAGCACTCCTCACGTGTTACTTATTTGATCTGTACAACTCAGTGCAGTCAGGACTATTTATCATTCCCATTTTCCAGAGGAGGGAAGTGAGGCACAGGGAGAGTAAATAATTTGCCCAGTGTTACGTAACTATGAAATGATCGAGCCAGGATTCAAAATCTGTACGCTTCTTCTTAAGTCAAGAGTAGCAATGATCACATTACACCCACTCCCTTCTCAAAATGTTTTAGGATCTCACCACCACAAATCCCAGCTCCTTAGCATCCCACGCCTTCAAATCTCTATTCTAACACCTCTTCCTGCTTGGTGTAACCCTCTCTGCCCTCCCTGCACTCCAGCTGAAGGTGCTATGTTTTCTTCCCCAAGTACTAACAGCCTTGGTGCCTTTGTTCTGTGTTCCTTCTCCCCGTGACACCCTTCTGCTACCTGCCTACATACCCCTCTTCTCATCTCCCACCCCAGCCAAAAGCCTGTCTTTGTCCCTGTCGAACTCCTCTTAGGAGAGCTGTTTGTTCTGGTGGCAAGCACATAGGCCTGAGAAACACCGGGTTAACACACTCACTCTCGTTATTGGCTGTGTCACCTTGAAAAAGCAAATTCACGGCCGGGCACGGTGGCTCATGCCTGCAATCCCAGCACTTTGGGAGACTGAGGCAGGCAGATCACGAGGTCAGGAGATCAAGACCATCCGGGCTAACACAGTGAAACCCCATTTCTACTAAAAATAGCAAAAAAAAACCAAAACAACAACAACAACAACAACAAAAAACAAAGAAAAATTGGCCGGCCATGGTGGTGGGCGCCTGTAGTCCCAGCGACCTGGGAGGCTGAGGCAGAATTGCGTGAACCCAGGAGGTGGAGCTTGCATCTCCAGTGAGCCGAGATTGCACCACTGCACTCCACACTGGGCAACAGTGCGAGACTCTGTCAAAAAAAAAAAAAGAAAGAAAGAAAGAGAGAGAGAGAGAGAGTGCGGGGGTGGGGGGGGGAGGGAGGGAGGAAGGAAGGAAGGAGCAAATTCACCATTCTGAGCATCAGTTTCACTGCCTATAAAAAGGGGATGATGATAACAGTACTTATTTGCAGGAGTTGTTGGAAGGATTAAAAGAAGTCATTTGGGAAAAGCACCGTCTCCTGCTGGACTCTCAATCAAGGTCAATGTTCTTTCCCTCAGTGTCCTCCTGCATAGCATGTATCACTGTCTCCCGGACATTTTAGCTGTTTGAGTCCTCCAGGAAACTGTAAGTTACTTAAAGGCAGGCATTATGTCCTGTTACATTCTGAAGTCCCCTGAATGCCTTACTGAATACCAGATATTGCTGCTCTTCAATAAATATTTTCTGGCCAGGTGCGGTGCATCATGCCTGTAATCCCAGCATTTTGGGAGGCCAGGGTGGGCGGATCACCTGAGGTCAGGAGTTCGAGACCAGCCTGGCCAACATGGTGAAACCCCGTCTCTACTAAAAATACAAAAAAAAACTAGCCTGGTGTAATCCCAGCTACTCAGGAGGCTAAGGCAGGAGAATCACTTGAACCTGGGAGGTGGAGGTTGCAGTGAGCTGAGATTGCGCCACTGTACTCCAGCCTGGGCGACAGAGGGAGACTCTGTGTCCAAAAAAAAAAAAAAGTTTTCTGTTTGAATCTATTTAAATGCTTGCCCAGTGTTAGCAAGTTAGAGAGAGGATTTACGTACCAAAGAAAGTGGATGCAGTTAACCTCTGCATTCCCTTCAACCTTGAGAGACTAGAACTTAACAGTCCTCCCACTAAAGAGAACTTGTGCAAAACACAGAACTCTTTGCCTATCTTATTCTCAGTGTCACCAGTAATGTCAGCTTGAGGTCACGCTGACTCTTCAAATCTGTTTCTAGCCCGTCCCATTTTTCTCCTCCACATTATTTTTTCCAGGGTCCTGGCATTTCCAGTCCACACCAGGAAGCTGAAGTTCTCCGGCAGCCCCAAACCACGACTGCCGCTGGTGGAGAAGTCAACCCGGCAAATAGAAATGTCACTCAATCATTTCCCCGCACTTTCCTCCCCTTGCCCTTCCCCACCGCATATAATGAGAAACTTTTTGCCCAAATATTGTTTGAATTTCAAATACACAATTTCCCTGGGGGTGACCAGATGAAAAGAGAAATCTGGTTTGCAACATAAGACCTCTATGCGGAAGTCGCATTGAGCGAACACCGAAACTAAATTTTTATTGAGCTCCTTGAAATGACAGGAGCACATCAAGGCAACCAAGCTCCGTTTTCACTGTGGTATGCTTAAATTATTTTAAGGGAGCACAAAGGAAGCACCCCTCAAGGGGGGAGAAAAGAAGGAAAGGACTTTAAATGCAGTGCGCAAGATGGTAAATCTGCTCATAGTATCTCATCCATTCCTAGCTGGGCTTCTTAACTGGGGGGAGGGGGGTCCTAGGAGCCCCTAGGGCAATGATTCTCAACCCTGGCTGCTTTAGAATCTCAATCCTGGCTGCATTAGAATTACCTGGAACATTTTAGGAGGGGGGGAGGGAACACTAATGCCCAAACCCCACCCCGAACAAATTAAATGACAATATCCATGTATAAGGCCCAGATCTCAGAACTGTATTAAAAGGTCTGAGATAATTCAAATGTGCAACCAGGGTGGAATGTGTACACAGACTTGGAGGATGTCACTCCCCTGAAGTAGCAGGTACATTTTTGTATGCATGAGAATATGTGTGTTTTGCTGGGGGTGAGGGGTCATAACTTTCAGACAATTCTTAAAAACATCTGCAACTCAAAACAGGTCTTAATAATAGGTCTGCAGCTTGGTGTCTCGGGTTCCTTCCGGCTGGAAAATGATGCACATCTAAGATTTGGTTATTAAGGGTTAGATGTTAATGGGCAAGAAAAAGGCAGGTCTCTGGTTCCTGGAGGAATGACCCTTGTTGATCTGGATCCCAGGTGGCAAGAAGCTGTCAATGAGGGACCAGGGAGACTAGTAGGGGATAAAAGATCCACCGAAAAATAGAGTGATGTGTTCTTGCAGAGAAAAACTCGGAACTCAGTGCAATTTATGATTTAGGCAGCCCTGCCTGTGACTCAGCTGACAGCTGTGCCCAGCTTGGCCTCTGAATCTGGACACCAGAAGCCAAGTCTACAGAGACGGATGACTGCCCAGGATCTCTTATTCTGGGAGCTCCATATTCATGGCTGATCAGTGCACTTCATAAAACTGGCCTGAGCACCAGCTTCTAAGTGTACATTGAGGGACTGGAGGGAGGCAGCAGGCAGAGGGTGGGTGAAGAGGAAGGTCCAAGCCTCTGAATAGTGTCCACAAGACTAGCGAAGCCCCTTGGAGCCTGCAGCACCCTCAGAACTTAATTTCAGTAAATCCAGAGGACCTTAAGGTTTGTGCGAATATCTAAACTGTGCTGCCAGCTAAAGGAGGAAGGGGTAGGGAGGGAAAACGGTCTGTTCCTCAGCCCCCAGCAGCGCTCCCTGGGCACTGGAGGCCACTCTGTTGTGAACATCACTGGCCCCCCTCCTCTTACCCACCAAGGGCCTGGTTGGATCTCTGAATTTGGGCTCTGCCAGCATCAGCCAGGCCCGCCTGTAGCAGCACTATAGCACTACCCCTGCCAAAAGGCAAGAGGGCCAGCCTTGGGGCTTCCCAGCCCCAAGTCAGCTGCCTAAGTGCTCAGCCCTGCTCATGAAAGGGCCCCCTCTTCCTCTCTTTTCAGCCCTGTGCTCTAATTTATCCTCCCCTTTGATAACCAACTCCAAACACATTCAGCCGAGGCCGGGCCATCAGTGCACAAAGGCCTGTGCTCTCCCGGCTGAATGCAGCACTTCACTCTTGGGGGGATTTCTATAGAAGGCGAAATCCACCAAACAAGCTATTACACTTAAATCAGACAATGCCCGAGGTGACGGCGAGGAGACCAGCGTTAATGACTCAGCTAGCAGCGGGCTTCTCTATTTTATAGCTCTACCACAGCATGAGAGAGCAACCCGCTGCCCTTCCCAGCCTCTGCCAGATCCGTCTCCTCCTGCTCCGGGACTAGAAAGTTGACCCGCCATGTCTGCTGGTTCTCTGAATCCTGAGGGTGAATTCCCCCTAGGCCCACTTAGACTCACTCCTGATTCCCTCTTTGCCTCAGAAAAAGAATGGAGGAGTGAAGTCCTGTCTGCCCCCTTCTCTCTCTTTCATTCCAAAGATGAGGAAACCATGGTAACTGTTGACAGTCACAGAGTTGGCTGGTGACACAGCCAGGATTAGAACCCTTGTCTCTCATCTCATTCAATTAATACAAGAACTAATATAAAATAGATGGTGCATGTAAAGTACTTAGCATAGTTTCTGGCATACCCAAATACTCAATAAATATCAGCTGCTGTTACTTGTAGAGGCATCACTTTATACAGTTTATTTATTTTTATTTTTATTTTTTTGAGACAGGGTCTCACTTTGTCACCCAGGTGAGACTGCAGTGGTGCAAACATGGCTCACTGCAGCCTCAATCTCCCGTGCTCAAGCAATCCTCCCACCTCAGCCCCTCAAGTAGCTGGGACTAGAGGCGCACACCACCACACCTGGCTAATTTTCATATTTTTCTGTGGAGATGAGGTTTCACCACATTGCCCAGGCTGGTCTCAAACTCCTAAGCTCAAGCCATCTACCTGCCTTGGCCTCCCAAAGTGCTGGGATTACAGGCATGAGCCACTGCACCAGGCCTTATATAGTTCATTCATCTGTTTATGGAGTGCCTGTCATGAGGCAGGCAGTCTGCAGGGTGCCTGGCATAAAACAGTGAGTATGATAAGTCCTGCCCTCCTGGAGCTTACCTTCTAATGTGAGATTCAAACAGGTCAATAGGCAGACGCAGTACAGAGTGGTAGGCCATAGAATAGTGAAAGTAATGGGTGCTTCAGGAGGTCAGAGGAAGGGCATCTAATATAGACTTTGGGGCTCAGTGAGACAACTGGTGTCTCACTGAGACTGAAGGCAATGGGTCAAAGTTAACCAGGGGAAGGCAGGTGGGAATAAAGGGGATGAATTGGGGTAGATAGAGATTTCTAGGAGGAGGGAATAGTCAAATGTGCAAAGGTGAATGACAGCCAGATGAATTTAAGGAAATGAAAAAAGTCAGTAGGCCAAGAAGATTGGGTAACACGGGGCGAGGACGCAGTGGCACAGGGAGGGAGGCCGATGGTCAAGAACAGAGGCACAAGTCATCTCGTGAGGTTCGTGGTGAGCCATAGAAAGGAGCCTGGACTGTATCCTGAGGAGTAAGGGAATAAGATCCAAGAACACAGGACCTACTGAGGAAATTGGATTGGAGAGCAGCTGTGGTGAGACCAGGGAGCAGGTCCAGGGACCAGCTTGGCACTTGTTCCACATCCCATTTTAACACATTACTTGGTTCTAATCTTGACTCACCAAATAAGGCCCCCCATTAAGACAACTCATGAAGGGGAAATAAGTGGAAGAAAGACAACTACAGCCTCAGAAGCCAAGAAATAGAATAATGGGTTTGGTTTCCCTGGCCACTTGAGTCATTATCCAAAAAGCCTTCGGCACCATGCAGTTAGATCAAATTCTCTTCCACCAACCAGATGTGTGAATTTCGGCAACCTCCATTTTCCCATCTGTACAATGAGGACAGTTTACCAAGTAATCGATAAACTGCCTTACAGTTCTCACATTCTATGCTTTCATGACTTGAAATATGTATCACATATTTTGATTCTAGGATGCCTTGTTTTGCATTTTAATGTTTATAAAACCAGGACAAAATGATTCTCATCTTAAAATAGAGCAGACACAGTTCATCAAAATCAGGTAACCTGCACAATAATCAAAGACATTTCCTCTTCCGGGTTCTCACCATCGAATCCAAGCAAGGACCAGCTTTGACACCCACCAGGAAAAGCTGCTTGGGAGCTGCATTCCTGAACAGCTCCCACCTTTCTGAGCTGCCTGTGCACAGACCCACGGTCTTCAGGAGACCCTCTTTCCCAAGCCCTCTGCCCTCAGGCCTGCAGGGATAAGGTTTTGCAGAAAGCTACAACCATCTCTCCCTTCCCAGCAGCTCTGGCAGCTGCTAAGGTAGAGGCCAAAGCTCCAAGGGTTTTGGGCAGGTGAACAAAACAATAAATTCAGGCTGGTGTGGGAGAAGAAAAAAAAAAAAACACCTCAGAGTTGTTTCTGGCTGGAAAATGCTCTCCATCCTGTGGCTTTAGGACACAGGCAGCATCGCATCCAGAGGCGCACAGCTGCATGGAACAATTCAAAAATTGCCTTGTTGGACTACAACGTGCCAATTTTTCAAATCTAGAGCCATTTTCACTATTACAGTGTGTGCAGTCTAAGCCGGGAGAATTTTCTTCTGGGAGGGAAAATTGATTCCGAGGTTACCATTAACCCCCATTATCACAGCACGCCCCATTCCAAAACTATTCTTGGGAACCAAGGGGGCTAGAGGAAGCTATGGAGGCCCATGGCGAGGTTGGTGCCCAACATCACAGGTGCTAACAGCCAAAGTCCATTAGCCCCATGTCTCAGAAGGGCATGAAAGTGAGTGAGATGGAGAAGGGGAGAGAGAGAGCATAAAATAATCGGTGGCCAGGTGTGGCGGCTCACAGCCCTGGTAATCCCAGCATTTTGAGAGGCCAAGGTGGGGGATGGCTTGAGCTCAGGAGTTCGAGACCAGCCTGGGGAACATGGTGAAACCCCATCTCTACAAAAAAATACAAAAATTAGCCGGGCGTGGTGGCATGCACCTGTAGTCCCAGCTACTCGGGAGGCTGACATGGAAGGATTGCTTCAGCCCAGTAGGCAGAGGTGGCAGTGAGCCGAGATTGCACTACTGCGCTGTAGCCTGGGTGACAGAGCAAGACCCTGTATCCAAAAAAAAAAAAATAAATAAAAAGAAAAAGAAAAGGAGGAACTCTAGCCTGGGTGACAGAGCAAGTATCAAAAAAAAAAAAAAAGTATCTGGGCATGTGTTTTCCCAAGAATTCCTAGGCTTTGGAAGTTTTCCCGCATCCCTCACTTCATTTGTATGGGTTGGGAACTTGGGTGAGCCGAACAGCAGGAACCAAGGCTAACACCTGCATAAGACTCTTTTCATTTTGACATGAAATCCTCCCTGGTAACCGTCCTCTCCAGCTGGGGCCAGAGCCTGGTAGAGGAATGTTCCCCAGGAGCTGACTTAAAGGCTGCCCATCCCATTTTCATTCCTATACCCAGCTGCTCTGGGCCCAGGTGCGGGGACCCAGGGGCAGAAGGCTGCTGGCTTGTCCACTCCAGGTGCTATATATGGAAAATCACTCTAACCCATTCTAAGCACAGTCAAGAGCCTTTATTATGGCATGTGCTATGACCTCCACCTTGCCAAACCCACCAGCCCAGCCAAGAATGCAGTGGAGATAGTGGCTGCTGCAAAACAAGGAGAGAAAGATAGCTGTGTGGACAAAGGAGGCAGCAGGTGACCTAGGAGAGGAGCACAGCCACTGATCTCGCCATCTTTACCTTGTCATGACATGGCAGTCGGTACTGGTCTTGAACCTAGAAAGCCCAAGTCTGAATTCTGAGTTGACCTTGGACTACTTACTTACTCTCTCTGAGCTTGTTTCTCTTCCTATGGTCTGGAAGTAAAAATAAACACCTAGCAAAGATGTTGTCCACATTAAATGACATAATGTGGGAAAAGAAGTGACAAATAATGGTTGTTCAACAAATGTCAAATAAAGATATGATATATATTGTATTGTCCCTGTGAATATAATGTAATACAATGTTTCAAGTGGCTCAGCCTTCATGTATAAATATACTTAATACATTAGTTAATTATGAGAGGAATTGGATACATACAGTATATATCAAATACATATATATGAAAGAAACTCAGCATCCATTCTATTTTTTTAATTTTTATTATTTTATTGTTATTTTTTTGAGAGAGAGTCTCCTTCTGTTGCCCAGACTGGACCGCAGTGGTGTGATCACAGCTCACTGCAGCCTTAACCTCCTGGGTTCACGCAATCCTCCAACCTCAGTCAAGTAGTTGGAACCACAGGCGCACACCACCACACTATGCTTATTTATTTGTTTGTTTGTTTGTTTATTTTGTAGAGATGAGGTCTCCCTATTTGCCCAGCTTGTGTCAAACTCCCAAGCTCAAGTGATCCTCCAGCCTCAGCCTCCCAAAGTACTGGGATTACAGGCATGAGCCACCACGCTGAACCCTGGCATCCATTCTAAAATGTGTCTCTGTTGTTCATACAAGACAGATTCACTGTCCTTGGCACAAAGGTTTGCTTCAGATTCTGGGTATTGTGGCTACATCACTGGCTAGCTCTGAACTTTAAAAGTTCCTCCCGCCTGCCCTCATCCCTTCTCTAGGACCACCAATAAATAAGCCCCTCCTCCTTTTCTCCGGGATGCCACCTGCACACACGGCTGACCTCCTCTCCTCCCTGGAGTGGCCAGTCTTCCAGAAGTGTATTGCAAAGGAAGGCCTTGATGACTCGGAAGTACTGGAGAGGAATGCACTCCAATTCAGCCCAACATTGAAAGCATCTGCCAGTGCTGGGCCCTGGGGCACAAGATGAGCAACCTAAGGGTTGCCAGGCAAGCGCAGGTACCAGATACACACACAGCTCATTCGAACAATAGGTAAGAGAGGGCAGGCGCGCCAGGAGGAAGCCGGACAGATGGGGTTCATGCGGAAGGAGGCCCAAGGAGGGCGCCGCCAGGAGTGGACACAGCCGTGGCTTCCGTGCCTGCGGACACTGGGAAGTTGACCTCTCTTAGTCACCGGGTGATTTGTGCAGGAGGGGAGGGGTGGGGAGCTCAGGGCTAAGTGCTGACCGGACGTCCCTGTCAACACAATGTTCCGCCTGGCCGGGCCTTCATATATAAAGATATTTAATGAATTAGTTAATTAATGAGAGGAGTTTGATTGATAGATCATATGGCGCTCGCAGCAGGGTGAGTCTGACCCCGATATCGCCGCCTCGGCTGCAATCCGTCCCCCTCATTGGTCGGGAGAGCGCGGTCGCTCCGGCAATTTGCATGCATTTAATGTAGCTCTTTAATAGGATGTAATGTTAGCGAAAGCCAAAAGCGCAGCAGCTGTAACTTAAAAGACAGCCCCATTACTGCAAGCCTTATAATTAGGGTAAGAGGGAGACTCGGTCTGCCATATGTTAAACTCTTTTGAGGTTAATAGCTCTGTAAGATTTTTGCAATTTAAAAAAATTACACTTGAAGGATGATGACAAGGCTCATCAATGAAGCGCCTCTTCACTGGAGGGAAGGGACAGAAGGATCCCATGTCCCCCAACGTCCCCTTCCTTGGGGACATGGCGAGGTGGCCCCTGTCCTCCCGCAAGTCGCCCAGACTCCTTTCTTTCTTTCCTCTCTGCACCAGCTTCCTCCACCCGGCCCCATTGGCGCAAAGCTGCTTTCTTACTCCGTGGAGTTGGATCTCTCCCCCCGCCCCCCGCAGTCTCTGCTTCCGCAGGTCCCCGGCATCCGGCCCACGGAGGGCGGGCGTAAGGCGCTCCAGCGCGCGCCCAGGACCAAGGAGAAGCGCCGCGCGTGCTTACCTTGTAAAGTCGCAGGCAACTCCAGAGCAATTACGGGTCCCCGCAGGTTACCTGGCGCTGATTGCACAGCCAGGGCCCGAATCAGGGAACACGCAGCAGGCACTGCCCGGGGGGGAGGAGAGGAAATCGCCGGGAATTTGCTTGGTAATTACCTGGCACAAGGCCCTGGAGGTGTTTGCCCCCTCTGTGCTACAGCCCACGCGGCTAAGGGACGCGACAGCGGTGTGGAGCCTGGTCCTGGGCCTGGGGGAACCGAAGCCGGCAAATGGACCCTGGAGGGCTGGCCCCTGTGTCCCAGCTGTGACATGTAACAGGAAGGCCTCCCGCCCGCTCCCCGCGAAGAGCCCAGCTGCACCCTCCTGGTCTCTGGTGTCTTTCTCGAGTGTCCCTTCCCCGTGACCCGAGAGCACCGGGTGGGGGGCAGTCATAGGGGAGTCGCTGTAGAGACGGGAGATGGTCTCTGGAGACTGGAGCAGCCTCCTGCCGCAGGGTCCCCTCCCACGGTCTGTGCTTGGTGGGGGAGCAGGGGAGAGCCGCCTGCTAGGCAGATTCTCTCCCCCAGGAGTTCTGTCTCCTGTGTCCTTCCCCTCCCCCTGGCTCCCTTGCGGAGCGCGTGGGTGACGGACCAAATTTCTGATGACAGACACTCCAGACAAAACAACAAGGGATTGACAAAAAGAAATCCCTCTTATTTTTTTTAAAAGGGGCCCTTGTTAGAAGGAAACTACAGGACCAGTAAAATTACTACTAATTGCACAATTATCTGATTATCTCTGGTACCAAAAATACATGAGATCCTTTCTGCCTCCCAGCTACTTAAAGAATTCTCAGGGACACTTCTTGGGGAAGCAGACAGGTCGCGCTTGTCAAAACCTGGAAAGACCAAAGGATATAAGGAAAGGGGATGTATGGGTGAGGATGGCAAAGGGAATCACATTGTAGATCCCTAGAGAGTAGAAGAAAAAGTTTAGAACAGGCTGGGAAAGAAATGGAATGCAAGAGAGAGTGCGGCAGAAGAGGGTTATGGCCATGAATTATATAAATCACAGCTAAAAGAGCTTATGAGATCATTTAATTCTAACATTATCCCTATTCTGAAGGTGAGATCCATAGAGGTCAGGCCACTTGTCCAAGGACTTAGGAGCTGGAAGGTGTGGAGGGATGAGGGTGAAGTGGTGGTGGAGCTGGAAGGTGTGGAGGGATGAGGGTGAAGTGGTGGTGGAGCTGGAAGGTGTGGAGGGATGAGGGTGAAGTGGTGGTGGAGCTGGAAGGTGTGGAGGGATGAGGGTGAAGTGGTGGTGGAGCTGGAAGGTGTGGAGGGATGAGGGTGAAGTGGTGGTGGAGCTGGAAGGTGTGGAGGGATGAGGGTGAAGTGGTGGTGGAGCTGGAAGGTGTGGAGGGATGAGGGTGAAGTGGTGGTGGAGCTGGAAGGTGTGGAGGGATGAGGGTGAACTGGTGGTGGAGTAGCCCAGCGCATTGGGTCACAGCTGTAATCCCGGTATTTAAGGAGGCTGAGGCAGGAGGATGGCTAGAGCCCAGGAGTTCAAGGCTGCAGTGAACTATCATTGTGCCACTGCACCCAAGCCTGGGCAACAGAATGAGACCCTGTCTTTTTTATTATTTTTTTTTTTCAGAGACAGGGTCTTACTCTGTCATCCAGGCTGAGTGCACTGGCACGATCTTGGCTCACTGCCACTTCTGCCTCAGGGCTTAAGTGATCCTCCCACCTCAGTCTTCCAAGTAGCTGGGCTTACAGGTGCGTGCCACCATTTCCTGCCAATTTATTTGTGGTTTTTTTGTAGAGGCGAGGTCTGCCTATATTGGCCAGGCTGGTCTCAAACTCCTAGGCTCAAGCAATCCTCCCACCTCAGCCTCCCAAAGTGCGGAAATTACAAGTGTGAGTCACCTAGCCTGACAGACAGACCCTGTTTCTAAAATAGAAAGAAAGAAAACATAATGATAAAACAATAAAATTAGGCTATCTTCTACACCCTCACTGCCTTTTTGGGATAGAGATAATGGTCAGTTTCTGTGGTCAAGGTAGAAGAAACCTTTGTATTATACATCTTGATATAAAATGCTACCTACTGGTAGCTACTAAAAGTGAACACAACACAACAGCAATGGCTAACTTTTGTTAGTGCTCTGTGGTTTCTAAAGCATTCCCATCTGCTTTCTCACATAATTCTCTCTCCTATGCTGTTCTGTCAGTATCCTCCATTTTCAAATGACTTAAGCAAGACTTAGATGGTTAGGAAGGAAAGGATACTAGGAGCTGGTTAGATGAGTGGAGCTGGTTAGAAGGTCTGTTCCCCTGAGAGGCTGCCTAAGTCTCTAATATGGTTTGGATCTGTATCCCCACCAAATCTCATGTTAAATTGTAATCCCCAGTGTTGGAGGTGGGGTCTGGTGGGAAGTGATCGGATCATGAGGGTGGATTTCTCGTGAATGGTTTAGCACCATCCCCATGCCGTTCTCATGATAGTGAGTGAGTTCTCTAGTTGGTTAAAAGTGTGTGGCACCTTCCCACTCTCCAGCTGTCTTGCTCCTGCTCTGGCCATGTGGCATGCCTGTTTCCCCTTTGCCTTCGGCCATGATTGTAAGTTTCCTGAGGTCTCCCCAGAAGCTGAGCAGATGCCAGCATCATGCTTCCTATAAAGCCTGCAGAACTGTGAGCCAACTAAACCTCTTTTCTTTATAAATTGTCCAGTCTCAGATATTTCTTGATAGCAACGTGAGAAGGAACTAACAGCCTCTCACAACTTCTCCCCAGAAGTCTCACAACATGTCATGGGAACACCTAAAGTTCCAGACCCAGCATCTTTGCAGTGCATCTCAGAGCCCTCCCTGGGGAGAGGAGCCAGGGTTTGAGGGCTTTCTCTACTTGGGATGGACGGAATGTATATAAGGGGCTGTATACATGAAGCTTGGTTACATGATTTTCTTTATGTTCATTACTTCTTTTCAGTCAGTGGCTTGGGTGCCTTTTGCACTTGGTTGTGGTTTAGTCATCTGGAGCTACTTTCCCATGGGAAGGTGCTTCTCTTGGCCCACCAGCTTGAAATGTCATTGTTAGGTCACTGGTGACACCTCAGTTCTTTGATGGAAGAGGTGCTTCCAAGCCCTGAGTGCAAAGTCCACAGTACTTCCTGTTCTCCCTGCCTCCTACCTCATTAACCAATCAGGGTTAGGAGGAGAACTCCTCATAGTGCTCCCCATCCTGCCTGCTGCCACTGCTCAGGAGGGCAGAAGTGCAGAAGCGCCACCTCCATGAGCCTTGGGAATGCCAAGCAGAGTCGAGGGCCACTGAAGCTCCTTAGCAGTCCAGGCCACTGCTCCATAATCACCACATCCCAACCACGCAGCCCCCTGCAGAGCACCGATGGCTGCTAGAGAATTACCATCCACAGATCAATAGCGGGGCGATTACTGGGCCTTGCACGCAGCCAGCAGGGCTTGCTCTGGAGGAGTGTGGAGACGCATGCAGGAACATAGGTTCCCTTCATTAGGGCAGCTGGACTCCAGGTGAGACCAAAGCAAGGCTAGAGACTCCCAGGATGGGGGCTGGGAGGCTTTTGTGGAGCCATGGCTCTGAACTGAGGAGGAGTAAGAGAGAAGTGAATTGGCCTAAGAAGGCCTCTGCCTATCTGCCTATCTGCCCGGCTAATCAGCTCCCAGCATCCTTTCCTTCTACACACAGCCCACTTAAGAGAAGTTAATGAAAAGTAAACAAACTGATTTTTCCTATCAACTACCCCTTGATAGAAGGTCCCTTGGGCTGAAGAGGTCAATCCTCAGAAAAGCAGGATGTCTGAGGCCAGAGCAGGCACAGAGCTATAGCTTAAGGCTATCTCTTGATAAGAGCTTCTTCAACAAAGGCTGCAGGCTGTAGGGAAGCTCCTTCCCCCAAGACTCAAGCCCTCCATTTATCCATCAAACACCATCCCTGTGATACAGACACTAAGAACAGAAAGACAATCTGACTTATCCTTCCAGGAGTCTATAGTCTTGTAGGAAAAATAGAAACATGACCGCTAGACTTGAAGAATATTAGACATCTCTAAGTTCAACACCCTCAAATTACAGAGGAGAGGAAACAGAGGTATGGAGAGTGAAATGACTTGAGTAAGGTTTCCCAGCTTCCAGGGTCCGATCTGCACCAGGTGGCCTGACTCACACTCCAATGTTCTTCCCACCATGAGGCAGAATGAAGCAGGTGCCAGCCTCTGTTGCCGAGCCTTGCCAGAGAGCCTATCTCCCTTGCCTTTGCCTAGCCCTGACCACCTTCCTCACTGCTTCTTCCTTCCAAATTCAAATGCGTGATTAGCAGCCACTCCCCAATCCCTCCTGCTCAACCAGAGGTTTGGGATTTCATTTCCAACCAGCAGAGGAATTGATAACATTTAAGTTATTCAAGTTACAAAGAAACATCCTCCTCAATACCATCTGTTCTTGGGGAGGAGAGCCTTGGCCAGGAGAGACATAGAGAAAGTGGGGACAGGAAGAGAGGGGATACCGGTGGGGAAGAAGGATGATGAACCACAGCTGGAGGCCTCTCCTGGTCAATGAGGGGAAGGCATTTCACAATCTGCCTTCTTTGTCAATGGAGATGGGATAGGGTACTCCTTGCTGGTCTTCTAATATGCAGGACAAGCTCCCAACTCAGGACCTTTTCATGGGCTGTTCTATCTAGATCCCCCAGATATCAGCACACCTCACTCCTCCACCACCTCTAAGTCTTTGCTCAAAGGGCACCGTGTCAGTGGAGAACTACCATGACCTCCCTACTTAAAACTGCAATACCCTTCCCCCAGAATTCAGCATTCACCACCCCCCTTACCCTGCTTTCTAGTTCTCCCTAACACTTAATGACTTCTAGTTTAGTATTTAACTGATTTATTCATCATGTCTTTTATGTGTTTCACCTCTGCCACTACTAGAAAGCAAGTGTCGAGAGTGCAAGGGTTTTGTGTGTTCTGTTCATCGTACCTAGAATACTGCTGAGCATATAGTAGATGCTCAATAAATATTGGGTCAAGGCATGAATTAAGTAGTGAATCAAGAGTCTTCAGATATCAGGGCTGGGAGAGACCTTGAAGATAAACTAATCTCTAACTCTCAATTTGCAGGTGATGAAAATAAAAGCCAGAGAGAGTAAGAGAAAGTTTTGTAGAGAAGGTGATGTTCAAGCAAGGTTTTCTTTTCTTTCCTTTGTTTTCCTCTTTTGCAACTCTTTCAGTTTGTGCATTTGTTCATTCATTCATTCTTTCACTCATTCATTCAGAAAATATGTATTGGACACTACAACATACTAATCACTGCATAAACATAATATTTAAAATTTAAATTATTAACCATCATAACAATAATTATTATATTTTAATGTAATATTGATCATTTTCTTCCAAGCCTCTTGCTAAGCACTTTACATGCATTATTTCATATGAACAACCATACACACTATTATTGGCCTCATTTTGCAGATGATAAAATTAAGGCTAAAGATGCTACACGGCCTGCCCTAGCCACACAGCTAGAAAGTAGAGGAGATGAAACCCATGCTGAGGCCTGTTTGACTCCAAACTCTGTGCCATACCACTGCATCTTGTCCCTGCTCCCCACTCTTTCTTTTCCCTTCCCGTCTCTGGGATCAAACCAAATGGCCCAATCGAGGTGGCAGGAGAGTCAGCCAAGGTCACCCCGAGCTGAGCCCTTTTGCGGCTGCACAATCCTGCCACTCCACTGGCTCCCTTGAAGCTACCTCTCCCTGTCCCATCTGCTCTCCTAGTCCCAGCCCCAAGCTCCAAGCCCCATATATGAATGCCGGTATGACTCACAGCACCAAGATCGGTCCCTGGGAAAAAGGACTCATAAAACCTTACAGCAGTGTTATAACGTGTTCTTAGCTTTCACAGGCATCCTGGGCGGCCGAAACTGGGCAGATGGGCAGGCCCCATAGACCCAGAATTGATGAGAACCGCTACAATGTTTGTGTGTGTGTGTGTGTGTGAAGACAGTACCGTCTTTTAGCTGCCTGATAGGGGAAGGGCAATACAAGAAATGAGCATTTCTTCAGCTCTTTACAGTTTAAAAAGCACTTTCACATGTAATGTCCACCAGATAAGGTAGGTGTAATTTCAGAGTCACAGATACGGAAACCAGCAGAGAGCCAGAACTCAGAATTGGGCTTTCCTTACTGAATTCAGATTTGGTGCTCTGTTCCTGGGACCAGCTGGCATGGTACTAACTCTCAGTGACCTCAGCTACATCTGCCCACAGAGACAGATCCTGGCAGCATCCTCCTCGGGTAAGGGGGCACAGTCACCTAAAGTGGACATTGACACAACCACGGAGTCTCAGTCCAGGCCCTGTTACCAGCATATCCCAGAGCAGCCTCTGAGTACATTTCTGTGACCGACACCCAAGGATAGGGGCTTTTTCACCCACATCCGTGCTGTAGAAGTCCTAGCTCGACTCCTTCACCTCCCTTCACGCTCCCTGACTGTGCTCTACAAGCCATCCCACCTTTCATGTCCAGTGCAGACCCACATTCGTGCCAGGCAAGGGGGCTCAGGGCAATGATGTGGTAACGATGCCTCACAGTTGTAATCACCCACACTATCTCATTTATTTGGATATTTCTGAGTTCCTAATGAAAAAGAAGTAAAGTGGGTCTTATTATCATCCCTGTTTTACAGATGGGGTAACAGATTCAGAGAACTCAAGCAATTTTTCACATGTCACACAGCTAGTGAGTAAGAGAAACAGGATCTGAATCAGGTATTCTGACTCAACTCCAAGTTTTCCTCTCTTCTCTTCGGTAAGTTTCTGATAGTCCCAGCTTGCCCCTAATTGTTCAGTTTGCCAATATTTCCAGTTCATTGGGTTTCCTGTTTCCTCCCAAATTGAAAGCTGGAGCTGATTCTCTTAGCTACTTTGGTCCAGAATGGGCATTTTTGGGCTTGTGAGTTTTTGAGAGTGTAGCTGAGCAGTATTCCTTACGTATCCATTTCCTTACCACTGACACTAACACCAGCCCCCAGTGAACACAACAGGCAGCTCTAAGATCGTCTCACTTAGGCCTAATTGAGGGACCCAGTTAATTCTCCTTCATCCTCCATTTATAGACCACTAGCCATTCCACACAGGAGAACACCTAGCATGGTGTATTAGTCCATTTTCACAGTGCTGTAAAGAAATGCCCAAGACTGGGTAATTTATAAGGAAAAGAGGTTTAATTGTCTCAGAGTTCTGCATGGCTGGGGGGACCTCAGGAAACTTACAATCATGGTGGAAGAGGAAACAGGCACCTCTTACATGAGGCGAGAGAGTGTGGAAACTGCCACTTATGAAACCATCAACTCTCGTGAGAACTCACTCACTATCACGAGAACAGCATGGGGGAACCTGCCCCATGATCCAGCCACCTCCCACCAGGTCCTTCCCCCAACACATGGAGATTACAATTCGAGACGAGATTTGGATGGGGACACAGCCATACCGTATCACATTGATTTCAATTGTCTTTCCCTGGAAACGTCACCATGAGGCTTCTCCAGCACTGGTTCCCTTACGGCACCCTGCTCCTTGTGTGGTAAACAGGACCCTGCACTAATCTGGCCCCTTCCTGCTCCAGGAGCCTCATGTCTGTCTGTGCCTTGCCTCCCACTGTGCCCCAGTCACTAGCACTGCCTGCAGCCTCTCCAGGGACCCTGTTGTCTCACCCTCCTTCCACGCTGCTCCTTCCCACCTGGACTGCTCCCCTACATGGAAGGCCCTACCCAGGCCTCTTGGCCTGGCAAGTGCCTACTCATCTGTCAGGACACAGCTCAAATGTCACCTCCTCTGTGAAGTCTTTCGTGGTACACACCCCCATCTCCCCTGCCGTAGAAATCCATCACCCCTCCTCTGCACAGCCCTCACTGAGCCCTAATTAAAAAACTAGCTCCCCGCTAGGTCTGAGAGCATTTTGAGAGCAGGAGTACTGTTTTATTTCTCTCATCATCTACAAAGCTTATCACAGAGCTTAGTAAACTGGAGATGCTATATGTGCCTTCACTGAATGTAACAACACATGAACCGATAAACAGTCAATTCTACTTTACCTGTGGAAAGGAAGGAAAGCTACACCAACACGGAGCTTAAAACTTCACCTACGTCTCCATCCACAGATGCCTGGATAAGCAAAATGTGGTAAATAACATACAATGTAATTTTATTCAGGCTTAAAGAGGAAGAATATTCTGACACATGCTACAACATGGATGAAACTGGAAGAACTTGTGCTAAATGAAATAAGCCAGTCACCAACAGACAAACATTATGTAATTCCACTTATATGAGGTACCTACAGTAATCAAATTCAGAGATAGAAAGTAGAATGGCAGTTGCCAGGAGCTGGAGGAAGGGAGTAGTGGGGAGTTGGTATTTCATGGGTACAGATTTTTAGTTTTGCAAGATGAAGAGTTCTGGAAACGGATGGTGGTGGTGGTTGCACAACAATATGAATGCACTTAAAGCTACGGCACTGTACACTTGAAAACACTTTTTTTTTTCTCTCTCTCTCTTTTTTTTTTGATGGTAGGGAGGGAGTCTCACTTTGTTACCCAGGCTGGAGTATAGTGGTGCAATCATAGTTCACTGCATCCTTGAATTCCTGGGCTCAAGAGAGCCTCTCACCCTAGCCTCGCAAGCTGGCATTGCAGGCATGTACCACCATACCTGGTTGATTTTTTTTATTTTTATTTTTTAATGGGTAAGATGGGAAATTTTATGAGATATGTATTATGCCACAATTTTTAAGAATGAAAAATGATTTTCAACTATGTGTCTGAGGTCTTAGAGGGTGTGGGGGTTACCTGAAGAGCTGGAGTAAGCACTGTTTGCTCCCTGGGCCTACTTGCTTTTCATGGAGAGAGGAAGTTCTGAGGGCAGGAGAACAAAACTAGAGGGTTAGTCACTGGGACTATGTGAAAAACTATTTGTTTCTTTTTTTCTCTCTCTCCCCGGTTTTTTGTTTTTTTTTTTTGAGGGTGGGGAGTGAGTCTCACTCTGTTACCCAGGCTGGAGTACAGTGGTGCAATCATAGTTTGCTGCATACTTGAACTCCAGGGCTCAAGAGATCCTCCCATCCTAGCCTCCTAAGTAGCTGGGATTACCGGTGTCTACCACCATACCTGGCTTTTTTTTTTTTTTTTTTTTATGTTTTTGTAGAGACAGGGTCTGGCTATATTGCCCAGGCTGGTCTCAAACTCCTGCCCCCAAGCAATCCTCCTGCCTTGGCCTCCCAAAGTGCTAGGATTACAGGTGTAAGCCACCGGACCCAGCCAGAAAAAACTATTTGGAGCAGGGCATGTCTAGATCTTAGTGGCAGCATTTTCTAGGAACTGGTACCTGTACCAAGCTGGTCAAAACTTTACAGAGCAAGGTGCTAGGGGCTTGGAGATCAGGATAGATAAAAGGGGTAGGGATCATTCAGATAGCATCTCCCCTGAGCTGCAGAGAGTGAACAGGGAGAAGGAAATGACTAACAATTACACTTGTAATATTCATTAACTCCCCATGGCAACTCTGTGATGTATGACCTTAAACCTAAAGCAGCTAAGACTCAGAGAGGTCGATTAAGTTGCACAAGGTCACACTGGTTACTAGCAGAGTCTGGATTTGAATCCAGGTCTAAGTCATTGTTCATTAACAGCATTCACTGAGGTTCCTTGCCTGGAGGAGGAAAATGAGCAGGACTTGACCCTTGTCTGTTGGAGAAACACATCCTAAAAGAGTACATTGTCGTTCTGTGTACTGACAGATGTGTGCCAGGCTGCACTGGGAAAGAGCGGAAAGGCTTGCTAATTGGGCCTGGGGCAATCAGGAAGGTTCCCTGGGGGCGGGGGGAGGGGTTGCAGGGGGAGGCGGAGGGTGGATGGTAGGGACAGGGAGGAGTGTAGCAGTCTGCCCCTCCCCAACAACTACAGACCATGAGGTTTCAAGTCATTCCATAGCATTTAGCACCCCAAAGTGGAATTAAACTCCATTCCAGCTCTCCCCTTCCCCATATAACCAAGGAAAAGTTGCATCTGGCCTCTACCTCACAGAACAGCATTTGGGAGATATATACATACATACAGGTTTGTTTCTGGACTTGCACAAAGGCACAGCTCTTTGTCAACTTGCAGACTGCATTTCTGGGCTGTTTTGCTTTGAACACCTCATGCCCTTTGGCCCCTGAGAATGCTGGGAAACCAAAATGACAGCATCTTCCTTGGCCTAAACCTTGAATTTTTACCAGGACTCTCTCACGGACATCCTCTACAACCCTGCAGTGGATAGCCAAGGTGCTGGGGGGGGCACCAAGCAAGCCCCCTATGCAGAAGCACCAGGGAGAGAGGGTTGGCAGGAAGTCAGCCTCCCTTCTCCAGCACAAGCCGTGAGGGGGAAGGACATTTGAGGATGGAGCCTCAAATGCAGGCTGATTGTGAAGAATGTTTCACACATGGAGCTCCCGCCAGAAAAGCCTGACTCTAAAAACTCCAGTCAATGTGGTACTGTAGGGCTTATTTGTTTAGCACCTATTATTTGCAAGCTCTAGACTACCTGCTTTGGGGTTTCTAGTGGTGCCTATACCCTAGGAGGTCAACTGACCAGAACCCAACTAACTGTAATAAGGGGAAGGCTCAAAATGCCAAGAGATGCATCTCAAATGCTGTAAGAGTTCAAGGTGGGGTGGAGGGAGCAAGATGCTCCAACCCTGGTAACATCTCCAGCCAAGCCAGCCTATAAATGCAAATAGCCTAGGGGGCTGCTTTTACAGGAGAGTTGGGAGCAGATTGGATCCGTGACAGGAACCATTATTCTTCTGAAACGGAAGAGGCTATCGCCATAGACTGACCACTCCTCCCCAGGCAGGCAGCTGAAGCTGTCCCAAGCCTTGGAATTAAAAAAGAAAGAAGATGCTGATGCCCCAACTGGTCTGGAAAAACAAGATACAGGCTGGGTAGAAACAAAGTCAGGCTTCGGGATGAGATAGGCCTGGGGCCAATCTTGGCTCTTCCACTCAAAACCTGCATGACCTAAGGAATGACATTGAACCTCTCTGAGCCTTAGGTTCTCCTTCTATAACATGAGGATGACAATCCTTCCATCACAGGGTTGTTATAAAAATGAAACAAAGAGGTATACTATGTAAAGTCTTTAGCCCAGACCTGGTATGTAAGCACTAACTTATTGATAGCTTGTATTATTATTAGTGTTAGTAATAGCAGCATCTTTAGTGTTATTATTACTAAGATTTGCCTGGATGTTCCTTTTGAGCCACTCATAAATTTGTTCCATATCCTAGTAGGTCCTGGAGCCTTGGAAGTCTCCCAGCACTGTGGGGAGATGCCTTATTTCTGAGCTTGGGACATTGGTGAAGGAGCCTATGGTGCAATGTTGTCATTAGTACCTGATACAGGGTTGTCATGAGGATCAAATGAGCTAAACATACATGAAGAGCGTCTAGTAGTTCCTGGCACAGAGGAAGTGACCGACCGTGTGGTGTAGAAGTGAAGATTGAAGACTCTGGAGGCAGACTCAGGTTTGAACCCCAGCACCTATCATTACTAGCAGTGTGACCCTGAGCAAGTTATTTAAGGGTCTATCACTCAGTTTCCTCGCCTGTGAATTGAGGAGGGAAATAATAGTGCTCATTCCATAGAGTTGTTGTGGGGATTCAACGAGGTAACACAGAGTATTGGACTTGAATCCAAAATACCCAGATTTGAGTTCTGACTCTAGCAGTAAACAGTTGTGTAACAGTAGACAAATGACTTCACCTTTCTGAATCTGTTTCATTGCCTGAAAACTAGAGATACTAATGCCCATTCTGGCCAGGTGCAGTGGCTCACACCTGTAGTCCTAGCACTTTGGGAGGCCAAGGTGGGCAAATCAGTTGAGTCCGGGAGTTCAAGACTAGCCTAGGCAACATAGTGAGATCCTGTCTCTTAAAAAAAAAAAAAAAAAAAAGCTGAGTGTGGGGACAAGCCTATAGTCCCAGCTAATAGGGAGGCTGAAGCTAGAGGACGCTTAAGCCCAGGAGGTTGAGTCTGCAGTGGATCATGATCCCACCACTGCACTCAGCCTGGGTGACAGAATGAGACCTTGTCTCAAATAAAAATAAAAATATATAAATAAAAATAATGCCCATCCCACTTACCTTGGTGGGTTAATGTGAGAATTAAAGCATTTTGTAAACTGTAACGAATAATAGAAGTATAATAGACAAATGAAAAAGTGAAGTTGTAAAGCAGCATTATAGTTTTCTTAGAAATACTATAATGTATACATCTTGAGGAAAAGACATATAAACATATGTGCTTGTACAAACATGGAACATTTTCCAAAGACTTTTTATCTTAAACTCTTCTGTAATAATTGAATATTTAAAAACAAACAAACCAAAAAACAAACATGTTTTCCTCCCACAACTTAAAACTAAAGCAAGATCAGGTGCAGTGGCTCACGCCTGTAATCCCAGCACTTTGGGAGGCCGATGTGGGTGGGTCACCTGAGGTCAGGAGTTTGAGACCAGCCTGGCCAACATGGTGAAACCCCGTCTCTACTAAAAATACAAAAATTAGCCAGGCATGGTGGTGTATGCCTGTAATCCTAGGTACTCGAGAGGCTGAGGCAAGAGAATAGCTTGAAGCTGGGAGGCGGATGTTGCAGTGAGTTGAGATTGTACCACTGCACTCCAGCATGGGTGACAAGAGCGAAACTCCATCTCAAAAAAAAGAAAAAAAAAAAAGGCAATATCTCTCTGAACATTACGGAGTATTAGTAGATTGCCTAGAACTTCAGGTACTTTGGGTTTTTGCCTTGACTATGATGTCAAAATGAACAAGGCTGGGCATGGTGGCTCACACCTATAATCCTTTGGGAAGCCGAGGTCAGAAGATCACTTGAACCCAGGAGTTCAAGAGCAGTCTAGGCAACATGGTGAAACTCTATTTCCACGCAAAATACAAAAATTAGCCAGGTGTGGTGGCAAGCGCCGGTAGTCCCAGCTACTAGGGAGGCTGAGGCGGGAGGATCGCTTAAGCCCAGGAGTTGAGGCTGCTGTGAGCCACAATCACACCACTGCACTCCAGCCTGACAGAGTGAGACCTTGTCTCAAAGAAAAGAAAACAAAACAAAAGAAGCAGCACCCAGCCACATCCCCACTCTTGGCCTCAGTTTTGTTTTGTTTTGTTTTGTTGTTTTACATTCTCAGAGAGGGGAGTGTGGGCTGACCTCTGCAAGATGATATCAGCCAGCCTCAGTGTTTTTCATCTGAAAAATGGGACAGCCATTCCCTTTATACCACCAGCTTTACGAGGTTAGGGGTAAGATAAGGAAGTGATACCTATTAAAAATAAAAATGAAGACAAACAAAAACAAAACCCTTTTAAATCAATGTATTGCCTCAAACTTAAAATAGGTGAGCTTCTATACCTGTCTCAGGGACAGGTATTGGCCCCCACCCACAGCCCAAGGAAAAGATTAAAAACCACAGGCAGACCTCCCTTTACGGCACTTTGCTTTATTATGCTCTGCAGATTAGATTGTTTTACAAATTGAATGTTTGTAGCAACCCAGCATTGAGCAGGTCTATCAGTGCCATTTTCCAACAGCACGTGCTCACTTCATGTCTCTGTGTTAGCATTTGTATCAATGAAATATTTTTAAATTAAGGTATATACTCTTTCAGACTTAATGCCATTGCACACCTAATCACCTATAGTGCAAACATAACTTTTATACACACTGGGAAACCCAAAAACTTGTGTGACTTGCTTTATTGCTATATTTGCTTTGCTATGGTCTGGAACTGAACCCGCACCACCTCCAAGGGTATGCTGGTACTGTTGGTTTTGCCCTAAGGTTCTCCGTTGGGATCCACAGTGCCTTTGATCCTACACACAGCCCCAGCAAGCCTAGGCCCCTCCCCTCCCACCCAGACAACCAGGAGAAGAACCAAACCCACAGACGAGTCCAAGGATCCTGAGCCAAGGACTTCCAGAAGAAGCAAACCCTCCGAGGACTGGGGACTGATCTAGGACTTCCCTCCTCAACCAGACAGCCCTGCACAGCCAAGGCGGGGGAACCAGGAACCCAGGCTGGGAAAATGGCCTGAGCTCCCTCCTGCCTCGGTGCCTCCCTAGCTAGGGGCCACAGGCTCAGAAGCCTCCTGCCCTGTCCCTGCTCCCCTTCCCTTGGGCAGTGGCTGCTTGGTATTCAGGCCACATCACCCTTGCCTGTCTCCATTTGGAAACGGCTGTATGTGACCTCTCTCTGTGTCTCTCAGTTGCCTTTGTAGGTTGGGGGAGGGAGGGAGAGGCGTCTCCGCGTTTACCTAATTAGTGGTAATTAGAAGGCAGGGCCCGGGTGCTCTCCTCGCAGCTGTTCCTAAGGACAGAAGCTGGAGGCTGGAGAGTAGCTCTAAACGGACATTGGACACACTCTGTCCCAGGGCGCTCTGGCCGGACACCTCCCTCGGATCCCCGCCGCACTCCCCACGCAGCGGACACGCTCGTATCTCTTCCCATAGCTGCTGCTCCCAGGCGTTACTTCCGGGGCTAGCCCTGGATTCTCAGTCCCCAGAACCGCAGCCTTAGGCTATGTCAACCAGGCCTGGTTCCCATGGTAACCCAAGCCACGCCCCTAGGAGACAGCCTCTCCGGGTAATGGGCAGGCTGCCTTCCCGGAGAGGCTTTGGTTCTAGCTACCCTTGGAGTACGTAGATCCTTGCAAAGCCGAGAAGCGGGACCAACTCCCACCCTCTGGTTGGGTCCCGATTCCTTTTCAGCTCCCTTGAGCCCAGGCAGCAAGTCCAGAACTCCAGTAGAACCTCAGCTCTGATGGCGTCTCAGCACATCTATCCCTCTTCCCGCTCATCTCAGTAGGTGGAGCAGAATTAAGACGCCATGACCTGCCCCACCCCAACATTAGGCACCAGCTGTTGGGGACTGTCCATCCTGTCGATGCTTATTACTGATTCTGATCAACCTCTACGGAGATCCATTATCTCTAAACCAGGGAATGTACTATTAATTCCCATCTGTGCCGGATTACTTACAGTTAGTGGTTGGTAGTTTTCCATGGTCTCACAACACATCTTAATCAGATGGTGAGTGGGTTTAATTAGCCGAAGTATAGGTTGTATTTTTTTTATTCATATAACTACTTAATCTAATGGAAGCCTATTATCTGTGGCTTTTTCCCATGCATAATTATTGCTGTTTTTAATTGATGGTGCATCAGGGGTTGCAGCTGCAATATGGCAGCTGGAACACAAAGTCGCCTCTCCCCAGAATGAAGGTTGAGAAAACGAGTTGTCAGTGAGGCATCAGATTTCTTGTTTTCATTGAGATTTGAGCTCCCATGTGGAAGCTGCCGGCTCCTGCCAAAAGAAAGGAAATGTGGTTCTCAGCTGGGCGACCCCTGGGCTTCACTGCTGCAAAATGCCCTTCAGGAGCCCTGGGGCTGGAGCCAAATCAGGAACAGCTGGGAAAGAGAGCTATTTGTCAATCCAACCAGATCATAAGCAACCCTAGGGCAGGGACCAGGTCTTTGTCTTGTTCTACTTTCTCCAATCCACAGGCCCTGGGATAGGCTCGCGTACCCTGTGTGTTCTCCATACGCATGCAGCGCATTAAACACAGAGCTAAGATGGTGCAGGAAACCTGGACGCTTGCAGGGAAAGTCATTTGTCTTCAACATGAGGATGAATCTGAAGCTTTCCCTGCAGAGAGCGGGATCCACTTTCAAATTTGGACAGGGGCTTTCATCCAGTCTGCAGAAGATCCTGGCAGTTCCCATATAGAAATAAGCTCCTGCTCTTCAATAGGATGAGTTGTCAATATTTCAGTGACCATCTGGGATAGAGGGAGATCTCTAAGAACAAAAGTGTCCCATTTACCCAGATTTATAGAAGACAGAAGCAGAAGGGCAGAATGATATCTGGTCAAAAGTAAGAGCCAGCAATTTTCTAATAACTTTAGAAAACTTGGGTTTCCTACAGATAAGCTATTTCTAGGGTTTGGTATGGGGAGCTGCCAGTTAGCAGAGCTCCCAGTTGACCCAGAATGGAAGGATTCCAGGGCCTTTGATCAATTTTCAGAGTACCTTGGGCAGAGCAGAACAGGGAGCCCTGTTCGCCCCTAGAGAAGCTGAGATATTCACAGGACAGAGCGTATCATCTGTCCTGCTCTCTCTCAATCCCCCCTCCTTCTTGCCTCCAGCTCTCTCCAGACCCTTAGCGTCAGTCAGAGGAAATCTGCATAGCTGGGTTCAAAGACTTACTTCCCCTCCTGCTTGTCTCTTCCTGTTAAATAATGTGACACAGAAAGGAGGCCACGGGAAGAAAAGGTGCTGGAGCTTTCTGGTTGAACGGTCTTTTCCAAGAGAGCCTGAGTTCCCGAGGCAGGAGGCCTGGACTTTCTCTCCCAGCTCACAGCCATGGTGGGCTATTGTTGAAGGTGGCTTTGGGTTGATTCCTTCTGTCCCATTTTGCAAAAATATTTGTACAGAGACTTCTGCGCCTGACCCACAGTCAGCAGCAGACAGGAGCCACGGATTCTTCTTGCAGCGTTTTACAGGGTGATGGATCAGATAATGTACACTTAGCGAGTGCACAAATAATGTGAATCAGGGTTGGCATAGTGCAGTGAGGTGTAAAAAAAGC
The DNA here is from genome assembly GCF_024542745.1 of Macaca thibetana thibetana. Taxonomy (NCBI): domain Eukaryota; kingdom Metazoa; phylum Chordata; class Mammalia; order Primates; family Cercopithecidae; genus Macaca; species Macaca thibetana. The sequence goes on along the minus strand of NC_065591.1, from coordinate 107,403,193 downwards.
AATTTGAATTGTTCTAGGGAAACGCCAGAGCCGCTCTGACATGCTTGCTTGCCAGAACGCTGCCCTGTGCCCCTCCGGAGGGCTGAGCTCCAGGCTCTGGCCAGAATGGCAACGAGGCTGCCCAGTGCTGCCGGCCTGGAGGGGAGCTCCCCTAGAGATGTGGAGAAGCTCCGCATTCACAAGGGAAGGGAGAGGGCATGAGTGGCCCGATGAAACAGAGCTCCATTTCACACTGGAGGGGATGGCTGGACCCGTGATCCGTTGAGACTCTCATCAGAAGGAGGGAGGGAAAGAGAGCAAGAAACACCAAACTCAGGATCTTTGGACAGGGCCACACATGAGCAGGCAGATTGATGCTGTACACCTACTTGGGGAGATCTATCCTTAGTCTCTGTGAACTCCCAGAAGTCATTTAGTCCATCCCTCTGCCTCCAGACAGAACTGTGTCTCCTCTCCCACACAACAAATGGATTTCAAATGTGTTTCAACGACTCTCCAAAGGAAGGAGATTTTGCATCCTCTCTTAGTCACCTGTTCTGGTATCTCACAACGCCCACCTTCCGGAAGTTCTTTACATCCAGCCTAAATCAAATCTCTCAGGCAGCCTTCAGCTTCCACATTTCATGAGGGACGGGCCACACTTGGCAACTTGATAGTGCCTGTGTACCATACGCCTAAGTGCAGCCCTGGACACAGTGCTCTCCTGGCCAGAGGAGGTTCTGGAAGCAGGTAGCCGGTTCCTCCCTCAGGTCAGCCCTTCCTTCTGCTGTCATTTCCTCTCCAATTGAAGCCCAAGCTTTGCCCTGCTCCCCTTGCTCTCTGACTCTGCAAAGCCATGGACTACCCAATGATGACACCCCGCAGGTTGATGAGGCTGATCCCCTTCTCGTGCCCTCTCTGTCAGCCTCTGCCCTCACAGCCCCTCCTTCCACCACGCAGCTTCCATGAGGTTTCCTGTCCAGAGTAGGAGACAGGCTGTTTATCACCATGACACCTGCTGGGCAGCCTAACCTTGCAGAGCCGCAGAATTTCTGCCATCCTCCCAGCGCTCGCTTCCCCAGCCCTCGCAGTTGTCTCCCAGCTCTCTGGGGAACCAAGGCTGTGCACACAGAAGATGCTCACTGAATTGGTCTGGATTTATTTTTCAATAACCACAAGCAGACACTGCCAACCTCCTCTATTAAGTCCCTTTGTCCAAGTCAAGTTCCAAACCTGAAACTCACCATCTGGGTGTTTTCTGAAACCTGGTCATAGGGAAAGTGGTAGGAAATCTCTTGATTGTTTCCAATGAAAGCCGATTATAGGGAGTGAGGGAGTTTTCTGGTGGCTCGGGAAGCTGAGAGGTTTCAGGATAATGGACGGCCAGGCTGCCACCTGCCCACCTGCATTACTGACCTCAGAGTGGCCAGGCAGGAAGCCCAGCACAGATTAAGAACCCAAACAAAAGGGAAGACAGGACAGGCCTGGGAACAGGCAGCCTGCTGAGGGACTGACTGAGGCCTCCAGATTTTTTTTTCCCAGGAAATCTTGGGACACATTTCCATGTTGTCTTTGCATAAATTTGTGTGCTGATTTGCATATATTTGCATTTCCCCTGCAAAACACCAAAACTCCCAGAATATAAAATAAAAAGCAATTAATTAATTAATTGGTACCATGGATGGCAAATGTAGCCATACTAAAAAATACAGGATCAGTAGGGGGCCCTGATCAAGAGACAGATTATCTAGATTGTCCCCCTAAGACAGTATGGTTTTGGGGACATAGTACAACCTGTTCTGAAGTTGTCTGTCTCTACCGGTAGACAGTGGACCCTTGAGAGCAGAACAGACAGAACTCTTTGATCTCTACATCCCTGGGCTTAAGCACAGGGTTTGTCACATATGAGACTATTAATAACTGTTAGGAGAATAAATGAACCAATAACTAAGTGACTAAATGACTCTCCTATAAATTGATGACCAGATGATAGGTCAAAAAGAACTGAAACTAAACCCTCTTAAAAACTGAGTAGATAAGGTTCAAATGAGCCTTTAGAGGGAAATGGGGAAGACAGCCTCACAGACCTGCTGATCAAGGACATTGTTCTTCTTAAGCCCACTTGGGAAGGAGGTCTGGAACCAAGTCTGGATTGAGTCCAGAGACTGTGGAGCTGTCCCAGTCCAGGGGCAAGGGCTCCTGGACCTGAGAAGGCATAGACTTTGAGATATGGACCACACATGGCAGAAACAAGAGGGAAAAGTAGAGGCCATCAATCTGCCCTCCACCTGCCCATACTCTGAGGCTTTAAGGTCTTCTGAACCTGGAAAGAGCCCAAGGAGGTGACCTGGCTCATCCTTTCTTGGTGCCTGGCATAAGGCCTTGCCCATAAAAAAAACTCAGCAAATTCCTATTTAAGTACCCTATTCATAATACTCAACAAATATTGATTGATTGATCGATTCTCTGATCACTTTCCAGAAGTCTTTAATCCTCTTCCCAGTCCCAGCTCCTCACCTATAGACATCGCCTTTCCTCTACACAGAGGGACATGTGGTTTTTGCAGACTCTAAGAGAGCCACCATTTGCTACCAGGGTATCACACGATGCTACTAGCCCTGCTATCAATTCTTGTAAGTAAAAAGTTCTACCTGATGTCTCACCTAATCCCACTTACTACAACATGACTCTGTTATTTCTTATCCCAAACTTGGAAATCTTCATTACTTTTCATTCCGGACACATCTTACCTACATTAATCCACTGTGACAAGTGGTTAAGAAAATCGATTTTGGAGCTGACTGGCTAGATTAAAATTCTGTCTCCACCCTTCCTAGCTGTGAAACTTTGGACAAGTTTTTAAACTTCTTAGTCTCATCTGTAAAATGGGGATATCTACTTCATAAGACTGTCATGAGAATTAAATGAAATCATATACATAGGGTGCTTAGAACAGTAAGTGGCACATAGTAAATGCTGCTCTAGCATTAGCTACTATCATTTTACAATACAACTCCTTGCCCTTGCTTCAGAGACAAAGAGAAAACAAAAATGGTTGACTGAAATGGATGAGGAGATGGGAGGAGAGTTTCACAGAAGTTACTTTTCAGGATGCAGAGTAGAGATTTAACGATTTTCTCCTTGCTATACATCTCCCAAAATACAAACTCTGAAGCCAGTGCCTGGAGAGATGCCAGGATGCTGTTTGGATAGAGAAGCAAGAGGTTCTCGGAAGCTGACCCAAGCATCTTCATCAGGGACAGTGGTGGAGCCGGGGATTTGGGGATGTGCCCCAGGCTTTGGAGATCAGGCTTCTGTGAAGCTAGGAAGCTGCAGAAAAAGCAGCCTGCCCGGTCCTGGGATTAAGAACCAGGGCATCCTCAGGCGGCTTCAGACACTGGGGAAGAGGCATGAGAAAAGCCCTCAGTTAGAGGACACCGAAAGATCTCCAAAAGGAACACGGCTGCTCACACTGTTTCTCCTGCCCTTCTCCTGGTTGTAAATGCAGCTTGGACACATGACAAAGAAAGATGATGATTTAAAGAATCAACTGGCTTATCCATCAGTTCCAAGAAAAATACCAACTCCAGCTCCGCAGTTTCCCTGAACTGATATAGAAGGCATGAAAGGAGAGCTGGGACCAGAACTGGCACAACTTGTCAAGTTCCTACTGCAGGGCCAGGTGCTTTATGCTAATTTAATTTAGTTTATTCTTTACAACAACTCTGAGACATAGATGTTATTGTTCCCATTTTACAGATGAGCATATGAGAGACCACAGGTTTGTTGAGAATCAAAAGACAGCTACATGGAGGAGCTTGGACAAAAGTGCAGTTCTACCCAGAACCAACGCTGTGCTCTTCATACTACTTTGTAGGACGAAGAGCACACAATAAGGAGAAAAAACTCATGGGGTGGAGGAAGAGGTGTTGAGAAAGGAAGGAGACGAAGGCACTGGGTGGGGGTTGGGGAGGCGAAAAAGCAGAAGCTGGAAAGTTGTGCACATCTGACATTAAGTGAATATATGCAAATGAGATGCAAATACCACATGCAAATGAGTAAGCAGTTTGGTGGGGGTGTGTGTGTGTGTGTGTGTGTGAGTGTGTGTGTTAAGCCAACCTCTCAAGTCCACTTGGCACAATTGCAGCACAAGGCTTACCTGCCCAAAGCTAGCAGTATCCACGTGCAGAAAATGGGCTGGAAATGCCCCTTTCTCACTCTTGCTGTGGTTTCTTTCCTCCATCCTGCTACTCCTTTGCCCCCCTCCTGCTCCCATCCCAAGACTGAGGTCAATCACACCAGCACCCCTCCCTCCAGACACTCCAGAAGACAGCTGGCCGTGTCAACCTTCTAATGGAGTGACCCCTCACCCCTTGATCTATCTCCACTTCTGTTTACCTTCACTGGGAGGCTTTCTCGCCACCTGGGATCAACAAATGCCATTTCCCTGACCTCACTTGTCAAATGATTCTCCCAGCCTGGTGCCTCCCTTTACCAAATGGCAGGAGAAACAAAACATACACTTTGAAGGGACCACTTCTGACCCTGGCCACACTCAGCCGCTTCTGAAGTTAAGCATGACAACTGTTTCTCAGCCTTGTCTCTGGAGAATCTTGGATCTGGAAGAAATCTTACAAGGTAATCTTATGAGGCACCTGTGTTAGGTAGACAGTAGTTAGTAGCCTCTCCCATTCTTGAAGACGTCTGAAAAAGAATCTCAGGCTAGCTCTGGCTATCCAGTCCATTTTTAATCCCTTCTTTTCTATCCCAAAGTTCTTGCCAATGTCTACTATAAATCTGCACTGCTGTAATGCCATCCTATTATCTACTCTATTGTCTTTAGTGGGACAAAGTAGCGAATCCCTACTCTTTTAACTTTTGATGTAAGAAAAGAATAGGGAATTGGAAATAATAAGCTTAGCAATACAGAGTTAAGGCACTATTGACAAAATACTGGAGTTTTATTTTCTTCTACCTGCTCAGAAACCATAGCTTATGTTCAGGCCTCGGTGCCAATGGCTCTGGAGACCTCCTGACTCTTGGCATGGGCAAATCACAAAATCTGAGAAAAGATTCTCAGAAAGATCTCTTTGCACTTTGTTTTTTATGTTTCCAAAAGAGGCTCAGGATAATAATTTTACTTTTAAAGTCAATATCAGAAGAGTCATTTGCAAGATGGACTGTCCATGGGGGAAATCCTTAAAAAGCAGTATCCTATTGGCCAAAATATTCTTAGAAACGTACATGGTCCAGCTTAGAGGCTGCCTTCTCTAAGAAGCCTCCCTTTCCTCTCCAGGAATCATATTCAAATTCGAGATTCAATAAGTATTAAGTGCTTATTATGTGTCAACCACTGTGCTTGGGGCCCTCAGATCCATTATCTCTTTAAATCCTGTCATTATAGCCACCTTCAAGATAGGTATTTATCCCAATTTAACAGACGAAGGAACCAACGATCATGGCTAATTCATTAACTTTTCAGTCTCTTTGGGACCTTAGAGTCAGGAAGTCCTCCCAAACGTCTACCTAAATTCTTTCTGAATGCTACTTTCCTCTCACTGTCCTCTGTTTAGTTGTGGACATCAAATGATTGGTAAGCCTGAACTGCCTTCTGTGGCCCAGAGTTGGAGATGACGGCAAACACCACTCCTCAAACCATCACCACCCAATCCACATCTCCACCCCTGCTAGAAAGAAGTCAGCGCCTCAGAAAAGGTAAATGGTGGCAGAAAGACCCTCTGGCAGGATCATGGACAAAGTGACAGCCCCTCCCAGTTCTCTGGCTTCACTCCAGAATGACTCACTATTCCAACTTCAGGCACTTTCTCTTTCTTTGATGTTGCTGTTCCTGGCATCCTCAGCAAGGAGACTCGGGAAGTAGGCTAGAATATTAAGGGGACACGTAGGTTGGTGACTACATTAAATGTGGCAACTCTGGCATCTAAGTGGGCTGCTGTTTTGATAAATAGCATTTAACCATCCAGATCCTTCAGTTATCCACCTTCTGCTGAGCTAGTACTGAGATGAACTGTGCATGAAGTCAGCAAGACAGACACGGTTCTGCCCTCTGGGAGCTGAGGTCTGACCCCCTCCTCGTGATGAGATAATCTCCATCAGTGGAGCCACGTCCCTCAAATGCCATGCATCAAGAAAGTTCCAAAGAAATCAGATAATAAACTGGGGAAAGGCAAAAATTACAAGGTCTCCTCTAAGCCATTAGAAAAATTCCCAGTTTCCTCTGAAAATTGTTCTACATTGGATTCTTCTCTGTACAGATGGTCTCAGGACATAGAACAGTGTTGGGTACACAGTAGGCAACGACTATGTGTTGGATGGATGGCCAGATGAGTAGATGTCAGATGAATGAATAAATAAAACTGGATCAAGAAACAGTATGGAGAAAGACTCTCCTGATCTCCTTAAACTCACCGGCCACACTAGGGGCAAATGACCTTGTCTCATTGTCTAACGGCCATCCACTCTCTGCCTACACTAGCCCCTAGGGAGCTTAGATGTGCCTTCCTCGTATCTCTGTGGAAAAGCAGGTCAGACACTTCACTCTGCCTGGGGAAGCTTCACTCTAAACCCAGGGACAGCTGGGATGATGCCTGGCCCAGAGTTCTTTATAAAGAAGCCTTGGACAATGGGAGCTGAGCTCCTTGGGAGACAAGAAGCTTTGTTAAAAAGACAGCTAGTTAGAGAGTGGACAGTATTTTTAAATGCATGAGTGTGCTGAATAATTAAGCAAAAACTTTTGTTTTCATGGAAAAATTTCCTCCAAATGCTGCATCAAGCCGGGTACTGAATTTGCCACAGGCAGTTGTTGGCAAGATAGTGAGACTGTGTGTCTTCCAGTCCAGGGAAAGGGAATTCGGATCAGACCTCCAGGCTATGGCCCTCAATTCAAACATAGCCCATGCTTCCTGATGCAGAACAGTCACTCTGGGCGTATTAGGAAAGGTCATTCGAAGGTCATTGTCTTTCCCCTGCCTCTGTACTAAAATCACTCATGTTCTTCCCGTGTCTAGAATGCTCTTCCCGTGTCTAGATTATCTTTTTGCTGGATCATAAAGTTTTACGGCAACCAGGCCAACTCCCATTCTACAGAAGAAAGCATTGAGGATAAGAGAGGTTAACAGTTTTGCCAAAAGTTCCACAGCAGCTAGATGGCAGAGCTGATACTCTATCGAAAATGCAAAAAAAAATTTTTTGAGACGGAGTTTCACCCTTGTTGCCCAAGCTGGAGTGCAGTGGTGCGATCTCAGCTCACTGCAACCTCCGCCTCCCAGGTTCAAGCGATTCTCCTGCCTCAACCTCCTGAGTAGTTGGGATTACAGGTGCCTGCCACCACACCCTGCTAATTTTTGTATTTTTCAGTAGAGACGGGGTTTTACCACATTGGTCAGGCTGGTCTTGAACTCCTGACCTCAGGTGATCCACCTGCCTCAGCCTCCCAAAGTACTGGGATTACAGGAGTAAGCCACTGCGCCCAGCTGAAAATGCCCAATTCTTAACCTTTATCATTTTCTCTGCCAACACAAATGGAATTCATCCTTCAATACCCTGCTCAAGTCCCCTCTTGCCCAATTGTTTCTTAATCTATCCCCCTACAAACATCTTTCTCTCCTTCTCTAAATTATTTTTCAAAGCATTTTTTCTTTTTCCCTTGTTTTTTATTTTCTCTTTTATAATTGACATATAATCATTGTACATATTCACAGGGCACATAGTGATGTTTTGGTATATATGTTGTGTATAGTGATCAGGGTAATTAGCATATCCATCATCTTGAACATTTATTACTTCTTTGTCTTGGGAACATTCAATATCCTTCTAGCTATTTGAAACTATATAATATAAACAGTTACTTCTTAGAATGTTTATCCTCTGCATCATTCATGGTATAATTGGCTTCTGCTAAATCATGTTGCTAGTTAACTATCATATGCCAACATCGTTTTTTATTAAAAAAAATAAAAAGATCATAAGGTCTTGGAGGGCAGGAACTCTCCCTTACACTTCTTTTGTATCTCCTTCAGCATCTAGCACGTAAGTGATACTTGATAAATATCTGTTGAAAATATGAATCAATGGATAGATGGATGGACTGAAGGATGGAGTGATAGTGTTTACTAGGTACTTAATGAGTGAGAATAAATAAAATGATAAACTCATTAAATTATATCATGTCTATATTTGCTTAAAGCCTGAGCAGCAGCCAGGCGCGGTGGCTCATACCTGTAATCCCAGACTTTGGGAGGCCCAGGTAGGCAGATCACCTGAGGTCAGGAGTTCAAGATTAGCCTGGCCAACATGGCAAAACCCCATTTCTACTAAAAATACAAAAATTAGCCGGGCTTGGTGGCCTGAGCCTGTAATCCTAGCTACTCAGGAGGCTGAGATAGGAGAACTGCTTGAACCCAGGAGGTGGAGGTTGCAGTGAGCCGAGATCGCCCCACTGCACTCCAGCCTGGGCAACAGAGCAAGACTCCATCAAAAAACAAACAAACAAAAAAACAAACAAAAAAACCACGTAGCAGTAGCTTAGAGTTTACACACACCACACACCCCCACACACACATGGTTCAGGCAGGCCATTTCACTTCATATTCATTTTATAGATGATGAAACTGAGGCACAGAGAAAACAGAAGAAACCAGCCACTCTCTCATGGCTAGGAGAAGGCATGGAGGAATTAGAAGCCCCAGTAGAAGACACACGGTCTCATTCCTTTTCAGTGGATGTTTGTGCCTTTAGACTAAGGATGAAGAGAAAGTGAGGTCTCCTGGAAAACCTAGGGCACCTTCGAGTGGCTTTTCTCAGGCCTGGGAAACTGAAAGAAAATAATTCCACTCTTCAGAAAAAGGAGAAACAAATAACACATAGTAAATGTTTCTTCTTCATACCCCAAATTATAGGTGTGACTAGTAGCTTATTAATTACAAAACTGTCTTATTATGCTCTAATGAAGGCATGGCCTTCTTTTTTTTAAATTCTCAAAGTACATGTAGCAAATTTTAGCATTAAAAATTACTCGAGTCAAAATTACTTACCAGTATGGTAATTCTTTCCGAGGCAACTCTAGACTTAAAGTCATTTTCCCTACCAGTACCACCCGATAGAGTAATTGGCTGCAATTAGCAATGACTTTGTCATTCCTCTCAGAATCTGGCTTCAGCGTCCGTGAAACATGCGGATCTTCTTCTCTTTCCCAGCAGGGACTCAGAGCTTCTGCGAATCCTGTCCTCCATTCAGAAAGGAAAAGGAAGGTATTCCCCTGTGTAAAACATCATAGAATCACAGAGATGGGGGAGGAGTGGACCACGATCACTTGGCCCAGAGTTCCTGAATGGGCAACATAAAACAGAATTTTAGGTGGCCCACAGATGAGCCTTAAATGAACTTAATAGTTTGTTTCAGTATACATTAGAGAAAGTATGACTTCCACAGCAAACCCATTAGTATGTTCAGAGTGAGGACAAATTTTAAAAGTAAACCAATTGAGGCTGGGCATGGTGGCTCACACCTGTAATCCCAGCACTTTGGGAGGCCAAGGCAGGTGGTGAGATCAGGAGTTCGAGACCAGCCTGACCAACATGGTGAAGCCACATCTCTACTAAAAATACAAAATTAGCTGGGCGTGGTGGTGCATGCCTATAACCTCAGCTACTTGGGAGGCTGAGGCAGAAGGATTGATTGAACTCGGGAGACGGAGCTTGTAGTGAGCCAAGATTGCGCCACTGCACTCCAGCCTAGGCAACAAGAGTGAAATTCCATCTCAAAAAAAAAAAAAAAAAAGTAAGCCTACTGAAAAAATATATATTTGAAGCTCTGATGAAACTTATGAAAATAGTGTGTGAATAAATTGGGGTTTGGAAAATTCTGATAACTGTACACCCTCTTTTTATGGGACCAGAAACTGAAGCTCTGAGAAACAGCTGTGGCACCAGAACCCAGCTCTGGTCATTCGCACACCATTTTTGCTTTTCTCTGCACTATGTAACATCTCCCTTCACCCCAGAGCAGTGGTCATAAACAATGTGAGGTTGGCCACGCCTCTTTTGTGTGTAGAAAGACACACTGTAGGATTGCCTTTCCCTTCCCCAAGCCCTCTCCCATTCCTCTCCTTCTCCAAGGTCCTGATTCCCCACTGAAGAAATGAATTTATGCTCAGATAATTTCAAAATCCACCCTTTGCCCCATGGCTAGCAACTCACACACCTACCAAACCATGCTTGTCCTGGAGCCCCAGTCCTTCATGGCTCCATATCAAACCAGTTACACCCATGGCTTAGCATGCTTTTCTTTACCATTAATAGTTACATATATGTATTTTTAGAGGTGCTTCCTAGAATCAAGAAAATGGTTCTAATGGTGGCATCACAGGACGACAAGGAGACAGGGAGGCTTCTTGTCACCTTTCAGACATGAAACTGGGAGATGTTCTTTCAACTGCCAATGTTTTGGGTCCCCGTGTCCCACTCTTACGAAAGAGTTGGTTGATTTACACTGCTTTGCAAATAGTCTTCAGCTCTGAGACCTCCTTGCTGACATGATCCTTCTTGCCCTCCAGCCTGAGTTGCACAAACGTTGCATTGATGGTATTTATAAGGTCCTGTGCATGTCACTGAGCCCAAATGATATGAGCAACCAGGTCATCTGCTCCCCAAGACCTGATCAGGTGCCCCAGGCCAGGGAGCCAAAAGAAAGGTGGCACTTGCTAACCAGCCCTATCCACTGACCAAAAATGGGTACCTCTTTTAGGACTTGAGGCCACGGGGACTCTTACCTTTTCAGAGTTTAGGAGTCTAGAAGTGTTACCTCATGACTGCTCATTTATCCTGAAGCCTCTGGCCATTGCTGGCCATCCTACGCCCCTTCTTTACCCTAAGTCTCCTGGCCACCCTGGGGTAACCCCTAGGTGGCTTTCACATCTCTCTCTAGATGATGAAGGAAAGATCTCTGCGGGTTCAGCAAGTCTTAGCACTGAGCCAAGTGAAGGCAAGAGTAAGACCCAGCTCCTTGCTAGGCCTCAGTTTCCCTGACTATAAAATGAAGGGACTTGATGTAGGTACATTCCATTCCCCATCCATTAGTCCTTGACCTCTTCATAGCACTATGCATTCAAATATTTTTCTCTTGTGGGTTTTTAAAAATTTTTGTGTCTGGTCATCTGCATTCTCTAGCAAAGATAAAGAGCTCAGAGATCACCTGTCAGATACCGTCACAGAAGAGCTCTTCATAGTTCCTTCTTGGCCTTGACAAAGACTTTAAAGCCACAGGAGTGACAGAAATCCTTTCTCTTGAAGGCCTGGATGTCAGAGAGTGAGGGATATGAAGCAAAACCTGGATTCAAGGCCTGGCTGTACCCCTGCTGGTCGAGGTCTGTGAGCAAGTTTCCCAGTGTTTCTGAGCCTCAGTTTCCTCATCCATACAATGGGGAAACAGTAGCTCCTAGGTCACAGGGTCCTCATGAGAAGTAAATGAAATAATTTACATAGCTGGCATTTAGAAGGCATTCAGCATGCGCTAATGGTTAGGATTTGAACAACTGCTTTCTGAGAACAAAACCAGTTCCCTTAAAATCAGCCTACTTCCATTAATGACTTTCTCCCAAACCCTGGATTTAAATTGTGCGTTCAGTTTTACTGGAAAACAAAAGAGAGGAGGGTGGAAGACTGGATCTGTTGCAGACAGCCAAAAATCACAGTCAGCATCGCCCCTACCCAGATGCGCAAGGAACAGAGAGGGTCGCTGGAAGTCTGGGTCACTGGTTTCAGAGTTGCTAATTAAAGCCGGAATCCTTGTTCCCGCCACTACCAACCCCCATCACCCCATCCCTTTCCATCCCCTCTCCTTTCAATCAAACACTTCAAAGAGGTGCCCGGAGAAGGGAACTGTGAATTCTCTGCTCACTAGTTTACATGAGAGGAAACCAAAGAATGTTTCTTTTCGAGACTGCGTCTGCTCATCCAAACCAATTTTACTAGCTGGGGGGACTTGAGCTCAAAGGCAGGCTCAGGGGCTGATGAAATTCAGATGTGAGGCCGCAGAGAGCTTGCACCACGGACAGGAAAATGAGAGGCGCCCAGCAATGCTGGGCTGGGCAAGGGCCAGGACAGCAGGAGAGGGCGCAGGAGAGGGACAGAAAGAGGGGATCAGAAGAGGGAGAGGGGGCGCCCGGGGCAAAAAGCAGAGAGTGAGAAGAAAAGAGCCGAGAAAGTCAGAAAGAGAAAAGAGGAGAGAGGAGAAGAGAAGAGACAAAGCCCAAGAAGCCATTTTATTTTTCTTCTTTAAAGAGTGAAAAAAACAAACACTCCAACTGTTTCAACTGACGGGGAATGTTCATCTGCCGAAGGCATTATTAGGACGGGAGATAAGGAAACCACGGAGATAGGAAATAATTATTTTGTATCTGTCTTTATAAATGAAAATGAAGGGCATTAACTTAAATAGGATTTAGATTTTCAGGGACAGAAGGGAATGAATTAGGAAATAATTCTGATAACAAAGGAAATGTTTATTAAAAGGTCGGGGAGGGGGGCACTTGAAACTGACAAGGCCTCATGGGCCAGATTTAAAACCCCTGCTAAACTGCCAGGGAGTTCCAGCAGGGCCAGAGCTGCGGGGTCCAGTGGGTACCACTTGTGCGAGATAACTCAGCTCAAGGCAGAGGATCGGTGGAAAAGATGACTGACCTTCTGGCCAGACTTGGAAGTCAGTGGCCTGTAACTCAACAGGTGGGAGCCAGGCAGCTGTGCTGAGAGCAGAGCAGAAGTGGACAGAGGCACCCTGGGCTGGACTCAGCTTCCTGCAAGGATCCTTCATCCTCACTTCCACGCTCCCGCTAGCTTGTGGAGGGGTGCTACATGGATAAATTGGGTGGGAAGGGAAAAAAGGAAGGAGCCACATCAGTGACAATGCCGTATTCACAGATTCCCACAGCCTGAACGCCCTCCATAAAGTCCTCTGTCTCCTGGATGTGTACCCAACCAGGCCAGATGGAGCTCTCCCCAGCATTTCTTCACTCTTTTTACGGAGGCACCTGGAAAGCAGCAGTCAGGAGCCTATACTCTGGCATCAGATTGCCTGGGTCTACATTCTGATTCTGTCTCTTTCAAACTGCTAACCTTAGATGAGTTATTTCAATTATTTGGATCTGGCTGGACGTGGTGGCTCACACCTGTAATCCCAGCACTTTGGGAAGCCAACATGGCAAAACCTCGTCTCTACTAAAAATACAAAAAATACAAAAAAAGAAAAAAAAAATTAGTCAGGTGTGGTGGCACATGTAACCCCAGCTACTCGGGAAGCTGAGGCAGAAGAATTGCTTGAACATAGGAGGCAGAGGCTGTTGTGAGCTGAGACTGCACCACTGCACTCTAGCCTGGGCAACAGAGCAAGAATTCATCTCCAAAAAAAAAAAAAAAAAAAATTACGTGGACCTCAGCTTTCTCAGATGTAAAATAGAAATCTAATGATCATACCTCTCTTATAGGGTAGTTGGAAGGATTAAGTGACATAATATTAAAAAGTTCATTGGGAGGCCAAGGTGGGCAGATAATCTGAGGTCAGGAGTTCGAGACCAGCCTGGCCAACATGGTGAAACCTTGTCTCTACCAAAAATACAAAAATTAGCCAGGCATGGTGGCACTTACCTTTAATCCCAGCTACTCTGGAGGCTGAGGCAGGAGAATCGCTTGAACCCAGGAGGCAGAGGTTGTAGTAAGCCAAGATCACGCCACTGCACTCCAGCCTGGGCCACAGAGTCAGACTCTGTTTCAAAAAGCAAAAAGAAAGGAAGACAAAAAAAAGGTTGATAGAACAGTAAATATAGTAAATAACAAAATTATAGTTATTATAACACAATTATTAGAGGTATCCTGGCTAACCTTCAAAACCAAGTAAGTTCTTCTTTATGTCTACACTTAGTGCCTCCTCCTGTCATTTGGGCCTCTCCTGATTGAAAAGAATTGCCACTCAAATCCACCTACCTGTCTGCCTGCCTTGGCCTTGATTTCTGTCACAGAAATGGCTCTTCCTCACCCCCTCCTGTCCTTCTCTTCCACCCCTAGCAAGGTTGGAGTTGGAAAGCTTTTCAACAGCCAAAACTAGTGTCTGTAGACTGACCGTGTTAAAGGCTCCAACAGGAGAGGGAATCAGAGGCTCAAGTTCAGGAGTAAGGGAAGGGAGATTTGCCACGGCCTAATCTCCCAGAACCATGTGGCAACCTGAAGCTTGGAGCATGTTTCGGAGCTGCAGGATCTGCCTCCAATGCTGATAATGTAAGTACCCAGGACACCTTCCAGGGGCAGAACTTCACACAAGGACTCCTTTGCAGGTGTCTAAGCTTAGCGTTTCTATGAGGAAATCAGGGGGCTGGCTCTGTGGACTCACTGAAAGCTCTCTGCTGACAGAATCAGATAATCAGCTAATACCTGACCCCGCCACGTCCTGAGCCCTGGACTGATACATAACAATGTCATCAGGCCTGCCTTCTAAGAGCCTTAGCCAGATTACCTCCTCTTTCAGAGAGTCTGCCCTGGGTAATTATTCCAAACTTGTGCCTGTGAGGAGGGCTGAGTGTCCGGTCCCTGTAATCCTCTGGGATGATCTCTCATAACACCCCCTTCTCTTCACATTTAGCACTCCCAAAGTTCTGTGCTGGCTCTTGGAGATGGTAGCTTACTCCCGCCAGTGGGTAGCTACCTTAGATGATGAGTTCCTGAGAAAACAGTTTGGGACAAAAGATTGGCCCTGGGATCTGCAGAGGTGGAGGCCAGGAGGAGATCCCCAAGTGCACCTGTTCCAGGAATCCCAAGCTGAGAGCCAACCCTTCCCAACCAACCTTGCAAATAGTCACTGGCCCACCCATTCAGGTTAATGGAAAACCGGTGCAAATGAAGTAGCAGAGACCCAAGATGTCCAACTGCCTCCGGTTTAGGAGCATTCCAAGGAGGGGGAAATATTTGACATGTTGGTAAATCAATATTTGTGTTTCTGCATAAAACCAGGGGAGTTACCTGCTCCTCAGTCTGGAATGGGTACCTGCAGAGGGGGAGGGAAGAGACAGCCTAGACTAGAATCTCAGCTCTGAACTTCCCTTAACCACCTCGCTAAGCGTCCTGAATTTCCTCATCTTAAGAAAGGGGAGGTCCTTTTGTAGTTCATAAGCGAGATGATCGGGTGTTCAGGCACATGTGTGAGATGTGCCTCCTTCAAACCTTGTTACAAAGTCAGCACATTACCCGCCTGACATGAAAGAAAAAGGAGGGGAGGGGAAATAATAGTATCAACCTCACAGAGATTTCTGAGAAGATTAAATGAGCAAGTAAGTGCCAATTGCATAATGGCAAGCACATCGTGAATGCCTAATACACTTCGGCCTTTTTAAATTGCTTTTATACTCATTTAGTATTTTATAGTTTACAAAGCATGTCCACATATATGTATTAACTAATTCAGTCCTCACAGCATCCCTGTAAGGGAGTCATTATGGACTCCAAGTTTGGGGGATGGAACATCAAAGCTCAGGGAAATCTAATGATTTGCCCAAGGTCAATAATTCATATTTTTAAACAATCCAATCAAGACCAGTTACTTGCTTAGGATTTTGACCATTTGGTACAGGTATTAAGAACCAGATACCAAATGCGAATCGTTACCCACTTCCTTGAAGTGTCTTGCCAAAAGGGTATGACTGTAGTTTCATGCTGACATGACTTGCAGCTGTACCTGAGCTGGACCAGAACTTGGCCCTGTGTGGGGCGTTTGCAAGGTTGAAGATAGATCAGTGTCATCGTGCAAATTATTTCAAAGCCATGAGGATTCAGGGCTCTGTTGTAGCTCAGTGGAGAGTGTAGAGAAGAGGGTGACGATGTCACACATGAATAATGCATAGAGGGTGCTAAGCTTCAGTTTCAGCAAGATCCAAATGCTCATTTCATCTTTGATTTCTCCTTCTGGCTGTGCCATTCCCCATAGCCACTGATCCCGGGGCCTTCTGCTGGAACTGTATGGCCGCCCGCTAAATTGGCTGTTCTTGATAGTGAATAGAAAGAGGAGGGGGGCTGGAGGCAGAGAGAAAAAAAAAGATAAGTCGAGGGGAGGGGATTAGGGAAGATGAAAGAGGGAGATGAGAGAAGGAAGCTCTTTCACTGTGCTACTCTTACACAGACTGCCACGGACCCCGAGAACTTGGTGAGGTTTTGTTCCAGGAGAACTTTTCCGGTCTTTTCACTGTGTGGCTGTCACAGACTGAACTCACTTCTCAAGAAGTGGGAGCGGTACAGGGCCGGGCCCCAGGCTGATGGGGAGAACAGCAGAGGAGTCCTGCCATCGTTTGTAGGTGAGTGAAAGGAGACTTTCAGACAGGGCAGAAGGCAGACTTTGCTCAGCATGACCCAAAGTTCAGCCTCAGGAGATGAATACAAATATGGAAATGACAGCACAGATTCTGGGGATGTGGCACAGGCGGCTTCTGCCCCAGCTGCGAATCTGGAAACAAATGAGAGCTCCAAAACTGGCTTGTTTGGTTTAGCGAGAGGGCAGGTGCCAAAACAGCAAATGTCACCCTCCCCGTTAAGCCTGGGCAATTAAGATTCCCATTAGTCCTGGAAATGGGATACGGCCTCTGTGGGGTCAGAAGGCCAGAGGCTGCAGCAGTGTCGCAGCATCAAGGAGGAAGAGAGGACACAGAAAGACTTGTGATGTCAGTCCTAGGTGGGGCCGGTCTGTTTTAAGGAGATGTTCTAAGTTCAAACCCAGGGTAGATGGGCTTTGGCAAGCACAAGTAGAAAGATTTCCACCTGTCCGCTTCTTAAAAATCAGCAGGTAGACTGACTACTCTAGGATAAACCGCCAAGAGCTTTGTTTTCTTTGGGGCAGCCATCTGAAGCAGTTGCAGCTGATTTTAATGAGACATAATAATATTCTATCAGTTCTGTGAGCTATAGACTGAGCCCACTGAGGGAACCTGCTCAACCCCCAAAATGATCAGACTTGTCAAAATATGATCATTTTGTTCCTTATTATAAATGAAAAGAAGATATGATTTAAGTGTCATCCTCTGGGTATGGGAGCTGGATTCCTATAAATCAATCATCCAAAATAAACTCTTTGGAGTGATTTCACTACAAATATGCTGCAAACAATTTCTTTAAACAAAGCATAAAAGTATTACTGTATCTCTGCAACGTCAAAATGGCTTTAGACATGCATTATTGGGTTGCTGGGGTGTTCTTTGCTTAAAATATGTTATTTATGGTGTTATGCTTGACAGGTGAAGTCAGTGCTGACTGCCTGCTGGAAAAACCTCCCTCTTGGTTGCCTGTCAGTCCCCAACAGTGAAAATGGTGAAAGAGGACAGGTGCCCAGGGTAGGGAGAGGTCCAGGGGCCAGACTGGGGTCCCCAGACTTTGCACATGTGACATTTTTCATCTTCATAATGGCTCCCATTGTATTGAAGGGTGGTAAGCACATAATTTCAGGCTATAGGATTCCCAGGTCTGTTACTAGCCATCAGACTTAGAAAATCACACAATGCCTCTTTCATTCAGTTTTCTTTCTTAAAATGGGGACAACGGTGACAACAATAACATCTAACTCATTTGGTTTTTGTGAGGATCCAATAGGGGCAAACACGGGAAAGCACTTAGCATGGTGTCAGCCCACATGGTTGCACCAGGTCATGTTAGTTAGCTATTGTTGTTATTATTAGAAACCCAGGGAGTTGCAGGGCATGGTGGCTCACGTCTGTAATCCAGCACTTTGAGAGGCCAAGGCGAGTGGAGCATGTGAGGTCAGGAGTTTGAGACCAGCCTGGCCAACATGGGGAAACCTCATCTCTCTACCAAAAATATAAAAATTAGCTGGGCGTTGTGGTGCATGCCTGTAATCCCAGCTACTGGAGAGGCTTAGGCACGAGAATCGCTTGAACCCGGGAGGCAGAGGTTGCAGTGAACCAAGATCGCGCCACTACACTCCAGCCTGGGCGACAGAGTAAGACTCCTTCTAAAAAAAAAAAAAAAAAAAAAGAGAGAAACCCAGGGAATTTTCTGTCCCAAGGAGGTGCTATGGAGCAAAGCTATGCTCATAAACTGTAATCTGCCTTAACATGATGTCTTCACTTTATTCTGTCCGGAAAACTAGACTTGCAGAGGACAATGAACAACCCTAGGCCATAGAGTTCTGGAGCCCCATCTTCCCCTAAGGTGCCTGTATCACCAGTCTCGGAAAGAAGGCAGTGTGCGGAAGGAGGTGACGTACTAAGAGTTTTTCTACAAAGTAGATTTGTCTATCAAGCCCCATGTCACTGGCTTTCCATCTCTCTCCACGCACCTGGACAGGCATTTCTTCCATGCCACATTTTTGTAGCGCTCCAATCTGTCCACGTTTTAACAACCTTGTACCTCAGTCGAGATAGAGTCTGAAAAGTTTAATATCATGTCAAATGAGAGAGCCAATAAAACTTGACATTATTAATATGATGTCAAGGGATTTTTTTTTCCCCAACTGCTTAGGGAAAAAACATTGTGTCCCATTAAGTGGATCTCCTTGCACAGAGAAATATTAAGTGACTTTTCAATGACTACCAGCTGGAACTATTAGTTTTTCTTCATAAGCGTTGCTGCCGTCGATTCTGAGAGGCCAGTTGAGAACCTTTTATGAAGATGCTGGATAAGCTGGTGCAATCAGAAAAGCTTTTAGGTTTCCCTGGGATCCCTCTTTAAGTGGGGCTGTGTATGGAAATGGGGATATGAATTATTAAAAGGCTTAAATACACTTGGCTGAGAGAGCATGGGCTTCATACTCCCTCTGTCCATTTATCCCCAAAGGACTGCAGTAGCCTTTCAGGACAATCTGCTGTGGAGTGGAAAACCAAGGCAAGAGTCCTGGAAAGAGGAGAACACAGGCCTTCCTCTCCCTGCCTGGCACCCCTGCCCCAGCCATCAGTGGCATCACGGTGGGCACAAGAGCTGCTGGTGTGGTGTGGCCCACTGTTCCACCCTGGCAAGGGAGAGGGGCATGAGTGCCCACAGCTGCTCCTGGCCCTTGCTCACACTGGGCTTCTGGGAAGGACGCTGTCAGGAAGCTGTGGGGGGGCCTCTGTTTCCCTTGGCCGGGGTCCATGGTTGCTTCACAGCACGTGGCTTTCCATGTCGGAGTCCCTTCCCAGGAAGAGGTCAGGACTTAAAATAAGCTGGCATGACTCATGTCTGAGTTGGGAGATGCCTCGCGCAAGTGCCGGCTTTTCAGGAATGTGCAGCTGGGGCAGCTGAAAAGAAAGCTCCAGAGGCTCAGACCTGGATTTCCAAGGAGTCTTTTGGCTGCTCAAGCCCAAATAAGATTGTTTCATCTGTTCCTACCTCTGGACTGTTTAGAAACCAGCATTTCTCCTAGGCTTTCTTATCCCCAGGGAAGCTGTTTCTGTAGCATTTACCCCATTTCCGACCGCATTCCAATACCATTTGCCTGCCCACGCAAGTATCTCATCACTTTCATTGTGGATGACTTTTATAGTTCCTAGCTGTGACACCTTCTAAGGTGTTCTTAATCTCAGGAATCCAGTGAGCTGGCTACAGAGGCAGTTGCAAGCTGGTGCTTATTTATGTAAGGCTGGAGTGTTTATTGTAGGGTTGTATTCCTTTAGTGAGATCAAAAAAATAAGACATGGATGGCAATCAGAACAGTCCTTATTTAGACTTCTGTGATGTTCCAGTTGACATACTTCCCCTTGCCCTTTGCCCCCACTCATCCTGAACCATCTGGAGGCACATGACCCCAGGGATAGCAGATGGAAGGCAGCTTGCTCTTCTTAAATTTCACCCAACTCTTAGAGACCTCTAGGGAAAATATCCTTGGGATGGTTCCTTGGGGGCACCTTAAGTACTCAAACCCCAACACTGGTCAGGAGCAGCTGATGAGGAAAATCCCTGTCCATGGACTTCTCTTCTCCATGGAAGTTAAGGATTGGATGACTCAGCCAAGGGCAAAGAGGTTGGGTGAGAAATGTGTCTTGTTTAGGTGTAGCATAATTGACAGCAGCCATTCCTCTCTGCTCCCGTTGATCTCAGGATAAGAGGGAATACAATTATTATTATTGTAGAAGGGACTTAGTTCAGATGCCAGAAGCATCTCCCAACTCCCAAGATGGTGGTCTTCATGAAGCTGTGAAATCTCTAGTGCAGTGGGTCCCCCTGTTCTGAGCTCTTAGCTTCACCCCAGCTCAAATCTGACAATTCCTAAGCAGCACCTTTCCTTTTCTGGGACATGATCTAGAAGGTTCATATAGCTGACTTGGGGTTTTGAAGTGATAACTCCAAGAAAATTAGGAAAGAGTTAAGTGTACCTTGGATAAAGAATGAAATAGAGGCTGAGTGCCGTGGCTCATGCCTATAATCCCAGAACTTTGGGAGGCTGAGGCAGGTGGATCACTTGAGGTCAGGAGTTCAAGACCAGGCTGGCCAACCTGGTGAAACCCCATCTGTACTAAAAATACAAAAAATTAGCCAGGCCTGGTGGCCCATGCCTGTACTCCCAGCTACTCAGGAGGCTGAGGCAGGAGAATCGCTTGAACCTGGGAGGCAGAGGTTGCAGTGAGCTGAGATCATGCTACTGCACTCCAGTCTGGATGACTAAGTGAAACTCTGTCTCAGAAAAAAAAAAAAAAAAAAGAATGAAATAGAAACAGGTCTGCAAACCTGCAAACCTGCAAACTGGGCTACTGTAGGAAAGGATGGAAGACTAAAAAACAAGAGACTCCATCACAATTGCTCAGAAGCAAATTCGACTCTACCTCTGGGCTTTGGTTTCCCTCTCAGTAAAACAGGAAATAAGACCTACCTGGACCTACATTAGAATTGTTGTTAGGATCCAGTGAAATCATAGATACAAACATCTCAGGAAAAAATGTAAATTACTTAAAAAATATGGAGGATTACCACTCTTATCAGTCCACCTTCCCGCTCAGAGCTGACAGTGAGGATGTCCCCCAATGGTGGGAGGTAGAATCAGATGACATTTAAGATCCCCTTCAGCTCTAAGAGTCTGTGGATATATTCTCATTTTTCCCCCTATAGGTTTCACTTAGCCCACTCTTCATTTTGAGGCAGGGCAAGGGAGCAGAGTACATGAGCTGGCAACTCTCAGTCTACTTAGAGCAAAGACTGACATCAAGGACACACGCTACAACACAGACAAACCCTGAGGACAGTGTGCTAAGTGAAATAAGTGAGGCACAAAAAGACAAATGCTGTATGATTCTCCTTCTGTGACATACCTAGAATGGACAAAGCCATAGAGACAGAAATTAGAATGGTGGTTACCAGGGGCTGTGGGGAGTGGGATGAGGAATTAGTGTTTAATGGGTATAACATTTCAATTCAAGAAGCTAAAAAAGTTCTGGAGATGGGTGGTGGTGATGGGTGCACAACAATCTGAATATACTTAATGCCAGTGAGCTGCACACTTAAAAATTGTGAAAATTGGCCGGGCACAGAGGCTTGTAATCTCAACACTTTGGGAGGCTGAGGCAGGTAGATTACTTAAGCTCAGGAGTTTGAGACCAATCTGGGCAAAATGGAGAAACCTTATCTCTATAAAAAACACAAGAACAACAAAAATTAGCTGGGTATGGTAGCATGTGCCTGAGTAGCTGAGGTGGGAGGATCACTTGAGCCCGGGAGGCCAAGGCAGCAGCGACCGTGATCGTACCACTGCACTCCAGCCCGGGGGACAAAGTGAGACCCTGTCTCAAAAACAAAATGGTTAATTTTGTTATGTATATTTAACCACAATTTTGAAAATCCCTGACATCAAGTCATACAGTTATTAAGTAACAAATTCCAATTCAAACCTAGGAGTAAGGTTTAGTCACCAAAATGTACTGTCTCTCACGACAAACTGACCTGCCACAGTCCCCTATGATTTGGGAAGCCTATCTCATTCACTGTCCCATTGGTGAGGGCAGCAAGAAAGGACTCCATGATGGTGTGGGGTTGTCATTAGTGCCCCTAAGCACCCAATGTTGTACATGTCACAGAATCTGGGATTCTAAGAAAGCCCTAAGTTTGTGTCATCCCAGCTGGGGTAGCTCAAGACCATCCTTGGGCCCAGCAATTGGAGGTGTTCTCCCAAGCAAATGGAGGAAATTGTCTCTCTCTTCCTTTTACTGCAGCTCAACCTTTCTTCACCTTCCTGCTTTAATGACTTAATCAAGGGGCAGATGAGAGGAACTGATGCATGCAAAGGACAGAAGGTTCAACAGGATGTGTGGAACCCACTGCTGCTCCCTTCCCCTGCCCCAGAGTCACCGCCCCACCAGAGAAAGATAGGGGAGACAGAAAAAGAAAAGAGAAAAAGGCGAGAGAGATTTTGTACCCTTAAGCCTCCACTGCCGCAGTTCAAAAGACCAATCTTTACTGAAAATAAATTTAAAGGAGAATTTTTGATGTATATTATGGTCTCTGGTGGTAGACAAGAGCGCTGCCGGCAGTGTGTGGAGTTATGCAAAGCCAAAGTGGGATTACTTAAAAGTGTCTGTAGTGCTTTGATTAACTGGTGTGTATTTTATTTTTTATATGACACAATCACAGACCTACATTGATAATATCTTGCTATTATTGTTTGACACTTGAATCTCCCTTTTTCCTATCACTTGGAAGTGGGCTTTGTGCAGTTCGGGGCAAGGGGCAGAGGATCAAGATGATCCCCAAAGGGATAAAAATGAGATGTGGTCCCAACTTCGCATTTTAAAAAAATAAATAAAAGCAATGTATGAAAACCCCAGGACCTGTCGTAGAAAACGAAGAACTGACAGATCAGACAATAGAGACTCAAACAGATGGCCAAGTGCATGGGCTGAAAGAGAGTCCAAACTACCTTCTGAGGTTCCTTATGCCTGTCTAGAAAATATCCCCCCAATGAATACATCCTCTGGGAATCAGAGGATGCCCCCACCTTTCTCTGTTCTGCTTTGGGACACAGGCTCTGGAACTCTACAAATTGCATTTCTACTTTGCCAGTTAGCTCTTGCTTGATTCTGCATCTAGTGGGAGCTAGAGGAGATTAGAAAGCTGGAGGAGATGAGAAAGGATTTGTTGCTCCCTATTTGCCTGGTGCTTCCGCCAGTGTTGTGCCCACAGAGAAGCACTGTGCCCCCACAGCAGCAATTGCTTCCAACCGACAGCTTCGTTGGCTCTCCCAGTACCAGCCTCACTGCATGCCCCCCAAGAGGTCACAGCACCAGCCAGGCAGTCCCCCCTCCTTGGATGTCTGAGTCCCCACTCCACAGAGCCCCTTCCTAAGCTCCTAAGATACTAGCAGCAACTGGGTCACACCTCAGAATTCTGAGCCTTGGGGCCCCTCCTTCAAGCTTCAGAGGCAGCAGCAGCACCCAGGCAGCACCCCCAGCTTTAAGGTGTAGCTCCAAGCTCTGCAGGGTTCCTCCTTGGAGCTTCTAGGTTCTGGTAACCCCAGGTTCTCCTCATTGTTCATCCGGACCTAGGTAAGAACTGCTTCCTTCCATTTAACCAATCCCCTGTATAAAATCTTTTCTGTTGAAATGCCTAGAGTGGTTTCTGTTTTTCTGACCATACTCTGAACAGAATATACTCCTTGAAACAAAGTTGTCTGAGCACTTGGGGCCAAGGGATGGAGGATTGCACCATCCTCCTTAAGGCAAAGATGATGCAGACCAGGACTTGGGCCTGGCTGGGCAGCATTCCTGAGGCTCACAAAGCCCAGGAAGAGAGGCCCATCAAGCCAGTTCACCACCTCACAGGGCAGGAATAAGTCAAATGGAGGTAAGGATACCAACTGTGGTGGCTGAGAAACCTGGAGAATCCTCCTCACTCCACTGGGAAGAAAATGAAAGGTGAGGCAAGGAGAAAATCCGCTCAGGGCCAGACATGGTGGCTCACACCTGCAGTCCCAGCCAGCACTTTGGAAGGCTGAGGCAGGAGGACCACTTAAGCCTGGGAGGTCGAGGCTGCAGTGAGCCATTGTCATGCTGCTGCACTCCAGTCTGGGTCACAGAGCAAGACCCTGTCTCAAAACAAACAAACAACAACAACAAAAAAACCCTCACTCAGGCCTTGCCTTGGAAACTCTCTAGAACGAGGAAATAGGCCCTTGGGATGCATCCTCTTCATTCATAGAATGGGCAGAGCAGCTGTTTTCCTGGCTGGCTTTCCCCAACTGAGTCTCTTGCCATCCCCCTCTGGAGCTCACAAAAACAAACTCAGAGATTTACTTTTCTTTCTAATTTCCTGAGATCTCATAAGTACTAGTCTGACTCTGCTTGCACCCTAGTTCCTTACGTCCTCTGCTCATGCACATACTGCACCATGGGGGGTCTTGTCTAAAGCCTGAGCTGAGAATTCCATCATTGACCCCATCCTCCACACCCACTGGTGTCTAAAAATAGAAGCCAAGTCTCTATTGTCACTGTGCCAGGAGATTATGTGTTTGAAGGCAAAACATACACTCTGGTGTTCATGGGCACAGCCCTTCTGCCCTCCCACCTGCCCTGGTATAAGCTTGAGGCTTTGGGGAGTCATTTTATTTCCTCCCCAGTCAGATTCTCTATCTGAACTTCCCCCAAGCATAGTGGGGAGTCTTCTATTCTTAAAAGATAACTATGAAATTTCTTTATCCTTTAGCTCTGTACGTCCTCTGGTTCATTCAGGTAGATCTCCTTTTAGCATTGTAAAGTCAAAAGACCTGGCCTCTCACTAGCTGTGTGACTTTTGGTGAATTGATTCATCTCTCTGAGTTCCAAACTCTCTCATTTGAAAATCTGGGCAAAGATTGTCTATTTCACAGGGTTGTTGTGAGGGTCAAATACGATAATATATGTAAGAGCATTTTGTGCACAGTAAAGTCCTGTACAAATGGGAGGTAATATTATTGCAACAGTTGCTGCCCAAGCCACTCACTGCATTATTATTATCTAAGTCTTCCTTCTGGTGCTTTAAACTCATTTCTTTTTGCTCTGTCTGGTTGGGTTATGGCTGTTGATTTCTCCCTGGGGCACCAGCTGCACAGACAGGAGAAGGCTAAATCAGCCCTGTGTTTCCAGTCCTGATTCTAAGAACTCTCTCCAGGCCTCTGGCCCCACCAGGCTCCCCAGAGCATGGCCCAAGCTGTCCCTGGGGGGCCATATTTTTAGGCCTATCCAGTTCCAACTGTGGAGCTTCTTCAGACTAGGCTGGCAGGAGCCCAGGCAGCGTGCGCATGAATCATAACTGCCTGTGGTCCCATTATGCAGGTCAGGGTGGCTGCAGAGGAGGCAGGGCCCTGACCTCAGAGGTCCGGGCATTATTTATTGCCTTTGGCCTCATGGGCTAATTTGGGCCTTTGCCCAGCCTGGGGGAAATGGCTTCATCTTCTTTCTTCACCAAGGGCAAGGTGAATTCAACTCCCTTTATTGTCTACCTCACAGGAATAAAAGATGGGGGCTGGGGGGAGGGGAGAAAAAATGTAAGCACTCCCACAAACAACGTCCTATACTAAATTCTGCAGTTTAAAAAAAAAAAAAAAATTGCGCCGGGTGCAGTGGTTTACGCCTATAATCCCAGCACTTTGGGAGTCCAAGGTGGGCAGATTGCTTGAGGTCAGGAGTTCGAGAGCAGGCTGGCCTACATGGCAAAACCTCACCTTTCCTAAAAATACAAAAATTAGCTGGGCTTGGTGGTGGGAGCCTGTAATCCCAGGTACTCGGGAGGCTGAGGCATGAGAATCACTTGAACCTGGGAGGTGAAGGTTGTAGTGAGCTAAGATTGTGCTACTGCACTCCAGCCTAGGTGACAGAATGAGACTCCATAAACAACAACAACAACACCAAAAACTATTTCATCATTTTTTGTAAATGACACTTTTCTCCAGACCTACCATACAGTTTCTGTGATGTATTGTCTTCCAGTTGCAATAAAAATTACTGAGTTGCATCAATTAAAAAAAATTAAAGGGAGGACCCCAGCCCTCGAGGAGTTTATCAAGGAATGAAAATCACCTATGGGAACAATCTTAGGCCCTTACAATTGAGCCTACAGCACGCATGCTAAAACAGTGCCAGGCAGTGGGAGTATCAGATCTAGGAAGGGTTAAGGAAGGCAAGAGGTAATCAGGAAATATTTCTTAGATAACATTCCCTTTTTCTTTCTTTTTTAAACAAGTGTTTTGCAGAAAATTAGAAAATGAATACATAAAAAGAAGAAAATAAAAATCACCCATAATCCCTACCTGAGGTTAACCACTCTCTACAGGTTGATCTATGCCCTTCCAGACATTTTTCAATACATGTATTTATATTCATACAATATTAATAAAAATCAAATTATTCTGGGTGTACTATTTTATAACCTACTTATTTCACTTAATTTCTTGTGTCAATAGATATATATCTTCATTATTTTTAATGACTGCCAAGAATTCTCTTGCATGGATGTAAAAGAGAATGTGTATAAATTTTGCCAGTCCTCTGTTATTGGACATTTCAGAGATTTCCAGTTTGTGGCACCTTAAACAATGCTTCAGTGAACATTCTGGTGCTTAGCTCTTTATGCACATGTATGATTATTTCTTTAGGATAAGTTCCTAGAAATAAAAGCACTGAGCCAAAGGATAAACATATTTCTAAGGCATTTATTATCCTCTGTCAAGTCGTCCCTTACATTTTGCACCAAGGTACACTTATAATCAAATGAAGAATGTGAAGATTTAAATTAGGCTTTGAGGCCAGGCATGGTGGCTCATACCTATAATCCTAGCACTTTGGGAGGCCAAGGCAGGCAGATTACTTGAGGCCAGGAGTTTAAGACCAGCCTGGCCAACATGGTGAAACCCCATCTCTACCAAAACTACAAAAATGAGTAGTCCCAGCTACTTGGGAGGCTGAGGCATGAGAATCGCTTGAACCCAGGTAGCGGAGGTTGCAGTGAGTCGAGATCGCGCCACTGCACTCCATCCTGGGCAACAGGCTGTCTCAAATATAAATAAATTAGCCTTCAAAAGTGGGGAGAGATGTGGATTGGAAAACAGGTAAGGAGACAAACTTGGGATAGGGAAAACAGGTACAAGATGTGGTCTAAACAAGTCATTTCTTTATTATTACTTTTTTATAGAGAGACAGGGTCTCGCTATGTTGCCGAAGCTGGTCTTGAACTCCTGGCCTCAAGCTATCCTCCCACCTCAGCCTCCCAAAGTGCGAGGATTATAGATGTGAGCAACCACGCCCAGCCAAGTCATTTCTTTATTCAGCAAACATTCATCTAATGTTGACTGTGAGACAGGCACTATGCTCGACCAAAAAAAAAAAAAAGCCTTTGAGAAAGGAGATTATAAGAAATATGGGTTTGGGCTTGGTTAAACATGTGTTGGGAGTAATGGAAAGTAATGGAAAAATGCCTCATGGGTGCACTCGGAAGGCTTGGCTGAGTAGTGGGACAAGGCCTGGCTCTGACCTTCTATGGAGTGAAGCTTAGGGGTCAACACTGAGTTCTTGAGAAATAGACACCTACATTGCAATCCTGGCTCAGCCACTGTCAGTGTTTAGCCATATAACTTAACCTTGAGTGGCTCATGTCTTTAGCTTCAAATATGGGGACTATAACCTACCTCATTTGGCTGTTGGGAAGGCAAAATAATCTAAGTCATATTAAGGGCTGAACAGAAATGAAGTAAATGCTCAATAACCATTAGCCATCATTACTGCATAGGTGGGAGGTGGACAGGTTGGTGCAGGTCTGAGAAGATGTAATGGACCCCACATCCCCAGCTCAGTGACCCACTGGGTTCTGGTCTACCTACATTCTCTGTGTAGCCATTGGGCCCCCCCTTTAATGGTGACCTCAGGGGATGATGTGGAGTGGTCCAGCTGGCTCTCATAGGGCAAAAAGAAATAAAGCTGAAGACAAAAACAAATAAGAACATCGCCCACCCCCAGGGGCCATGAGGTCCTGAGGCTGGATCACTTCTGTTCACCCAACACTACCCCTGCCTGCTGTTGCAATGGGCCTGCTGGCCAAGTTTGCAAGAGCTGCTGTGGAGGCTTGCTCCCGTCTCACACAACAGGTGCCACAGGGAGTCTCTGTGAGCCTATGATCTACCTATTTGTCCAGTGACTGCCTGTCAATCTCCTTCGGTGTCACTTCCGATAAACAGCTCAGAGAGAGCGACACCTTGATACATCAATTCCATCTGAGATTCCCCTGACAGGCCTCCCAGTGTCTGAATCATCTAGGTGATTCATGGCCAGCATAAGCACCGATGAACCCTTTCAACCATGCTGGGCGCTGCATCAGCCTCACACTTGTCAAACAGACTCCAGGCTCCTCCTCAGACCAGCCTCATTTTACTGTCTCCTACCCACTTCCCAAGGATGAGGGGAGTCTATTTGTCCATCCTTTTAGCAAACATGAATCAATCCAGGGCTAGCAGAGGCTAAAAGAGAAAGGGAGCAGACTGAAATCATCATCACAAGATCCAGGTTCCGGAACTGTTTCTGCTACCAGCATTCCTGCAACTCCTAAAAAGTCATTTAACCTCTGTTAGATGGGACAACTGCAAACATCTCTACTCCACACATAAGAAGATATACCAGTAAAGAATCGTAGAATGTTAACCTCAAAGGAGAGGTCTTCAAGATCATCAGGTTTAACTGTCTTTATATTTATTCATTGAACAAACACTTACTGAGTGTCTATTATGTGCCAAGAACCATTCTAGCTTTGGGAATATATCAGTCAACAAACAGACAAAAATATCCTACACTCATGTGGCTTACAACCTTTATGAGAAGAGACAGAGAGCAAACCAAATAAATAAGTAAAACAGATAGTATATTAGATGGTGATAGGCTCTAGGGAGGAAACTACATCAGAATAAAAGGAAGGGAGATTATTTGGGTTTAATTTAATTTAAATAGGGTAGTCAGAGATGGCCTCCCTGAGGAGGTGATCTTGGAATAGATCTGAAGGAGGTTAGAGAGCAAGCCATGGGGCTCTCTGGGGAAATGTGTTCCAGGCAGAGGAAATGACAAGTGAAAAGATCCTAAGGAAGGAATTGCCTGGTGTGTACCAAGAAAAGTGAGAAGACCCACGAGGCTGGAACAGAATAAAAACAGAGGAAGTACCAGAGGTCAGCTCACCTGGGGCCTTGTTGCCTTTCCAACTTTGGATTGTATCCCAAGAGAGATACTGGAGGTTTTGAACAGAGGAGTAACATGGCCTGATTTATGTGTCAACAGGTTCACTCTGAGGCTGTGCTGGGAATAATACCAACAGTAATAAAAGCTAATGCTTACATAGCACTTCCTATGTGCCAGGTACCATTTTAAGTCCCTTCTGCATAATAAATCATTTAATCCTCACAACAAGTCTTAAGACATAGGTCCTAGCATTGTTCCCATTTTACACTGAGAAAAGGAAAGCACAGAGAGGTTATAAGTAACTTGCCTAGGTCACACAGCTAGTCAGCCACAGAGCCAGGTTTTCAATGGTGGCAGTTTAGCTCCAGATACTGTGCTTTTCCCACCCTACTCTGCAGGTCAATCAGGGCAAAGGTGAAGGCAATTAGTAGCCGTGATAGGGGTCTAGGAAAAGGTGGCGGTAGTGGAGAGAATGGATCAGATTCTGGCTCTCTTTAAAGGTAAAAGCAATAGGTTTTGCTGTCAGATCAGATGTGGGTGGAGTAGAAAGAGAGGACTCAAGCAACTGGATGGACAGAGTTGCTTCTAACTGAAGTGGGGAAGATCAGAAGAAGAGCAGGAGTTTGGTTTGGGACATACTGAACTTCCCATGGAACATCTGAGTCATAGAGATAGGAGCTTGGAAGAAACTGAGGAGCCAAGAATCTCAAATATTTGCTCAATGTCATAGAGCCAGTTAGGAAAAGGAGATTCAACCTTCTAGGTAGGAGCTTTCCCCCACTTTGTGTTTCTAAGCACCTTTCCCATTCACTGTGGGGAACCCAATCTACAGTCACGCACCATTTGCCTATCAAAGTGGAAATCAGGCACTGGCTCCAGAGTGAAGAGCCTTCTCTTCACATCCTCGTCCCTTGCTTGGGGTGACAGTGTATGCATGCTAAGGTCTGCAGTGGGAAGGGGAGTTCAAGGGGGCTGGTAACCTAGGAGACTCTCTCCAAGTGGTGAGGAAGAGACAGCTTTAAATGTTTACAAAAGTCTATCGTGTCTCCCACTACAAAGGGAAGGCCCCCAAGACCTGCTGGAGCTGGGGCATTTGGCCACCACAGAAGGCCATTCCATGTAGCCTGGGAAGGCAATTACAGCCTCTGTCGTGTGGAGCTGGATGGAGCTGCCGGTGTTTATTTGGGTGGTGAGCTGCTATTTAAAATCAGGCTTTGTTTCTGAAAATGAGACAGCTGGGGCTACATTTGGTGGATAAAGACATTTTGTTGAACTTTCAAAATGGGGTATTATTTTCCATTTACACTTATTTCACGGAGAATTGTAAGAAGATGAGATTGCAGACGTGTCTGTGATATGCAGTAATGAGTGATGGATCTTTGAAGGTAAAAATATCTCTAGGATATTTCTTTTTCTTTCTTTCTTTTTTTTTTTTTTTTTTATCTCCTCTCTCTCTCCTCCAGGCCTCAGGTTGGGTGGGTTTAGGTTTTGTTTTGTTTTGTTTTTTAATATCAAAATGGAGAGTGTCTCCAGTGGGAGTATAGACTGTTCTCTGCTCAATGTTTGTCTTAATAAAGGTTAAAAGAAATGAAATAATATTAAAAAGGCTCTCAGGAGACAGGAGCACCAGATGCTTCCAACTCCCCGGACTGTTGCGGAAGAAGGCAGGATAGCAAGACTGGGGAACCTACAGGGCAAACGGAGCAGCTGATCCCTCCAGACCACCCAGCCCCAGGCTGAAAAACTCAGGAAACAAAGGAACAAGCGAAGGCAGAGAGGGCTGGAGAAGAAGACAAAGGAAAGGAGAGGAATTCAGATGCCAAGAAGATGCTTCTCTGTCTCTCCACATTCAAGGCCCTCTCTTTCCCCGGGGACTGGCATCGGGAAGGGTATGCATCCCAGAGGAGTCAAATTCCATATCTTCCCCTCTCTCTACCTTCTCTTAATTGCTTTGGAAGAAAACCAAGAAAAGATACCAGAAGGAAGAAAAACATTCAGCTTGATTTTCTTGGATAAGGGCTTGTATAAAGAAATCCAATGATGTTTATTGAATAAATAAATGAATTAATCATTAATCTATCAGACAGTATATCAAAGAATCAATACATGAATCAGGAATGAATTGGGGAATCAGTGAATCTGGCATCAATTCTCAGATTTCTTAACCTCCTGCTTTAGCACACAGACCTCTATATCTTTGTGTATTGACAAAGGTCAGTATCCTCCATTAAAAAAAGAAAAAAAAAAAAAGAGAACTCACCACCGTCAAAAGCCTGCATCTCGCTATGTACTTACGAAAATACTGGAGGGACCCCCTACCCTATTGAGTCCTTTGTGCATAAGTATTAGGAAGTAGAAACCAATTTTCTGAAGGGAGGAAAGGAAATATTTTCTAATAGACTGAGTTCAAAGCAGACACTGCATGCTTGTAGCTTAACCCTGCCAAAGGGCAGGGTTAAACTTTCAGTGTTGCAACTTTTGAAGGTCTTTTTAACTGTGCTTTGCTTCTCTGAATGTTTCAGGTACAACTACCCTGCACCCTATCACTACTAACTGGGCAGGGTCTATGTCTTCTTCCTCTTGATGTCTTCCTGCATCTGTAGTGGCCAGGACTGTGGTGGAAACATAGTGGCCATCAGTAGATGCCTCTTCAATTGAATTCAAAGTAGTCATGTCCAGTGTGGCAATCCCTCAAGGATCTAGAACTAGAAATACGATTTGACCCAGCAATCCCATTACTGGGTATATATCCAAAGGATTATAAATCATGCTACTATAAAGACACATGTACATGTATATTTATTGCGGGACTATTCACAATAGCAAAGACTTGGAACCAACCCAAATGTCCATCAATGATAGACTAGCTTAAGAAAATGTGGCACATATACACCATGGAATACTAGGCAGCCATAAAAAAGGATGAGTTCAGCTGGGCGCGGTGGCTCACACCTGTAATCCCAGCACTTTGGGAGGCCGAGGTGGGCGGATCACAAGGTCAGGAGATCGAAACCATCCTGGCTAACATAAAAAATTAGCTGGGCATGGTGGCAGGCGCCTGTAGTCCTAGCTACTCGGGAGGTTGAGAGAGGAGAATGACATGAACCCGGGAGGCGGAGCTTGCAGTGAGCCGAGATCACGCCACTGCACTCCAGCCTGGGCGACAAAGCGAGACTCCATCTCAAAAAAAAAAAAAAAAAGGATGAGTTCATGTCCTTTGCAGGGTCATGGATGAAGCTGGAAACCATCATTCTCAGCAAACTATCACAAGGACAGAAAACCAAACACTGCATGTTCTCACTCATAGGTGGGAGTTGAACAACGAGATCACTTGGACACAGGACATCACACACTGGGGCCTGTGGTGGGGGACAGGGGGAGGGATAGCATTAGGAGAGATACCTAATGTAAATGATGAGTTGATGGGTGCAGCACACCAATATGGCACATGTATACGTATGTATCAGACGTGCATGTGGTACACATGTACCCTAGAACTTAAGTATATATATAAAACAACAACAACAAAGTAGTCATGTCATGTCATGTCAAGATTTCCAGCTTTTCTCCCAAAGACCATATTCTACGAAGCTACAGCAAATGCTAATCAATGGTCAATTGTGAATAGCAATTCTATTGTTTAAGGCCAAATACCCGGGAGTCATCCTTGAGGTCTACCTGGGATAAAACTCATAAATTCCCCTGGCATTGGAACCAGGCTAAAAGAGACAACAGCAACTTGCCAATTAACTCTTCCTAATGACTTGAAGTAGCTGAGAACTTGGATGCATAAGATTCCATTGAGAGAAAGTGTCCTGCATTTTGAGCTGGGGGCAATAAGATCATAAGAAGCAGGAAGGGAAGAGATAGTTGTCTCTGAGAGCATAATTTATATTCAATAAATTAAGAAGGGCCACCCGGGGAATCCAACAGTCAAGTATGGAGTAGGAAGCTAAAAGAAATTCTCCAGTCTGGGAAGAAAGGACTACATGAAAGCAGAAAATGGCCCAGATGTCCTGAACAACACAGAGTAGATCAGTAGATGATTTTCAGGGGCTTTATTTGGACAGGGGGTGGGGTGATCTGCTTTGGGACCCCATCTTTTTTAATGGGGATGGAGTGAGAGATGAAGTGGGAGACAGAGATGGAAGAGAGGCCAGAGAGACTCCTGTTGTGCTGAGGAGGCAACAGGCTATGCTGTGAGTGAAACAGAGGGTGCTCCAACTTCTTTTCCACACCTAGAAGCTGAAAAGTTCTTCCCTGATATTAGGCCATGGGGGAATGTTTGGCCTGAAGACTGGAGAATCCTAGAATTCTAAGAAGGAAGGGCTTTTAGCGATCGCCCTGACCGATCCCTCTATCTTACTGAGAAGGCGACTCAAGCTCCGGGATGGGAGAGTGAACGTCTGTACCTGAGCTCACCTCCCTTTCCATAGTGCTCTCTATAAGTTCACACCTCCCACGTTCATCCTCCCCCAGGCAAGTAGGCAGATGTTAAAGAAAAGCCTGCCACATTTCAGATCACTTTTTTCTCTTTTTTTTATTGCCTCGCAAATGAGACCTGGATTTTGAAAATACCATCTCCAGCCCTGACAAGTTTGAAAACTTGCAGAATGAGGAGGAGGGCACGGGGATGAGGAGGCTTCCAGGAGGTAAGGAGTTGGTCTCCCCCTGCTTAGAATGTAAGGACATGCCTGGTGCAGTGATTCCCAAATGCCAGTCCCATAAGGGGGACGTGGGAAGCCTGTTAAAAATATTGAAAACCTTGACCACCCCTGAGAATTCTGATCCCACACATCTATTCCATACATCTAGTGTGGGAATCTGTATATTTAACGAGCACCTTAGGTGATTCCTATCCATGGGTTTGGGAGAGGAGATTGCTCAGACAAAAGCAGAGAAGCATGGTCTCCTACCTGCTGCATAGATATACACGGTTTCTTTTGTCCATCCATAAAATGGGAAGGAGACTCCCCACTCACACCTTCTGGCCTCCCTAATGGGTCAGTGAAGACAAACAGAAACCAATGACTCAGAAAAGGCACTGCACTCCTCTGAGATGCTCTATGTGTCTGGGGTACTATTAATTCAGGTTTTGATTATTGTCAGTTCTATCACTGAGTCCTGGAAGGAAGGGCTGGTCTGAAATAGCCCCATCCACGTGTGCCCAAAAGTGACCCTCTAACCCCTCGCCCACCTTTTGCCAGCCCACCCGAGACACATACCCCAGCAGCTGACCCCCATTCTGGACTCACCCTTGAGCTAAGGCCACCGGGGAAGTAATTAAAGATAATTGAGGCTGCAACTTCTAAATGAAGAAATCCTGCCACCCAGGCGGTAATTAATCACCTCCTCCACCCTCCCCCACCCACCACCCAAACCCCCCTTTGGTCCAGACCAAACTGGGTCTTTATATCCACATGTTCAGGCAGACTTCCAATTCTCCCAAAACCCTTGTCATGATTGGCAGTCTTTCATTACCAACATAGCTCAGCCACAATGCTTAACATTCCGTTTTGCTCCCTACTTAACATTTTCTGATGTGCATTGAAAGCAACAGCCCCCACCCAGGGCTTCTGACCATCTCACTTCCCCAAGTCTACTATGGAGCATTCCAAAAAAGATAAACAGCGACGCTCCCCAGTTGGTAAATGTCAACCATCTAGGTTTTCTGCACAAGCGCAGGGTTTTACGTGCCCCACACTATTCTAAGCTGATAACATAGATAACCCATCTGGTCATGGCCTGCTTTCCCTCCCAGGGTGGGCAAGGGATTATAGCTGTTTTAACGCTGGGAGACTCAGAGCTTGTAAAGAGCCTGTGCTCTGAACAGGGGGACAGTTACATAAGTCCCCGGAGCTCTGGCACTGCAGGACAGCAGGCTCCACGTGGCTTCTAGTTACAGGGAGGCTGATGGCCGTGGTTGAAGATACTGTCACAGGACCCGGGTCTCAGCCCACTGATGTCCCACCAGCCATTGCACTAAAATGGAAATTAAGCACAGTGTCATGGCCATTTAGGACATTAGGAGCGGAAGGCACCCAAGAGCTGTTTCCTGGCCCTTTGCCCACCTTATTAACAAGGTGCAAACGAGGACCTCGGCTGGGAGAGGGAAACAGCTGGAGAAAAGAGACCTTCTCTGCAGGTAGAGACATAAGGAGAGGAAGGGGATGCAGGGAGGCTGTGTCCCAAATCACCTTGGCTGAGAAGAAAATTGGCTTGATAAATGAGAAAAAAAATAATCAACTTCTGATGAAACCGTTTAAGGAATATTTTCTAGCTTGCAAAGTTTCTCCAGTTCCTGAATTTGCACTCTGCCCTCCGAACACACACACACACACACACACACACACACACACACACACACAATGGGGGGATGGTCATAAGGGGGTCTGGGGAAAGAAATAGGACCAAGCAACATCCGCATTCATTGACTTCCACCTCTCATCATTTGTAATTTGTTTGAAACCTTCAGGCTAGTGGCTCTCTGCAAGGCTTCACCAGCCTGCCAAGTTCTCTAGCTCAGAATCTGGGGAAATCCTGGCCTTGGCTGGAATCCAACCCTGGATACCAGGGCTATCTGCTAAATAAAGACCACAATCCCCAGTGCTGAGGGATGGACGGGGAGCTGCTGTGAACTCACCCCCAGTCCACTTCCACCCTCCCCTACACACTCCCTATTTCCTCTCTCCTCAGTGACCCTGACCTTTATTTCTGGCAATTTGTCCTGGCTAAATGACTGACAAGACTTCTCTTAGAAAATGTAAAAAGCCACAGAGATCTGGGTAACTCGGCAAAGAGAATAAATGCCATGGTTGCCCTCTTCACCTCCTTCTCGTGGACATGGACACACATTCCAAGGTGCTTTCTTCACTTCTGGCCCAAGGCAGGTCAGGGTCAGGAGGACCCTGGGAGCTGCCACGCAGCCAGCGCAAACCTTCTGTGCAGGGCCAGGCTTTCTCGCTTCTTTGCCAACAGCTGCAGCAGAGGTGAACTGGGACATGGGAAACACCAGCTCCCTTTGGAGAGAGGAAAAAAATTAAGAAGCCCGTTTTTCTGTCCTGTCAGGTCTATTTAAGTATTTAATGAGGTGAGATAGTACCAATAAATTTAACATGGCACAATAACTCTGATGATGTGGGCCACAGACTAATAAGCTTCCATCCCAGGGACAGAAGAGTGATCTTGCCTTCGCTAGATCTTATCGGGTTTGATTGCTTTGTTCAGATATTAAAAAGGTTGAGCAAGGACTTTCAGGCACTGCCACAAATCCGTGCGTATCCTCCCAGCCAAGATAGATTGAAGTCAGGCCGTGGAATACAAGGCTGTTTATTTTAATTGACAATTGAGAGGAGTGGAATAGGTGGAAGGTGGAGGGTGGAGGGTGGGTGAGGAGCCACAGGGGCCCCTGTGATTGGGTGGTTTGCGTGTGTTTTCCCCTTCTCTTCAGAGTCTATGGCAGACCTTCAAATTCCAGGCACTATCCAATTGAGTGTCTGCTCCTGAGGCTTCAAAGAGTCTCTTTCTTGTGTGTCTTGAGTCAGGAGACGGGCCATTGACCCATGTGTCACCAATAATTTTCATCCTCGCCTCCCGGGGAATGAGACCTGCTGTGGACGTTTCCCAGCCACTTGTGTCCAACCCCAAAGCTGGTCCCATTTTCGCAGTCGGTCCTCTCCTTCTGCAGATTGATGGGATGCACGCTGGAGTCCTTTGAGGTCAGGGAACCACATGATTCACTTCTAATTCCCCCATAGCACCAAACACAGATCAGAACTTCTAAAGTGTCATATGCATATATTAGAGGGTAAGTGAAATAATTGTACATGGCATATGTGTGAACATTTTAAAGTTAACATTTAGATATATTAAGTGTATTTTATTATATAAATATAACTAATGTAAGACACTTAATTTCACAGATATTATTACTCAGGATAAGGCTAAGGTAGAACGTAAGTTTAAAAATGAGTTACGGCCGGGCGCGGTGGCTCAAGCCTGTAATCCCAGCACTTTGGGAGGCCGAGACGGGCGGATCACGAGGTCAGGAGATCGAGACCATCCTGGCTAATATGGTGAAACCCCGTCTCTACTAAAAATACAAAAAACTAGCCGGGCGAGGTGGTGGGCGCCTGTAGTCCCAGCTACTCGGGAGGCTGAGGCAGGAGAATGGCGTAAACCCGGGAGGCGGAGCTTGCAGTGAGCTGAGATCCGGCCACTGCACTCCAGCCTGGGCGACAAAGCGAGACTCCGTCTCAAAAAAAAATAAAAAAAAAAAAATAAAAAATAAATAAATAAAAAATAAAAATGAGTTACATGGCTGGGCGCAGTGGCTCATGCCTCTAATCCCAGCACTTTGGGAGGTCAGGAGATCGACACCAGCCTGACCAACATGGTGAAACCCTGTCTCTACTAAAAATACAAAAATTAGCCGGGTGTGATGGCACACGCCTATAATCTCAGCTACTTTGGAGGCTGAGGCAGGAGAATTGCTTGAACCTAGGAGGTGGAGGTTGCAGTGAGCTGAGATCACGCCATTGCACTCCAGCCTGGGCAACAAAAGCAAAACTCTGTCTCAAAAAAATAAAATAAAATAAAAACGAGTCACGTTCAGATACACTATTAAATAAATAATGATACGGGGAGTATTCAAATGAGTAAAGTTTGGGGAACACGGTTTTAGCTGACTTACTAATTGATTGGTTAGCTATTTGGTCACTTAGTTGGTCAGTTATTGGTTTCAGATCGACAGATATTTTTCCCAACATTTTATTATGTAAGTTTTAAAGCATAGACAAAAAAGTTGAAAGAACTGTATAGTGAGCACCCATATACTCGCCTCCTAGATTCGCCAATTATCATTTTTCTATATTTATCACATAGCTGTCCATCGACCATCTAGCCATCGTCTCATATCCCCCATCAATCTCTTATGTTTTTGGATGCTTTTCAAAGTAAATTGCAGACATCAGTGCAGTTCACCCTGAAACACTTCAGCATGCAAATCATGAGTCTTCAATATTTGTTTATGGTTATTTTTGTTGAAGAAAAATTTACATACCATGAAATGCACAAATCTTAAGTGTATCAGCCGAGTGTGGTGGCTCACACCTATAATCCCAGCACTTTGGTGGATCACTTGAGGTCAGGAGTTTGAGACCAGCCTGGCCAACATGGCAAAAACCCATCTCTACCAAAAAATACAAAAATTAGCTGGGCGTGGTGGTGCGTGCCTGTAGTCTCAGCTACTCGGGAGGCTAAAGTGGGAGAATCACTTGAACTCAGGAGGTGGAGGTTGCAGTGAGTCAAGATGGCTCAACCACACTCCAGCCTGGGCAACAGAGTGAGATCCTGTCTCAAAAAGAAGAAAAAAATCTTAAGTGTAACATTCAATGAGCTTTGATAAATGCATACCCTTGTGCAACCCAAAATCCTATCAAGGTGTAGAACACGACCATCAGCCCCAGAAGTTTTCCTCATGATCCTCCCAATTAAACCTCACTCCTGTCCTCCAGAAGACACCACTGTTGTGATTTTTTCACTTTATATTGCTTTTGCCTATTATAGAAGTTCATATAAATAAAATAATGCAGTGTGTACTCTTGGTGCCTGTCTTCCTTCACAATGTAAGGCCCAACGTTTTTGAGATTCATCTGTATTGAGGCATGTATCAGTAGTTTGTTCCCTTTTACTGCTGAGTGGTATTCTTTTGTTTGTATCCATTTTCCTGTTGACGAACACCTGGGCTGTTTCCAGGTTGGGGCTTTAATCAATCGAGTTGCTATGAACCTTCTACAAGTCACTTTATGGATGCCTGTCTTTACTTTTCTTGGATAAATAACTAGGAGTTGTATTGCTGGGTCATAAGATAGGTGTATGTTTAGTTTTAAAAAAAAACTACCAGACTGGCTTCAAAAGTGTCTGTGTACCGCAACTCATAATGTATGAGAGTTACAGTTAATCCTCATCTTTGCCAACATTTGATGTTGGCTGTCATTTACATTTTAGCCATTCTCACGGATATGTAGTGGTATTTTATTGTTGAGTATATTTTCATGTACTTATTGGCCATTTGTAAACTTCCTTTAGTGAAGTATCTGTTCAATCTTTTGCCCATTTCTTGTTAATGTTGTTTGTCTTTTCATTACTGTGTTGTGTCAGTTCTTTTTTATTTTTATTTATGAATTTATTTATTTATTTACATTTTGAGATGGAGCCTTGCTCTGTTACCCAGGCTGGAGTGCAATTGCACGATCTCGGCTCACTGCAACCTCTGCCTCCCAGGTTCAAGAGATTCTCCTGCCTCAGCCTCCCAAGTAGCTGGGACTATAGGCACATGCTACCACGCCTGGCTGATTTTTTGGCATTTTTTGTAGAGATGGGGCTTCACCATGTTGGCCAGGCTGGTTTTAGCACCCGGCCTTTTTGTTTTGTTTTGTTTTGTTTTGTTTGAGATAGCTTCGCTCTGTTGCCCAGGCTGGAGTGCAGTGGCTCAATAGCTCCTCACTGCAACGTCTGCCTCCTAGGTTCAAGCAATTCTCATGCCTCAGCCTCCGAAGTAGCTAGAACCACAGGTGCATGCCATGACGCTCAGCTAATTTTTGTATTTTTTAAATAGAGATGGGGTTTCGCCATGTTGTCCAGGTTGGTCTCAAATGCCTAACCTCAAGTAATCCGCCCGCCTCGGCCTCCCAAAGTGCTGGGATTACAGGCTTGAGCCACCACACTTTGTTTTTTTAAGGACAGGATCTCACTCTGTCACACAGACTGGAGTGCAGTGACACGATCATGGCTCACTGAAGCCTCGACCTTCCAGGCTCAAGTAATTCTCCCACCTCAGCCTCCCTAGTAGCTGGGACTACAGGCGCTTGCCGCCAGACCTGGATAATTTTTGTATATTTTGTAGACACGGGGTTTTGCCGTGTTACCCAGGCTGGTCTGAAACTCCAGGACTAAGTGATCTGCCCACCTCAGCCTCCCAAAGTGCTAGGATTACAGTTGTGAGCCACCACACCTGGCCTAGAAACTTTATAGTTTTAGCTTTTACTTCAGGTCTATAATCCATCTCAAATTAATTTTCATATATGGTAGGGAACAAGGAAAAATTTTTTTCCTTATAAATATCCAGTTGTTTTCAGTAAAAGTTGTTGCCAGCGTGGTGGCTCACGCCTGTCATCCCAGAATTTTAGGAGGCTGAAGCAGGAGGACTGCTTGAAGCCAGGGGTTTAAGACCAGTCTGGACAACACAGCAAGACCCAGGCTCTACAAAAAACAAAACAAAATTAGCTGCGCATGGTGGCTTGTACCTGTGGTCCCAGGTACTCAAGAGGCTAAGGTAGGAGGATTGCTTAGTGACAGAAAGAGAGCCTGTCTCAGGAAAAAAAAAAAAAAAAAATTGTTGAAAGACTTTTTTTCCCTCTTTATGGCTTTTGCACTTTTGTCAAAAATCAGACGACTATATAAGTGTAGGTCTATTTCTGGGCCTTCTGTTTTGCTCCATTGATTGATGGATTTTTTTAAAACAGTCTTAGAATGTTAGAGCTTGAAGGAAACAAATATTCTTTATTGTTTTGTAAACTTTCTTAGATTACAGATCCCTTTAAGAATCTGATAAATATTTTGAATCATTTCTAAAGAAATTGCACATAGATATAAATGTTTGCATGTGATTTTAGAGATCATAGGCCTTTGAAGCCTTTATCCCAACACTCATATTTTACAAAAAAGAAAACTGAGGCCTAGAGAAGTGACATGGTTTGTCAAAGGCTACAGACTTTAGCAAATGACAGAGCTAATGCTAAAACCTAGGGCCTTTTAATCTATTACATCGGCCCCCTCCAAAATGTGTATGTCACAGTCCCTATTCACCAAGAGCTTACATTTCAGTGAGGAAGTTAGACATGTTTACAGCCAGGCATAATAGAAGACATTACAGGATAAGAACCAAACAAGAAGAGATTTGGGGTTATCAGGAAAGGCTCCGTGGAGAAGGGACGCTACAGGGTGCGGTGGCTCACGCCTGTAATCACAGCACTTTGGGAGGCTGAGATGGGCAGATCACTTGAGGTCAGGAATTTGAGGCCAGCCTGACCAACATAGTAAAATCCTATCTCTACTAAAAATATTAAAAAATTAGCCATGGTGGCCCTCGCCTGTAATCCCAGCTACTCAGGAGGCTGAGGCAAGAGAATCACCTGAACCCGGAAGGCAGAAGTTGTAGTGAGCCGAGATCATGCCACTGCACTCCAACGTGGGATCTCAAAAATAAATAAATAAATAAATAAATAAATAAATAAATAAATAAATAGGATGCTATGGTCTAAAACACTCTAGAATGAGCCAAAGCTCTGCAGTAGAATAGATTCAGAAAAGACTAAGCTCCTCAAAGCTAAAATCTGGGCCTGTGTACAGATGGAAAAATAGACATTGCATATTTATAAAAGGATTTGGAAGATCATAACGATACCTCTTACATTTTTTTCTGATGGGAAAAAGGTGAATAGCTGGAAAGAAACTTCCTACGAGTTTTTTGTTGTTGTTGTTGTTTTTTTCACTTTGTCCCGGAAGCCATCACTATTATAAATTGAAAACTCTGTGTTTCTGGGTGTATTTAGAAAGGCAGGCTGAACTATCCTCAGGGCAAAAAAAAAAAAAGAAGGTGGGGGAGGCAGAAAACATTGAGCAGAAAGAATTCATAAGCTGGTATCAGCAGTCCCCAAATTGAAACATGTCTCTAAAATTTACTAATTGTGTGATCTTGCACAAGTCACATAACCTTTCTGACCTCTTGTTTTTTCATTTGTGAAATGAGATTAATTATAACACCGACCTCACTAGTTGTTGTGATGTGTCAGAGAAGTAAAATATATGAAAGCACATTACCCTGGGTAGAAAACTGCAAAGGAAAGTGGCATCATTATTATGGAGTCACCGTGGGACCCATTTGGAGGAACCCACACACTGATGCTGGGCACTGGCTCAGGGAGGCAACTGCTGCCAGGGAAACCCAAAGCACCATGCTTACAGCCAATTCCTGAACAATACCTTCCCTCCCCAAAGGCAAAGCGTTGGGTGGGAACTCCAACTGCACACACATGGACAGGCTTCATTTTTGACATTTCTCATTCAAGGCTGCCTTTGAAATTCTTTAACTCTGCCCTATGTCTTGAGAGTGAGGGTGGGTCTGAGAAGGGGGGAAAAGCAAACCACATATTGCTATTTCTTTAAGCTATATTTACTTGATAAGTCAGAATAGAGTAGGTTATGCTGCAGTCACAAACGACCTCAAAGTCTTGCTGACTTGTAGCAATAAGAGGTATTATTCTGTAAACAATACAACACGGAATAGAACAGAACTAGGGAATCTCTTCTGTGTCTCCTCCCTCCACACCTACTCTAAGAGAACAGCTGCCATCTTAAACATTACCAGTCACTGTAATAAAAGAAAAGACAGTTTGGAAAGTTTTCATGTCAATAATAAAATGCCCTAGCACATGTGACTTCTGCTCACTACTCATTGTCACATGGCCACAGAGTGGAACCCAACTCTAAGGAGGGCAAGAAGTACAAGCCTGAGACTGGGTAATTTATAAAGGAAAAAGGTTTAATTGGCTCACAGTTCTATAGGCTGTACAGGAAGCATGGCTGGGGAGGCCTCAGGAAACTTACATCATGGAGGAAGGCAAAGAGGAAGCCAGCACATCCTGCACGACAGGAGGGAGAGAGAGCATAGAGGGAGGTGCTACACACTTTCAAACAACCAGATATCATGAGAACTCTATCACAAGACAGAACCGGGGGGTGATGGTAAACCTTTAGAAACCACCTCCATGATTCAATCACCTCCCACTAGGTCCCACATCCAACACTGGGGATCACAATTCAACATTGGTTTTGGGTGGGGACACAGAGCCAAACCATATCACCAACAAATACTTAGAAAGTAGAAAACTGGGCCAGCCTCGGTGGCTCACACCTGTAATCCTTACACTTTGGGAGGCCAAGGTGGCTGGATCACTTGAGGTCAGGAGTTTGAGACCAGCCCTGCTAACATGATGAAACCCTGTCTCTACCAAAAAATACAAAAAATTAGTCAGGCATGGTGACACGCATCTGTAGTCCCAGCTGCTCAGGAGGGTGAGGCATGAGAATTGCTTGAACCTGGGAGGTGGAAATTGTAGTGAGCCAAGATGATGCCACTGCACTCCAGCCTGGGCAACAGAGTGAGGCTGTCTCAAAAAGAAAAGAAAGAAAAGAAAGTAGAAAACGAAATAGGATAAATAACTTTTATTACTTCCCTCTTACATCCCCTGGACCCCTTGTGCTGTTACATATTTGATGGTTTTGTATGTTCTGTTTCATCTTCTGTTTGGAGTGCCAATATCTCTTCCTAGGAGCACCTATTCATCTTCTAAAACTCATTCAAACATCTCCTTCTCTAGAAGCCACTGCAGAACCCCTTATCACAGGGCCTCACAAGTGTAAGTTTTTCTCTTTGTTTCCCTACTTCATTGAGGATGCCTTGAGGGCACAAAATAAAAGCTCATGCAATGAATGAATGGATGAATAAATGAATTATGATACTCCTTGCCCAAGATAACCTGACCTTAATCCCCCACCCCACTCAACCCCGTGAATGGCCCTGAATGGCCCAGAAGGAGAAAAGCAAGTTTTGCCACATCCTTTCCCGATTTCTTCACCATTAATAGTTAACATTTAGTAAGCACTTACTAAGGGCCAGGCACAATTAAGAGTGCTAATTATATTATCTAATTTAATCTTCACAACAACATTACAAGCTTCCTGTTTTAGAGATTATGTATTAGAGATTATAGTAATCAAGTTTAGAGAGTTTCCGTGATCTGCCCAACACCACACAGATAGTAAGAGAACCATGCCTGAACTCAGGTTTATCAGAGGTTAAAATCCATACTCTTAACTTCTCAATGTGGTGCCTCCACAGGTTACAGAAATAGGCCACTGACACATGTGACTCAGATTGTTCTACTTTCTGTAAGCACAATGCTGACAACAAAGACAGGAGAATCTCTCTGTCCATAGCCCCTAAACAAATGTGTGCAAAGGTTAGAGAACTAGAATACAATAGGAGCCCCATCCTATTGTAGTTCCTTTTAGCCAGAGAGCCCACAGCAAAGCCCACCATTGAAACTAGCCTGCTCTGACCATGACAAGAGAAGACTGATATGAATAGTTCATTGAATGGAGATTATTTAGCCAGAGAAAAGAAAACTATGAGTGATTTAATAGATGGTGGTTGGTCACCAGATGCTCACTAAATCCACTGAGGATAAAAAAGACAGCACTTAAAATTCAGCTTGGGGGATTTCAATTAGGCAGCAAGAAGGCTTTCTCAACAGTAAGAAGTATTAAATATCTTTGACTAATGAGCAGTGATGGAATGCTTCTTTAAGTCTAGGGTCCTTATTCAGGGATTTATTCTTTTATGTATTTAGCTACTTACTCATTCACTCTTTCAGCAGTCGTTTATTGGCCAGGCACTGTGGTAGGTACAGCCATCCCTTGGTATCTGCAGGGGATTTGTTCCAGGACCCCCAC
Source organism: Macaca thibetana thibetana (assembly GCF_024542745.1). NCBI lineage: Eukaryota > Metazoa > Chordata > Mammalia > Primates > Cercopithecidae > Macaca > Macaca thibetana. The sequence goes on along the minus strand of NC_065591.1, from coordinate 107,358,489 downwards.
CCCTAGATACCAAAATCCACAGATGCTCAAGTCCCTTATATAAAATGGTATAGTATTTGCATATAATCTACTCACATCCTTCCATATACTTTAAATCATCTCTAGATTACTATAATACCTAATGCAATATACACACTATATAAATAGTTGCTCTACTGTATTTTTCATTTGTATTATTTTTATTGTTGTATTTTTAATTTTATTGTTTTTTTTTCCCAAATATTTTTGATCTGTAATTAGCCGAATCCAGGAATGTGGAACCTGTGGATATGGGGGGTTGACTATACTAGAAATACAAATGTGAATGAAAACTATTCTGTTCTTCAGGCTGTCTTCCTGAAATCTTTTTTTCGTGATGTAAAATTTCTTTGAAAGCTATACAACAACACTTTAATGCAAACAAATTTTCCCATTTCCCAGGCAGGCCCTGGTTACCAGACTTGGTATATGTTGGTCGGATGGTAGAAGCTAAAGAGAAAGGGAGGGAAATGTGGGGGGATTTAGGACTCTATTTGGTTTCCTATTGCTGCTGTAACAGATTATCACAAACTTAGTGGCTTAAGACAACACATGCTTTCTTCGGGACTGAAGGTCAGAAGTCTGAAGTCAATTTCACCTGGCTACAGTCAAGAAGTCAGTAGGACTGATACTTCTGGAGGCCCTGAGGGGAGAATCTGTTTCCTTGACATTTTCAGATTCCAATGGCAGCCTATATTCTTTGGCTTGCGGCTCTTTCCTCCATCTTCAAAGCTCATCATTCCAGTTTTTTCCTTCTGTTATCCTATCTCCTAGTATCTTTTATTCTGACTCCTCTGCTCTCCTCTTATAAAGACTGATTTATTTATATTGGACCCATGAAGTTAATAAGATAATAATCTCCCGATCTCAAGATCCCTAATTTAATCACATCTGCAAATACCCTTTTGCCAAATACCCGATGACCTTCACAGGTTCTGGGGACTAAGATATGGGCATATTTGTAGAACCATTATTCAACCTTCTACAAGGACAGAAGGCCTATTACAGCAACTTTACCTATGTGGCAGTTGTGCCCAGGACTGGCCTTGACGTTTAACCTTGCTGAGGTTATTATAAACTATGGGAGAAGGCCTCACCAAAGTCACACAGATGGTTGATGCTGGCAGAGTTACTGGATTTACCCAATGATATCACCAGCCCTGCGTGGGAGTTTAGCTGTTGGCCTGATTAAAGGCAGGGGAATGTACAAAATAATCTTTTCCTACACTAGTTCTATAATGATGGTTAATGTTTGTTTCTTTATTTATTTATTTATTATTTTTTGACTCAGTCTAACTCTGTCACCCAGACTGGAGTGCAGTGGTGCCATCTTGGCTCACTGCAACATCTGTCTCCAGGGTTCAAGCAATTATCCTACCTCAGCCTCCCAACTAGCTAGAATTGTAGACATATTCCACAACTCCCAAGTAGCTGGAATTACAGGCACATTCCACATCCAGCTAATTTTTGTATTTTTAGTACAGACAGGGTTTCACCATGTTGGCCAGGCTAGTCTCGAACTTCTGACCTCAAGTGATCCACCTGCCTCGGCCTCCTAAAGTGCTAGGATTACAGGTGTGAGCCACCGTGCCCAGCCAATAATGATGGTTAATGTTTATTAAGACTTTAATATGTGCCAAGCACCATGCTAAGCACTTTGTATGTACTACCTTTCTAAATTAATTTTGTTTTTATCAGAGTAATCCATATACACGGTTTTACAAATTAAGTCATGCTAAAAGACTCATATCAACCAATAGGTCTACTCCTCCTTACTTCCTCAGTCCCACATAGGTAACCTCTCTCAACTCTTAGCAATTTCTATTGGCATTTACCTTTAACATTTTAAATAACATATTCATATTGCTATTTCTCAAGTTATCCATTTTAGACAGTTTCTACTAAATTCCTTTTATTGCAATTGAGAATTTTGTTCTCTAATACACTGCCACCTTCTTCCTACTATCTCTCCCCTATCCTTCTAGTGTAATTTTATCACATTTGGTGTTGAATCCATCATCTGTGTTTATACTATGATGACTGTGTAAGTATTGCTCTCTGCTGAGCCAGGTTGTCCAAATCCACACATATCCAAGTCCCATAGTCAGCCCTGAGCAACCTGCCTGTGTGAAAAGTCGACCCTCCACGTACACGGGCTTCACATCCTGCAAATACTATATTTTCAGCCAACGTTTAGTTGGAAAAAATACCTGTGTACAAGTAGACCATGGAGCTCAAACCTCTGCTGTTCAAGGTTCAAATGGACTCCTCACCACCACTAACAAATACTCCAATTGATCTATCGCCTAGCAATAATTTTTAAAACATTTGTATTCATCAGATAATCTATTCACTTCTTTTCTCCCCATGATCCTCCACAGAGTAGAATTCTACATTTTGTTCTTGAGGCTAGAAGCAGGCTGCTTCCCCAAGACTGTTTATACCATCTTCCTACACTAGATGCCCCAAGGCCCCGCACCATTGTATCAGACCTGGGATTTGAACCCAAGTTTGTCTAAATCAAAATTCCTCATCCTCAACTGCCATCATATATGGCTTTTATAAGTTAAGAATTTGAAAAAGTGGCTATAATGTTTGAGTAGGACGTAGTTGCTACATAAAAGTAATTACTGCTGATGGCTGCATTGCATTTGAACTCTATCCTTATACACACTTTCAAAACAGACAACAGTTCTCAAAGTGCTGGGACCTGCCTTCACACCTGGGAGAAACAACATTCAAACAGGGAATTTGTTTTTTTTTAATCTTGCAGACATTTCCATGTGGGTTTGTTGACACTTTGGGAATCCTTTCCTATTGTAAGGCTTGGGTGGCTGTGGCTGTGGGGTTTTGTTTTGTTTTATTTTGTTTTTGTTTATTTTGTCTGTCTTCCTGATTTATTTTCTCTAGTTGTTCCTGAGGTCTGGGAAGACTCCCAGTGGGCATATAGCCTACCAACCCCAGGGACAATATAGCTTCTATCTGAACGTATACCCTTCCATCCATTGACCCCCACTCCTTGCACATACATATTCACACATACACACACACATACATTCACATACACACACACTCTCTCTCTCTCTCTCTGAGCCCACAGCTCCAACCCTGCTGAAGAAAAGAGTCTAGTCTGTGTCACAAAATATGAGTCTCATCAACCCATTTGGACTGGAATCATGAGGATGAGGGACACAAGGAGGGGGAAAAAGGAAAGGAGATATGGGTAGACTTAAAGGTGTTCCAAATATTCCTCAATGCTGTTTGCATCTTTTCCTCTTCAATTCTCCCAACTCCTCTCAAACATAGACATCCACCATAGAGAAGTTAAATTACCATCAGATTTTACTCTCTGCCTAGGTGAAACCATGAGTCCCCAGAGGGTATAAATCTTTTCAGGAGCAATGCTCCATTGATCCAGTTCCACTAAAATGGTCCTGAACCATAGCCCTCTTTCCTACTTTATCCCCTTCTCTTTTTTCCTTTTTCTTCTTCCTTTTTTTTTCTTCTAGACAGAGTTCCACTCTTGCCCAGGCTGGAGTGCAATGTGCTATCTCGGCTCACTGCAACATCTGCCTCTCAGGTTCAAGCGATTCTTCTGCCTCAGCCTCCCCAGTAGCCGGGATTACAGGCACCTGTCACCACGCCCGGCTAATTTTTGTATTTTTAGTAGAGATGGGGATTCACCCTGTTGGCCAGGCTGGTCTCGAACTCCTGACCTCAGGTGATCTGCCCGCCTCGGCCTCCCAAAGTGCTGGGATTACAGGTGTGAGCCACTGTGCCCAGCCCCTCCATTTTTTTTTTCTCACTCTCTCCCTTGTTTCTCTGGTGCTTCTTCCAAAACAAAAAACAAAACAAAAACACAGCCACCCTCTTGTTTATCTGTTTGTGTTCTGTGTGTGGAGCTCAGGGACCTCCCAGAATAGTTTATTATGGCTTTTCTGTTTAGCTCGACTGCAATACAGCAGAGGTAATACAATCATGTCTCAGCTCCATATGGTCTTGGAGGCTGACAAGCAGAACAACCTCTGCTTTGTTTGTGTTTTACTTATGGTGTTATGTGAGCCACGTGGGGCTGCTGTGCTAGGTTCCTCCCGCAGGACAGATCAGAGAAGGAGCCAGGCGCCATGTTGTCGCTCCCCACCCCCTTCCACTACCACGCACACAAAACACACACACACACACACACACACACACACACACACTCCACAACTCGGGGCATAGTGGAGATAAGGGGCGATGATCAACCCCAGAGAACATTAGGGACACACAGGAAAGGTCGTGTTGTGGGGAGGAGGAGGGTGAGAAGAGGAAAGTGAAGGAATATTTACGGAGGCATGCGACACGTCTTACTATAGACACTTACGTAATTCTCATACAACTCTTTGGAATATATATTGTTGCCCTATTTTCTCTTGGAAAAACCTGAGGTCAGTAAGCTATCAGGCCTTTTCCCCAAGTGATATACCTGGAATTGAATGCTTATTTGTTTGAACCCCAAACTCACACACGGTCTATTACAACCTTTTTGTCTACAATGTGGGGCTGCAGGGGTTGGGGAGGGGGTGTCTTACAAACTCTTCTAGGCAAAGAGCATAGATGCTGTAGATGATGACAAAGGATAAACCACTACGCTCCCAAACTTGAAACACAACGTGGTTATGACAGTTCTCAGGGGCTTAGTGTTACCTTTATCCACACTCCAATCAGGCATGGGCGTTCCTGGGCACTGGAGCCAATGAGGTACTGTATCTTAAAAGCATTTTCAAAACAGTGAGATTTCAGTACAACATACTTACTAGGTAATATCTTCATTGCTGCAGTTATGTTAATGAGGTTTTACCTAAAAATGCAGAGAGGAAGATTCAGTGGGGATGAGTTAGGTATATACTACAGCTGGAATAACGGAAGACCCAAACCACAAGTAATTGTTGTACCTTCAAGGTGCTTAGGTGCAAAAAGTTGCAGGGAAGCAATATATTGGACAGATTCACTGACCATATAACTTAAGTTTTTCTAGACAATTCCAATTCCATACATTCTCTCTAACAAAGAGAACCAATGACAAGTCCTGGATATTCCAAAATGTTGGCATCTAAACCATATGAAATAATGACAATAGCTAACATGTGTTCCATGCTTTCTAGCTGAGTGCAATTCATACATTATCTCATCTATTCCATGCAGATCCTCATCTATTGACCTGTGATGTCAATGCCTTTAGGAAACTGTACCTGGCGCACAGAGGTGATTACTAAATATTTGCTGAGTAGATCATCACTGCTGCTTTCTAGACTAGAAAACTGACCCACAGAGAGGTTTCATAACATGTTTGGCATCGCACAGCTGATGAGGGGTGGGACAGGAAGGTGAGCCCAGGCTAACTGCCCCTGCCACTTGCCTGCTGTCACTACCCAGTACAGAAACCTCATCCTGTTGCTTCCCCAAGGCTCCCACATTGGCCTTCCCACCTGAAAGCAACCCCAAATCTTTCATTAGATCATGCGATCCAATGTCAAATTTGAAATATAACACCATACATGCAAAACATGGCAGGGGATGCTGGGAGAGTTAAAGAAGCACTAAGTGGTGAGACCCTGCTCCCGGGGAGAAGTAAGGGGTCTCACTGGAGGATACTGAAAACAGGGCCAGGGCCGGTGGCTCACGCCTGTAATCCCAGCACTTTGGGAGGTCAAGATGGGTGGATCACTTGAGGTCATGAACTTGAGATCAGCCTGGCCAAGATGGAGAAACTCCATCTCTACTAACAGTACAAAAATTAGCTGGAAATGGTGGCACGTGCCTGTAACCCCAGCTATTCAGGAGGCTGCAGTAGAAGAATCACTTGAACCTGGGAGGCTGAGGTTGCGGCGAGCTGAGAACGCACCACTGCACTCCAGCCTGGGTGTCAGAATGAGACTTCATCTCAAAAAATAATAATAATAAATACTGAAAACAGCCTGTGCCCTGGGCACCACCATTTGGAGAAACCCAGTGGTGGCTCTTGATCAGTCTGGGCCTTGAGAAAGGACTGGTAGGGAATCTGTTATCAGAAGAGGGAGACGAGGCCGGGCGCAGTGGCTCAAGCCTGTAATCCCAGCACTTTGGGAGGCCGAGACGGGCGGATCACGAGTTCAGGAGATCGAGACCATCCTGGCTAACACGGTGAAACCCCGTCTCTACTAAAATACAAAAAAAATTAGCCGGGCGAGGTGGCGGGCGCCTGTACTCCCAGCTACTCGAGAGGCTGAGGCAGGAGAATGGCGTGAACCCGGGAGGCGGGGCTTGCAGTGAGCTGAGATCCGGCCATTGCACTCCAGCCTGGGCAACAGAGCTAGACTCCGTCTCAAAAAAAAAAAAAAAAAAAAAAAGAAGAGGGAGACGAGCCCTCAGGAAATATGGTCCCAGTCATGAGCTGTCTTACCCTTCCTCTTCCAGCCTCAGGCCTGAATCACACAGAGCAATCTTAGACTCACATTTGTGTTGAGCGGCAATAATTAGTTTTAGTGGTAGAAGCTGTGTGGCACGCAATGGTAACATACATGGGGCAACCCTTAAGTGCTAGGGGCTTGATCATACATCGATTCATTTTCTTGACCACTTGGAGAGATCAATTTTATGAAGCCCATTTTGCAAATGAGAAAACTGATATATTAGAGGTGAAAAATCAAAGTTACATAAATAGCCAGCATCCAAATAGGAATAAGTAATGTTATGGGTAGCCTTGAAGAAGACAGGAAGTTTTTTTTGTTTTGTTTTTTTTTAAATCATATGCTTGGGGGTTTAATTGTGGGAGAAAGCAGAAAAGGAGGGTTCTGCTCTTTACCTTGGTAACAGTAGAAGGTTACAGGGTGGGTGATATATATATGAGCATCTGTATTTTTTAGTACAAGCTAATTGAACCACCTGATTTTCCTCCACCATCTGTCTCCCAGTCTCACTATCATCCTCCCCATCCACCCCCAGCAGTAGTCACTATAGCAGCCTGGAGCCCAGAATAGCTCCTAAATTCACCAAAGCTGAGAAGAAATGATCTTGTACTCTATGCACCCCTGTCAGGGTGGCCCTAAAAACAAGGATGCCTAGCCATTCATTAATTCTACAAATACTTAACTGAATGACTATTGTATGCCAGGTACTTTTCTAAACATCAGAACAGATGAGTGAACAAAGCAGACAGAAAAAAATCCCTGCCTTCATGGAGATTATGTTCTGCCAGAGAGGTTTCTAGTGCTCAAAACTGTCAGTCCATTCACCTTCCTAAGAGAAAAGTCAATCCATGGAGGATCCCAGAGATCATGATATAAGTCCTAAACTGAGCTTCACAGTCCTAAGCTCCTCAAAGGAGACCTGTGGTCACGTCCATCCAGCACCTGCCCTTCCTTCATCAGCCTTTTGTTCCAACATTGAAAGACAAACAGGGGTGAGCTACTCCCCTAAGGCAAACCCCACCCCACTGCGCCTCAGGCCCCCCTCTCCAGATCCTGCACTCCGAGCCCTTGCTTTTTCATTGGTTTGCATCATAAATGTGTAATGCCAGGCTAAGAAAAGCACCCAGCCCAACCCGCTCTGCCTTGCATCCATAACAACCTTATCAAAGGGTTTTTTTCTGAGCACAGAGAACAGAGAGCCCTCCAGGTTTTGATTCATAGCAGGTGAAGGCTGGATGTGCTGAAAGCTGATTGAAATCAGCGAGGTCAACAAAATACAGCTGAGAGTGCACAATAATTGGGAGAGAAGCATCGCTTCCTTGTTTTTTTGTGATCCCCTGCACTTTCAAGCTCCCACTTCTAAAGGAAAGTCTTTGTCTTACACACTTTATTGCATTGGTGTGGGCTTTATTTTATAAACTTGGGATTTTGCTGACCCACAATTTCCTCTCCTTTTGCCCTGTAACTATCTAGATATTTTGAGGTGGGAGGGTGGGGGTTGGAGACTGAAGAGGAGAGGCTTTAGGACCCTCTGGGTTTTCCTGCCTCGAGGAACCCCCTCTCGTGCATGTGTACGCAAGCACACACAGACACACACACATACATAGACACACACGCATACACCTGCAAGCCCTTCCATTTTGTTTCAGGAGAGGGGAGTCTGCCCTATAGCCCTACAGTCTTTTCATGCTGACAGGAGTACTGTTTTGCCAAACAATTCTAACTAATTCAAGGGCAAGTGACTGCATTCTAACTAAAGCTTAAATTCTCACATACACATATTCTTTCTCAATGTCGTGTGTGTGTGTGTGTGTGTGTGTGTGTTTCTCTTCCTTTATGGAGATTCTGCCTGAACTGAAAGTTACATGAAGGTAGGGGCTTTGTCTTGTTCAGTGTTCAAGAGGACTTAGCACAGAGCACAGCGTGTGGTTGAGAATCAATAAATATTCATTGAATGAAAGAACGCTCACTGACACTGAGTGTTACCGCTCCAAGTCTCCTGGGTCTCTGCTCTCACTTCAGGGCAAGAGGAATCTATAGGTGAGCCTTGGCCTTCCTAAGAAAACAGAAAACCATCATGCGGCCACTGCCCAGAGACGAGACTGGGACTAATACAGGACTTTGGAGAATACTGGTAGTGTGGCAAGGACTTAAATGGAAAAATGACATTCTTGAAACTGTCACGTCAGAAAGTATTTTCGTTAGCTGAGCTTTGTATATTGGAAGGTGGTGCTGGTTTGGAGTCCTGACTAGGCTGGCCCAGAGAATTTTATCCATTGGATTCAATCCCATAAGAAGGAACTCATTATCCTGCTTTCCAGAGTTAATGATTGTTGTTCCATCTCATTCGCTGCCCAAAGACGTTTTTGTCTATTTTGAGTACCTCCCTGTGAGAACAAGGCAAAATTCCTTAATCCCTGTCACATAGCTGAGCTAGAAAAGTCCTCACGACTACCATGGAACCGAAGAGAACAGTAGCAGTAAACACCAGAAGTATATTTCTTCTTGGATTGAAATCCTTTCCTGCTGGCTTCAGTGGAACCCCACAGAAAGGGAGAGGAGACTTCTTCCTCACAGCAGATTGCTCATGTCCGCATTTGTAGATCCAGAGGACAGAAGTTGGATCAAGAAGTCTATACAGTCAGTAACAATATTAGCCAGATTGGCAGCCTACTCTGCTATCATCTCTCACGTGGGTCACTGAAACGGCCTCCTAAGGGGTCTACACCTGTCTACCCTTCACACTGATGCCCTAGCAAGCCTCCTGTAAAACAAATAGGACAGATAATAACAAGAGTTGGTGAAGATGTAATGAAATTAGAACCTTTATATATTGCTGGTGAGAGTGTACAATGGTGCAGCTGTTTTAGAAAACAGTCTATCAATTTCTCATAAGATTGTTAAACATAGAATTACCATATGATACAGCAATTCTACTCCTAGGTATATACCCAAAAGAAATGAAAACCTAGGTCCACACTAAAACTTGTATATGAATATTAACAGCAACCTTATTCACACTAGCCAGAAAGTGGAAAGAAACTAAATGTTCATCAACTGATGAATGGATAAACAAAATGTGGCATATCCAAAACAATGGAATATTATTTGGCAATAAAAAGGAATGAAGCACAGTTAAAACATGGAGAAATAATTATGTTAAGTGAAAGAGGGCAGTCACAATAGGCCACATATTATATGCTTTCATTTACAAGAAATATACAAAATAGGTAAAGCTATAGAGACAGAAAGTAGATAAGTGGTTATGAGAGAGGAGAAAGAAAAAAAGCAGGCAGGCAGTTAGGGTGGGTCCTCAGTTGAATATTTTCAAACAAAAAAACAGCCTGCAGGCACAGATAAGGGAACTTGCACAGGAGGGCTTGCCTAAGACGTGCCCACAGCTGCACAGATAAGAAAGGCTACACAGGTGACTTGCCTGGAAATGCCCACAATAGAAAATTCCATCCCCCGACACATGCGAAGTAAGGGGAACAAAGCAATATGGAGTAACTCTAGCTAAGGGCCGCCATGTGCGTTAGGAGGATGGGATGGAGCTACTAGAAATTTGTACCTTATGCAAAAGAGGCACCAATCCCTCATCAGTTTCCTTTAAAAGCCTTTGCATTCAACTGTAAAAACTTCAACCCCCTTCCAGGTCCCTTCTCAGAAGCAGAGAGCTTTCTTTCTCTTCTGAAACTTTCACCTCAACCTCACTTTTTGGTGTCCATGCTCCTGGTCATGAGACAAAGAACTCTGGGTGATACCTCACAATAAGAGACTGCTACATCCTGGTGCACAGGCGAGACTGTAACCGTTACCTAGAGCTGGAGAGAGACTGGGGGAAGAGGGGGTGGGTGTGCTTACCATTAAAGGGTATGAAATTTCTTTTGGGAGTGATGAAAATGTTCTAAAATTGATTGTAGTGATGGTTGAACAATTCAGTGAGTATAGTAAAAACCACTTAATTCTACATTTTAAATAGGTGAATTGTGAATTATATCTCAATGAAACTGGTACCTCCAAAAAGAAAAAAAAAATTAAACCTACTCATTCCTCTACCAAAGGCTTCTGCTGGTTTCTCATCACCCAAAAGCCCAAGCTCATTGGCCCGCCACGAAAGTGTCCCTTGACAATTTGGCCCCAACCCGTTTTTCAGCCTCATCTTCCTCTCTTCTTACCATGTACCCCAAATGCAGAGCTTTTGAGCTTGCCCTGTTCCTGAACATACCATGCTGTGGCTGCCACAGGAGTCCAGGCCTTTGCATTGTGTTCTTGTCTCCTGCAATGCCTTTTCTTTGATCTCTATCTGACAAATGCCGATTTATTCTTCAGGATCCAAGATGAGCATCACCTGTTCTATGCAGCCTTTCCCAGCTTTCCCAGGAAGAGTGTGTCTCACTCCTGGGCTGCCACAACACTCTGTTTATAGTCTATTTTTGTGCTTATCACATTTTATTTTAATTGCCTGTCTGCATAGTACCTTCCCCAGTAGCCTGGACCATGGGCACTTCAAGGACAGAATCTATAACTTATTTATCCTTGTACCCTTCTCTCCAGCCCACTCCCACCACATGTGATTAAACGCATAGGAGAGAAAGAGAGAGAGACATGCATGCACACCTTGGACTCCAGCCTTTAAAAAGTAGTTAACAAATGTTAAGAAGGGAGAAGGAAAGCAAGTGAAAGAGGAGTCTCTGGCATTGGAGAACTAGGTTTGATTTCATCCCACTCCATACTGGCTGAGCAACCTTGGTTAAAACTTAACCTCAGTCAGGTGTTCGAGACCAGCCTGGCCAATATGGTGAAACTTCATCTCTACTAAAAATACAAAAATTAGCCAGTCGTGGTGGCACACAACTATAGTCCGAGCTACTCAGGAGGCTGAGGCAGGAGAATCACTTGAACCGAAGAGGTGGAGGTTGCAGTGAGCCGAGATGGCACCACTCATTGCACTCCAGCCTGGGTGAGAGAGTGAAACTCCGTCAAAAACAACAACAACAAAAACACTTAACATCAGTTTTCTCTGGTACAAAAGATGGTTAGCTGGGCCATTTGTGTTAAACGCATTAACTCCTACAATGTCGCTTTGAAGGAGGTATTACTTTAAAGTAAGAAGCTCAAGGTCACACTCCTAGCACCCTAAGTGATCTAGATGTTCCACATTCAGAGGTTTGTGTCTCTGACCCCAAGGCCTGAGCTTTCAACCTCCTCAACAATCTGCATGTCATAAGCTGATAGTTGCTACCTATTATTTAACTTTCTTCCAACTATCAGAGGACCCTGCAGGCAAACAGCGCCAGGTCCCACCCTCCCTTGACGTGAACTGTATTCGGTTCAAAGTGCTCTGCCTCTCAAACTCATTTTACTACCCTGGGGATTTCCAGAATGTTATCATGAGGCAAATGCATGCCTGAAACTTCCATTCACTGCTCTCCACCAACCAGAGTGCACCCATTTTTTAGGACCCAACTCAAATTCAATGTCCTTTAAGACATCTTCTTAACTCTTTTTTGTATTCTTCAAGGTCTTACATTCTGAATCACTTATTTTAATCACACATCTCTGTTTTATTTTATTTTTATTTTTATTTTATTTTATTTTTTGAGATGGAGTCTCACTCTGCCACCCAGGCTCGAGTGCAGTGGCACAGTCTTGTCTAACTGCAAGCTCCGCCTCCCAGGCTCACACTATTCTCCTGCCTCAGCCTCCCGAGCAGCTAGGACCACAGGCGCCTGCCACCACTCCCGGATAATTTTTTGTATTTTTAGTAGAGATGGGGTTTCACCATGTTAGCCAGGATGGTCTCGATCTCCTGACCTCGTGATCCACCGGCCTCGGCCTACCAAAGTGCTGGGATTACAGGCATGAGCCACCGCGCCTGGCTGACCACACATCTCTAAACTTCACTTTCCATTCACAGACAAAATTGTCCATTTATACCCCTACTCCCGTCTCCTTCCTGCCCAGTCATTTGGTGACACCCTGTGATATGAACTCCATCCTCACCACTCCATTAGAGCTACATTCTCGCTGTTACCTACAACCCTATCTCTGTGCCAGATTAAATACATTTTTCAGAGCTCTTCTGCCTCATCCCCTGCAGCATTTTACAGCATTCTCTCCTCCCTCCTCCTCCTCCTGGACACACTGGGCTGCCTTCTTCACTGGCCTTCCCAATCCCCACTCCCTACTCCCTCACTCCTTTTCCTCACTGGGCCTGCCTGAGGCTCAGGTGGGTCCCTTGCTTCTCCACCCTTCACATCTTCTTCCTTGAAGTGTGACATCTCTCATATCTCAAGCAATAGCCCTGACTTCCTTCCTTAGCTCCAGTTGAGTGTCTCCAACTGCCTTCTGGGCTTTTCTACTTGAATGCCTCACTGTCACTCAGCATTTAATGTGTCTAGATCCTGGAAGTGCTATTAATACTTATGTACAAAATGAGCTGTGGATACCAATATCCTGATGAACTATAAAATACCTCTCCCATTGTTCTACGCCCCCACCCCAACCCAGTCCCTATCAGAATGGTACATGAATTTGTTTATCCCACCTAATGAGTCATTGAGAGCTCTGAGAAGAGAATGTTCACATACACACACACTGCCTGAGATATTAGGGCCTGGATTTGTCACCAGGACCCTTGCAACTAATGGTCAACCCATTATCATGTACTGCCCGTTCTGTGCCCAGCACCGTGCTAGATGCTTCTAGAGTACAATGATGATTCCTGCATAAAACCTATCATTAAACAGATTACAGCACGTACCTTCTTAAAAATAGCATAGTATAAAACCACACTCATCCTCTTCCCCCACAGTTAACAATCATTTTAGTCATCCATGTTTATGACAGTGGGGGGTCCCCCCCTCGTTACTTCTTCCTCTTCCATGCTTTCCCCCAAATCTGATCAATTCCAAATCCTGCTAGTTCCTGTGGGGGCTCAGAAACTGATACCACAAAATATGGTACTTTGTCATGACAAACTGAAGAAGGCTCAAGGTCTCTCTGACCTTCCCCCTGGCCCCTAGCTCTAATCGTCTCTCCCAAAGCCTTTATCTAAGGCCCAGACCCATCAAAAGAAGCAATTGTTTTTTTCTTCCCCTCCCTCGAAGACCAAGAATATCACCGCACCTGAACAGACCCTTTCGCAAGATTACGTACAAGTTGATCTCTGCTCCCTGACCCGTTCAATTAGTAATCCCCTCCACAGAATAATTCTTCTCTCTCCTCTCTCTCATAACCTATTTTGCCAGGATGTTGTATAAGCTTCTGATCTACCTTGAGGGGTGGGTAATTATTCTGTGACCCTTCCTGTGAATACTCTGTGCCTACATTAAATAAATTTGTATGCTTTCTCTCTAATTATTCTACCTTTTGTGAGTTGATTTTTCAGAGAACCTTCAGAGGACCCAGGAAAAAAGCTCTCCCTTGATCCTTACATTCCTCTTCCTTAGAACCCATTCACCCCCATTCTTTCTGTCTCTGCCTCGGCACATACATTTAGGTCCCCATGATTTTATGACGCGGTCTCCACAATGAGGCCTTTCCTCTGGGAGCCTTTCTACCTCTTTCAATGGGTCTCTCAGAACTTCCAGATTAATTCTCTTAACGTGCCCATTCTAGGAACTCACTTCCTTGTTCAAAACTGGCATTTCCTACAGCAGCTTTCACAACATTATGGAACCTCAAAGTCAGAAAAAAAACATGTGGGTCTTTGAGTCAAAACACCTACCCATTGTTGTCTTCTCTTCCACAACACACCCTCCTCTTTCATTCAGGAATGAGAAACATTCAACCAATCCATTCCACGATTGCCCTGATTGTTACAAAATCCTTCTCCCGTTGACTTGGCTCTCTTATTTCTACCCACTGGTTCAAATTATCCATTTTTACCTCCTCCTAGCTCCTTCATCACTTTGTTACAGTAGGTAGTTAGGCATGAGCAGGGCGGGAGAGGGCCCCCTACCACCAGGAATGTCAGGTGTCCATTAGGTGATGGTCAGGCCGTTGTTAGCTGTCTAAAGTAATAATTGGTTACAGCCAATGCCAGGGAAAGGCAGTTTCTCAATAGATAGAAAATACCTGAAACTGGGGCCAGGCACAGTGGCTCATGCCTATAATCCCAGCACTTTGGGAGGCCGAGCCAGGCGGATCACCTGAGGTCAGAAGTTCGAGACGAGCCTGGTCAACATGGTGAAATCCCGTCTTTACTAAAAATGTAAAAATTAGCCGGGCGTGGTGATGGGTGTCTGTAATCCCAGCTACTCAGGAAGCTGAGGAAGGAGAATCGCTTGAACCCGGGAGGTGGAGGTTGTAATAAGCCAAGATCATACCACTGTACTCCAGCCTGGGTGACAGAACAAAACTGTCTGAAAAAAAAAAAAAAAAAAAAAAGAAAGAAAGAAAAGAAAATGCTTGAAACTGGTGATCAGCAAAGCTACCCGATAAGATCTCAGGAGTTGGGTGAGTGGGCTCAGGCATGCATGCCAAGAGGCAAAATGGCAGCATTTAACTGACATTTAATGAGCATTTAATGACCTTCCTCTAGGAACACTGGACTAGGAAGAACGCCTACAACTCCAGTAAACACACTGTGCAAGCTCCCCTCCCAAGCGCTGGCAGGCCACTGAGCACGTGGTCATCCCAACCCAAGGGAAGAATCGGGGAGAAGTAATCCAAGACCCCAGAAGTATGCCAATGTATAAACCCCAAATCAGGCCAGGCGCAGTGGCTCCCACCTGTAATCCCAACACTTAAGGAGGCCGAGGCAGGCGGATCATCTGAGGTCAGGAGATGGAGACCATCCTGGCTAAGGTGGTGAAACCCCATCTCTACTAAAAATACAAAAAATTAGCTGGTTGTGGTGGCGGGTGCCTGTGATCCCAGCTACTCGGGAGGCTGAGGCCGGAGAATTGCTTGAACCCGGGAGGCGGAGGTTGCAGTGAGCTGAGATCACGCCCCGGGCAACAAGAGCAAAAAATCCATCTAAAAAAACACAAAAAACAAAACAAAAAAACAAATCAAAGGTCAAACCACGCACTTGATCTCTCAAGTCACCCGCTTGGCTCTCTTCCAAGTGTACTTTTCTTTCATTCTTGCTCTAAAGCTTTTTAATAAACGTCCACTCTTTCTCTGAAGCTTGCCTGAGTCTCCTTCTGCCTTATGCCCCTCGGTCAAATTCTTTCTTCTGAGGGGAACTGAGGTTGCTGCAGACTCATGCAGATTCGCTGCTGCTAACAACTTCATTCTAGTTCCCTAATAGTCCAGGGTGCTCCTGGTACTGTAACTCAACTCCACACAGCCTCCTCATCTCCAGACCAGCTCTTGTCCACCCCGTCCCCATCTACTGGGCAAAAAAGGAAAAGTGCAGGAGTTTGACAAGGAAAGTGTGCTGGCTTGCTCACGCTCCCTCTTTTTGAAGATGTTTGATGTATGTGCGTGTGTTTTGTATATTCACTGCAGCTGGTTCAGTTTTCTGTGTTCACCTAGCATTTCTGGAGGACAGAATCGTGCATGAGCAGACGTGAAATCTGCTTTATGCTCACATTGTTCAGTATATCAATCACATGGGAGCCACTATGCATTTCATTGCGGACAGCTCCTCCAGTCATCTGCTATGGCGCACATGTGCACACGTGTACACACACACACACACACACAGAGTACATCAAGAGCAAAATGGCAGCGTTTAGAGAATAGACCCATAGATTAACACTAAAATAATGAAAACGTTGAGCACATGTGTTTGTGTCACTGTTTATCACAGTTTTGGTTGCCATCTTGCTAAATATGCTACACTGCTCAGAACACTCCAGAACAAAGCATTGTCTGGCCCAAATTAGAGTAGGTCGAGGAACCTTGCTGTGAACCTACTCTTCTGAGTTTTTATTTTCTCTTCCTGGCCAGCATGGATTTGAAATCTTGTGTAGGGTGTGGCCAGCCAGAGTGCTGGGAGGCTGCCAGAGGAGTCACCTACTCCCAGGGGACCTGGAGGCTTGTGATGTGACCTCCCATCCATACCCTGACCGCCTGTGCCCCAGGCAAGCCCATTGAGATAATTAGGTTAAAAAGCAGGCACTTTGCTAACTATCAGCTGCCGTGTCTGGGCTGAGTTCCCCTTGGGGGTGGAAGCAGAGTGGGTGGGGGGAGGAAAACAGTCGCAGGAAGATAAACTACAGGCCAGGGAACTGGTGGGAGGGCAGGGGGAGTCCAGGCAAGCAAGAGCAGGGGAGGTTGCATCCGTATGCAAGTAGGGGCTGCTCACTCACCCTGAAGGGCTCTTACCTTCCCTCAGCTAACGATAAAAACATTTCTCCTTACAGCTTAGTAAAACCTTACAGTTTACAAAGTGTTTTGCATTTGTTATCTCATTGAAATCTCACGATCACCCTGTACCATAGGGAGGGCAATTATGATTGGCCTGGATATAAAAGGGAAAACAGTATCAGTGAGGCTCAAGATCACAGTAGATTAAAAGAGGGAGAAAGGGAGGGGAAGATGGAGACAGAGGGGAGAGAGAAAAAAATAAGTGAGGTACTGAATGTGGAACCAGGACAAAGAGAAAGTCTTTAAACATAATAGAGGCTCCCCGAATGCTTATGTATTCATTCATTCTTGGCACTTAAGAAAGGAACCTATGTTAGAAAAACAAGAGCATTATCTTCACAAAGGGCAATGGAAAGAACTCTAGACTAGGGACCCAAAGTCCTGGGGTGTACCCCACTTCTGCTACCCGACCAGGATGCCTCTCCTTGCTGATCTGAACTCCTCTAAAAGTGGGGAGGTTGGATTCTGTCATCCCTGGATATCCTACTCCTTTTTCAATTTCCTAGGCTGCCCAACCCCAAGTTGAGCCTCTAGCCACAACCTGTAGCTGCAGGGCAAGAGTGGAGGGTTACAGCTTAGTTAGGAGTTGGTTAATTGCACTTGTGATTTTTCAGAGCTTTGTCACAGGCTCTACCTTTTCATCTTCAGCACAACTGTTTGAGGAAGATAGGGCAGGGATAACAAATCCTTCTGTTTCTGGGAAGAGACCGCACATGATAACAGAAAAAACATGAGTCTAGGAATCAAGAGTGGTGAGCTCTCTGGAAGGATGACTCTTGCCCGGTGCTGAATTGGTTTGCACTTAGAAAACTCCAGAAGCTGCGATTTGCCATTAGACTAGGACAAAGCAGAGGGCCAGCCTCTGCTATCTTACTGACTTTAGCCTCCATCGTTGCCTGTTTTGTTACTCACTCCAGCAGCACTGGCTTGTGCTTTCTGCTCCTTGAACACACCAAAGTCCCTCCATCTTTAGAGCGTCCACCCACTCTCCATACTTCCCCCGCCCCCACCCCCACGTCTTGAGAGCTCCTTTCCAAATATTCACATAGTGGCTCATTCCCATCAGCTGGGTCTCTAATCAAATGTCACCTCCTCAGAGTGCCTTTCCTAACCATTCAGGCTAAAGTAATCACCGTGTTCCCCCACCCCTCACTCTCCAGCCTATCATTCTACACTGTTTACCCCATAGCATTAGGAGGGTACAAGGTTCCAAGGTTCCCTTCCATGGGAAGGACTTTCCATCAGACAGAATAACACTACTGGTCTCCCCAGCCATTACCCATTCCTCCGCAGAGCAGGTGTGTCTTATCTGGTTGGCAAATTCGGAGAAGTTCCTGGGACTACATGGGCCCCCCCTTTCTTGCTGGGACAAACTTCAGGCAGAGAACATGAGTGCTGACCGGCTATGGGGAAGTAGGCTTTGGGGTAGAGGCTCTGCCCTTGCAGATGGAGGCCTGTGGTCAACCATCACTGCCTAAAACTGGATGTGCAAATCTGCCTAATTCCAGGGTACAGCGCCATGAAGGTCATGGTTGCTGCACTCCAACTGTGGACTGGAGCCACATCCTCCAACCTAGCTATGATTAGCCATGGTGCTTGGGTCTCCACTGTCTGACTCATATATCTGTCTCTCCAACGGTTCAGAACACAGGCTGGGAACAGGTATATTATATATTGGACTCTGCAAAACCACATTTGCCTCCCCCTGAAATCATTATATTTATTGGCTGATTCATCTGTTTACACATCTTTTGCCTTACCTTCAACCGACACATACCCCATGGACACACACCTCCCCTTTCTTACCATCCCCTACAGAACGTAAACTTCAGAACAGACACTGTCTCTTTTGCTCATACATTCTGTGCCAGGAACAGTGTTTGGTTCAAGCAGATGTCAAAAAGTAGTCACTGGATGAATAAAAGACTTCCAGATGCCTCTGCACTGTGTAAGATCCCGGGACCTTTGCACAGCCCTAGGGCAGGGAGTCTCCTCAATGACTAAGACTAAATACTTATCCATTTGCTTAGAAGAATAGGAACCTAGAATGGGTTCCAGTTGATTTAAAGAAATTTTTAGAGTAGTTCTTATAAACCTACATTGTAGATGAGATTTCTATCTATAAAATATGATTTCCCCAAGATAAAGAAACTAGGGTGCACGGAGGTTGGGTTATTTCTGGAGGATCCCACTGTCAGCTGGCAGCAGAGCTCTGCATTGCTGTGGCTCTGCTCCATACTCTTCTCCACTTGCAGAGGCAGCTTGGGCTCCTGCCATTTCCTCATGGAAAGAGCCACTGCCTGTTGGTTTCCCTGTCCTTCTTTCTCCCTGGGTCTATCAGCCCCTGCCAGCTTTCAGTCCCATTCCATTGTAGGCCCCAAGGACCTTTCGTCTGCAGGCTGACACTCTCCTAGACTTAGAGTAGAAGCTGACCCCAGCATGGGCATGTAACAGCTCCATCTGTACGAGGAGGCATGGTCTGAATTTTGCTATCTTCAATTCAGCATCTAGTGGCCTTGGGTGACCTAGGTGCTCATCAAGGTTCAGATGGCCGCACTCGTGATGGCCCAGAGAGCACAGTGGGCTCCTGCTTTGGTTCCCTGCTAGAGTCTGGGGCTAGAGAATGGCCCTGAATCTTCGTCCACATGGCCAGGGTTTCATCATCTTACATAACTCTTGCCAGCTTTCTCTGCCTCTCCCTCAAGGACTGTAGCCATCTCTGTAGCTGAGTCACTACAGGAGGTCCTGTGGCAAAGTATAGGAACCTCCCTGAAGCAAAGCCCTGCCTCCTAACTGAAGTTAAGAATCTCCATGGTCTGTAAGGTCCAGCTTTGGATGTCGGGCCTGCCCTGGCACCAGTGTGACTTTATTCCTTGGGGAGTGGGTTTATTTGTTTGTTTATTTATTTATTATTTATTTATTCTACTAGTTGTCAAATGATCCTTTATTGAAATATTTTCCTTTGTGCTTTTTAACTAGCTGGGCGCTCCTCTGAGCCGCCATCGATGTTGTCGATGATGTCATGAGGGTGGCAGCCGTCAACACTGCAGCCCACAGACTGGACAGTCCCCAGGGTATCTTTTATGGTTCCAGAGAATTCTCTGGCTAAAGACTGGTAGCTCATCTGTCAAGCAATGTTGACAATCTCTTCAAAAGTGGTATTTCCAGGGCAGTGGATTTAGGACAGCTGTCTCCACCATTTCCCCAAAAGAAATCCTTTAGGCCCACCCAGTCCACCTACCAACCCACTCCTAGCTTCCCCTCCTGCCTGTCGTCCCCTGAGCCACAGTCTCAGCCTGGCCCTCCATGAAGCCATTCCCCGAGTAAGGCCTCGGTCTGTTACCTGAGCAGCCAGAGGACAGCCAGCCCCTCCCTCAGGGGTGGGCTCCTCTCAGGGAATGGCTGGCCATCCCCCAAGAAGGCCCCTCTTTTCCTGAGCATTCCAGTCATCTGCCTCAACTTCTCTCTCCTCCCCCAGGCCCTTCCTGTAAATTTCACATTTGAAACAAATATTGATTTTCTTACTTACTCCCCTTGCCAGGGTTGTAAGACACACACACACACATACACACACACATACACACACACAGAGAGACAGAGAGAGAGAGAGAGAGAGAACAAAAAGCATGGACCTGCTACCACTTCTGGAAATGAATGAGGTGAAAACAGGGAAAGCACAAAGAAAAACGATGTGGTTTCTGAGCAAAATGCGGCCATTGCTATTATTTTCAGAGTTTCTCCGTGACCCTGGCCCTGAGTTAAGAGCTCAGGTAGTGTGGTGAGTGTTAACTGGGAGTGACAGACCCAAGAGGGCTGTTTTTTTCATTAAAATAAATAAATAAATAAAAGGGCTCTTAACTTTTCCATCTTGTTACCTGAAATGAGAGCAAAGACCAGGATCTGCTCAGATTCTGTGGCTGCAGGACTCCTAGCCTTGTCTCATTCCCCAATCACTCTCCCCAACTCCCTTTTCCCTTGGCTAATAAGTAATCCTGAGAAGGTTTGCGCGCTTTGCTTATTGTATTTGGCTCAGAAATACATTCTCTTTTTCACCCCCAACCTCAGGCAAATGCTTTCTGATATCCATTTGTATGCCTGAACACATGTGATTAGGCTTAATGTCATTTTCTGGGGAACTGCAGGAAGGTCACTGGGCACAGTGAGAACTTGGCTCCTCTGGGGGATCAGATGCCCAAGACCCGGTCAGCTCCTGTCTCAGGCTCAGACACCTTCCCCCAGCCACCATGACAGGCCTCTGGGACACCTAACTAGTTCCATGTCTTCATTATGCTCCCCTCCAGGGGTAAATCCTGAATCCACCAAAGACCATGCTCACATTCCAGAGAATTTGCATTATAGCAAGGCAATTTATTGAGACTTCAATGGAGCAGAATAACTGACTCAGAAATTACCTGTGTCTTGTTTTTCTCTGCAGTAGGCTCAACACAAAGGCACGAAAGGTATTTCCTTTCCTCCTCCCCACCCCTCCTTCTATCTCTCTTCCAGGCTTTTGTGTCCTTGAGGTCTAAGTTTTTTTATTCGGTTAATAACATTTACCTCTGCTTCATAGCACAAAGGAGAAGTTGCCAGGTGCCATTATTTTTGCTAAAACTCGAGAATGATCAAGCGATTCAATGCGATTTGACATATAGGGGAGAAACCTGGTGGGTGTGTAGTGTGGGGTTTGAAATGAAAATGGCTGGCTGAGGAGGAGGGCCTGCCTCTGATCCTGGAGAGGATAGCCAGATACTCAGGAAGAGAAAGGAGAAGGAAGAGGCCTGCGGTTGCCATCAAGGCAGATACCTGAGCCCCAGGGAACGCAGATCCTCTGAGGAGGGAGGATCAGGTGGCTCTGGAGGGCTCCGTGGGTGTCTGTGAGGACTGAGCACCCAGGCCATGGCCTTGGGACTCTCCATGGTATCAGTTCACCTGTGTGGACCTGGATGAGGAGCACAGCCAAGAGCATCATAGACTGAGGACCAGACAGAGGACACCTCACCTCCACCTTCTGAGACCTGAGAAGCCCAAATTTTGTTGTTGCTGGTTTTTTGTTTGTTTGTTTTGTTTTTGTTTTAATGGGAGAATATTCTGGAAACATGCAGACATTGGCAACCTTAGGGGCGTCAGAGCAGTTATACTTCTTTTTTCGGCTAATCTTTTTTGTATTATTCCAGTTTTAGTGGATATGCTGCTGAAGCAAGCACTCAGACCAGCTGTAATAAAAAAATGTTCTGGACATATTTTATCACATGCTCACCATTTCATTGATGGGAGGTGGGCTGCTGCCCTTCAGAGAACTTGGCAGCAAGGGATGCCCTCTGCGGGGCAGAGGTAAAATGGACTTTCCACAGCTACTCCAGGCTCCCAGAGGCTGTGTACAATGTCTGTAGCCAGCAGGACGACCAGACATTTAACTGGATCCCTTATAGTCTGATGGCCTCATCCAATGATTGGACTTCTCCCCACTTATTCCCCGACTCTCTGTGTTCCGGTGCTTCCTCTGGTTTGCTATTCTTTGATCTTTGGCTCACATTTGTGTCTGTGATCCTAATACCTCCCAATTAGGGCCTAGTGTTTTCCTATTAGTCCTGGGCTTCATTCTACTTGCCTTTAGGATCAAGGATATGCTTTTGGTATTTTCTATATTAAATTTTGGCTGCTACTGTTTTCAGCCTTTTGGAGCAAAACCTCATGTTGAAACAAACAACTCCATTCAATTGCTCTTCCTCTTTTGAGCTCCAACATCCAACTGCTCTTCCTCTTGCCACACTCTTCGCAGTCCCACTGAAGCCATTTGCTGACCTCAGTCACTCTCACAGATTCCTACAGACCTTCCACCGCTAGCACTTAAGTCTTCTTCCCAACCAAATCTCTGTCATCATCCCAAATGGCTTCAGTCTCCAAGCAGGTGACTCATCTAATAACTTGAACTCGCAGTTTCTTGATTTCCTTTGCGACCAACAAATTTCACCTTCATTTAATTTAAGTGACCCACTTCCATGGCAACACCCTGGATCTTGTCATCACCTAGAACTGTTTCATTAGCAAACCCTTAAGTTTAAAAAGCCCAGTCCCTAAAGTCAACTTCTTATCTTTCTACATGTGGCTCCTTTAGAACCATGCATCTCCCTTTCCAGACCTCTAGTCTTTCAAACTCTTCCCATCTTCTCTCCACCAGCCCTCTGGTCCTTCCTTGACCTCCAGATTCAGCCACATACTTACTTCTCTGATAACAGTGGCAAACACATAGCATGACTTTTGCTGGGCCGTATGGAAAGCCCTTTATATATATTAACTGTCTTCGTCTTTTTCATCCGTTTGCAGCTAAAGAAACTAAGGTTGAGTAATTTGCCCAAGGCTCCCAGCCAGGGCCAGCTGCATAATCTGTGGACCCAGTGTGAAGTGAAAATTCAGGACCCCTTGTTCAAAAAGCAGGGAGGGAAAAGTACCCTTTAAAATACTTGCCTATAAAGCCTTTTACTTTCTTTTTTCTCTTTTTTAAATTTTTAAAGAATTTTTGTAGAGATGGGGTCTCATTGTGATGCCAGGCTGATATCAAACTTCTGACTCAAGCAATCCTCCTGCCTCGGCCTCCCAAAGTGCAAGGATTACAGGTGTGAGCCACCATACCTGGCCAAAGCTTTTTTCTTTCTTATGTATTTGTTTATTTATTTTTATTTTATTTTTTTCCTGACTTTTAAGTTCCAGAGTACATGTGCAGGATGTGCAGGTTTGTTACATAGGTGTGCCGTGGTGGTTTCCTGCACAGATCAACTCATCACCTAGGTATTAAACCCAGCATCCATTAGCTGTTCCTCCTGATGCTCCCCCTCCCCCATTCCCCTCATAGGCCCCAGAGTGTGTTGTTCCCCCCTATATGTCCATGTGTTCTCATCATTCAGCTCCCACTTATAAGTAAGAACATGCCATGTTTAGTTTTCTGTTCCTTCATTAGTTTGCTGAGGATAATGGCTTCCAGCTCCACCCATGTCCCTGAAAACGATATAATCTCATTTCTTTTTATGGCTGCATAGTATTCCAGGGTATATATGTAACAAATATTCTTTATCCAGTCTATCATTGACGGGTGTTTGGGTTGATTCCACATCTTTGCTATTAGCTTTTTGCTTTGAAAGTACTTTATTACTTATAAAACATGAGAGGTAAGTAAAGTTAAAATTTTAAACCATTAGCATAAATTTTACTGTTCATCTTTATGTTGTGCAATGCCAGTTTTAGATGCAAATGTAAGAACACACACACACAAACATACAGAATGACTTCACTGGAATTTCATACCTTGGGCACATATTTGTATCTTGTTCTTACCAGAACAGTGGAAATGCTGCTCAAAACTGGTTTTGTTTCACTTCTTGGTATGCACACATTCTATCAATACTTTTTACCTTTGGCTCACTGGTGAATAAGCAAAGACTGAAAGGGAAAAGAAATACGTGTTGCTCTGTTTTTCGCTTTCCTCATATGTCATCATTTTCAGCATAAGTGGTTGGCTAATACAGGAAAGTAATGCACATAGAAAGGGATATGATAGGACTTCTTGGTCGTTTGTGCTTCTTAGAATGCCACTGCCTTCTTTCTGAGTTCAAAGCAAGTTCTGGATGAATGGAAAGTATGGCCTGGTGGGTTGCAAGTATCTTGCTTACTCGGTTATAGACCTGTTGATATGAAGCATGAGCACAGAATTCTGTGAAGCCACAATGCATGAGAGCTCAGCAAGACTCAAAGTGAGTACAAATTAAGCATGTGATGGAAGCTGCACAGTGATCCTGGATGCTGTATCCAAAGGAGGCAGCAAGAAATGAGGGGCATGCACCTGCGCCATTTTCCCTCTGTTCACACGTGTGCTCCATTGTCCCATCAGATTAATGAAACACAAATTCAAAGATAAAATCACTGAGAATTTCAAGATAGTCTCAGCATAGCTTTTAACCAGGCAGAAGACCCTTCTGAGAGCAAGATGTGGGATGCCCCAGGAAGAGCTGTGGCCTTGCTTAAGGCGACTCTTCAACTGAGGCCATTCTCAAAGAAGAGAGGAATACCCAGCACCTGGGACAACACAGCCTACAGTCCTGATGTGTGGATGTGGGCAGCTCAGCTCAGCATTCAGGATGCCTTCCCTCTTACCTTGCAGAAAGGGCGGGTCCTCCCTCTTCCAGAACTAACCACTCTCTCAGTTCCAGGCCAATCCACCCACGTGTACGCTTATGTCTTCCTCTCCCACATCTCTCCAATGTTGTCCATTATTCATCCCCACTTTCCCTCATCTCTTCAATTTCTTCACTAATAATGGCTCCTTCTACTCAACCTAATTACATATCCAAGTCTCTTCTGTTAAAAACATCCCATTATTCAACTCTGCTTCCCCCAGAAAAGCCATGTCCTCTTGCTTTCCTATCCACAAAGATCCCTCAAAGAGTAAACTCCACTTGCCATCTCCAATGTTTCACTGTGCAGCAACACCCAGCCCAGACCAGAGTCATCCGTGAGCTCTCCGACCTGCTCTGTTTTTTTTTTTTTTCCTGACAACTACCCTTCAGCCTTCAACCTACTGGACCTCTTTGTTGCCCACCACAGTGATCACTTCATTCTTTAAGAAACCTCCTTCTTTGATCTTTATCACAGAGCATGACTTGCTTTTGATCAACCACCATTCCTCCTACTATTCTTTCTCAGGAAATCTTAATGAATTTCCCTTCACTAACTCCATAAATCTTGTTAATCTCCAGGGCTCACTTTTTTCTCTTTTCTTTCTTTCTTTTTTTTTTAAATTATACTTTAAGTTCTAGGGTACATGTGCACAACGTACAGGTTTGTTACATATGTATACATGTGCCATGTTGGTGTGCTGCACCCATCAACTCATCAGCGCCCGTCAACTCGTCATTTACATCAGGTATAACTCTCAATGCCATCCCTCCCCCCTCCCCCCTCCCCATAATAGGCCCCGGTGTGTGATGTTCCCCTTCCCATGTCCAAGTGATCTCATTGTTCAATTCCCATCTATGAGTGAGAACATGCGGTGTTTGGATTTCTGTTCTTGCGAAAGTTTGCTGAGAATGATGGTTTCCAGTTGCACCCATGTCCCTCTTTTTTTCTTTTTCTTTCCTTCTTTCCTTCTTTCTTTCTTTCTCTTTCTTTCTTTGTTTCTTTCTTTGTTTCTTTCTTTCCTTTCTCTTTCTTTTCTTTCCTTTCTCTTTCTTTTCTTTCCTTCCTCCCTTCCTTCCTTCCTTCCTTCCTTCCTTCCTTCCTTCCTTCCTCACTTTCTTTCTTTTTTTTTTTTTTTTTTTCAGGGTCTCACTCTGTCACCTAGGCTGGAGTGCAGTGGTGCAATTACAACTCACTGCAGCCTCGACCTCTTGGGCTCAAGCGATCTTCTTACCTCAACCTCCCCAGTAGCTGGGACTACAACTGCGCACCACCATGTGTGGCTAAGTTTTTTTGTTTATTTTTTGTAGATACAGGGTCTCACTATGTTGGCCAGGCTGGTCTCAAACTCCTGGTCTCAAGGGATTCACCCACCTCAGTCTCCCAAAGTGCTGGGATTACAGGCTTGAGCCACAGCGTTCAGCTTAGGTTTTGCTTTCACTCTCTCCCTGCTGTCCCTGGGTTGTTTCATCCGCTCTCATCTATAAGACAGTGACTCCCAATTCTTCACTTTTAGTACTCATCACCTGCTAAGCTTCAGGTTCATTCCTTCTGTAAAAGTAATCTTTATTACTGAATACTTTAGACTTTTAAGTTACTGTTTAAGATTCCACAAGTAATAAATGATTGTTGTTGTTGTTGTTGTTGTTGTTGTTATTGTTTTTGAGACAGAGTCTTGCTCTGTTGCCCAGGCTGAAGTGCGGTGGCACGATCTCAGTTCACTGCAGCCTCTGCCTCCTGGGTTTAAGCAATTCTCCTGCCTCAGACTCCCAAGTAGCTGGGATTACAGGTGCCCGCCACCACTCCTGGCTAGTTTTTGTATTTTTAGTAGAGACGGGGTTTCACCATATTGGCCAGGCTGGTCTTGAGCTCCTGACCTCAGGTGATCCGCCTGCCTCAGCCTCCCAAAGTGCTGGAATTACAAGCGTGAGCACTGTGCCTGGCCCATAATACACGATTTCTATAGAAAATTGGGAAATGCAAGTAAACAAAGAAAATCTAAAAGGCAAAAACCTGAAATTCCAACTTCCAGAAATAATCACTACTAATAATTTGATGTATATCTAACTTTATAAACATTTTTACATAATATACTAAATATTTGGTATAAAAATCTATCTTTTTTTTTGCTAAAATATTGGTCATACATATTGACCAAATACTGACATAATTACACATTGCTTGGTGATTATTTTTTGTTGTAGTCTTCCCAGATGACTAAGTATATTCCTACACCATCATTTTAATAACTGCATAGTATTTCATGATATGGCTATCAAAATTCTTTAAAACTTTTCTTCTAATTTTTGTACATTAGCCTCGTCCAATATTTTACATTATCATAAACAATATGGTGATGCCTTTCTTGTGGCTAAATTGCTGTGTTCAAACATACAAACCTTTTTAAAGTGGCTCATAAACAAGGCCAGGCATGGTGGCTCATGTCTGTAATCCCAGAACTTTGGGATGGGCCAAACCAGGAGGATCACTTGAGCCCAGGAGTTCAAGACCAGGCTAGACAACATAGCGAGACCCTGTCTTTATAAAAAAATAAAAATAAAAATAAAAAGTTGTTCATGCATTTGGTCAAATTATCCTCAAGAAAATGATTGTACCAATGTATGTTCTTTACCAACAATGGACGAGAATATCAGTTTTCCCAAACCCTTACCAAGAATAGATAATAGCATTGTTTTTCATTTTGCCCATTATTTTATCATTATTTCAAAAGAATTTCAATTTTTATTTGTTAATTTTTTATTTATTGTTCCTTGTACTTCTCCCTTTGAAAATTGTGGTTTTGTTTTCTTTGTCCATTTTATTCTATAAAGATGTCCTCTTATTTATTGATTTGTAAGAAACACCTACTATTTCTAAGTACCTATAACTAGATTCCCCAGAGCACTTCAAGATCAAGTTTTCAAAACCAAACTGATCATCTCCCCCATAAAAACCTATTACGCTCATATTCTCTTAGTTAATAGTATCACCATCTCCCAAGTTAGTCAAGACAAAAACGTGAGAAATAATCACATAACCTTCCTCTCCTTCTCTTTAACCCATTTACAAAGTCTTGCCTCTTTCTCTCAAATAGCCCTCAAGCCTATCCCATCTTCTCTATTCTCCATGCTAGTGCCTTAGCTTGGTGGTAGTCACCCCTTCACAGCTTGTCTAATCTCATTGACTCTTGTTTGAACCATTGCAAAAGGCTCTTTGTGGTATCTGGCCTCCTCCCCATCTATTTCATCCTCCATACTGATACAAGAACATGTGTTTTTTTTGAGACAGAGTCTTGCTCTGTTGCCCGGGCTGGAGTACAGTGGTGCAATCCCAGCTCACTGCAGCCTCCCCTCTAGGGCTCAGGTGATTCTCCTGCCTCAGCCTCCCAAGTAGCTGAGACTACAGGCAAGTGCCACCACATCTGGCTAGATTTTTTGAAATAGGGTTTCTCCATGTTGCCCAGGCTGGTCTCAAACTCCCGGGCTTAAGCTATCCACCTGCTTCAGCCTCCCAAAATGCTGGGATTATAGCTGTGAGCCACTGCACCCAGCATAATTTTTCTAAAGAAAAAATCTGTTAGTTATAATCTTCTCCTTAAAGTTCTTCCATGGATCGCCATCACTTGCAGCATAATGTGATCATTTCTTAGCATGGTATATGAGACCCTGCACAATCTGGTACCACGTTACCTTCCACATTCATCTACATTATTCTAGCCTATGCACCCACAGCCAAGCCTGCTGAGTGCTGCTCCCCGCAAAATGTCATGCTCTTATACAACTTCATGCCTAATATATACATTTTTTCCTAGAGCTACCTGGTCACTGCTCAAGACTTACAGCACATCTTGCCCCTAGAAACGCCCAAGAAATAAGTCAAACATACAAGTTTTGGATTTTTCAGCTAGCTGGGAACTGGGATAAAAACCTGGCTCAAAAAATAGCAGAAGAAATCCTTCTTAGTATAGCACAGCACTTAAGAGACAGACTGCCTGGGTTCAAATTCCAGTTTTGCATTTACTGATTCTGCAGTCCAGGGCAAGTTACTTACCCCTTCTGTGTTTCAGTTTCCTCATCTTTAAAATGGTAATCATAAGAATGACTTCTTTTTTAAAAAATTTTTAATCATAAGAATGACTTCTTTTTTTAAAATTTGAGATGGAGTTTTTTAAAATTTTTAAAATTTGAGATTGAGCCTGTGTTACCCAGGCTGGAGAGCAGAGGGGCAATCTCAGTTCACTGCAACCTCTGCCTCTCAGGTTCAAGCGATTCTCCTGTCTCTACCTCCCAAGTAGCTGAGATTACAGGTACATGCTGCAATGCCCTGCTAATTTTTTGTATTTTAGTAGAGACAGGGTTTCACTGTGTCGCCCAGGCTGATCTTGAACTCCTGAGCTCAGGCAATCCACCTGCCTTGGACTCCCAAAGTGCTGGGATTACAGGCATGAGCTGCCACGCCTGGCCAACCATGACTTCTTGTAGGGTCTCATGAATTAATATACGTAAAGCACTTAGAAGAATGCCTGCCATGAATGAGTTATTTGAATAGATGATATATTTGAGGTAACTAATGTTGGTGCCATCTGACTGTATATGTAAGTGGTTAAGTGGATGAGATGATATAATGTGTGTGCAAGCTCTTTGGAAAATTTAAAGCACTATGGAATTGTCCAGTATTACTATCACTCTTAATTTTAAACAAGATAAGTCTCTATACTTCCAAGAAAGTATATATCATCTTGAACTCATAAGATTGCTGCAAGGATTAAATGAGATTTAAAAAAATATATGTATACCCCATCTCATTCCAAAGTGGTGCTGAGTAGTTCAATTCAACCCCAAATTCAACTTATACGGTAACATGATGATGTAGTAGTAAGAGCACTTAAGATTCCACACACTGGGGTGTAAATCCAGGTTCTCCCACTTACCAATACAATGACTTCTCCAAGGCCCAAAGATATTTGTGAATCACTGGGCATTCAGAAATTGATCATTATTGTCATTTGGTTGAAAGAAGTCTACATTAAGGCATTCTTCGCAGGAGGAATAGAGCAGACATTCAGAGGAAGGAATAAAAGGTTGACTTATATTGAGTTAGTTCAGAAGAGGTAGAGGACAATAGACATACTTCTCAGATAGCCAGGGGCTCAGCCTAGACTCAGACAGTAGCAGATTGAATCTCAAGGCAGAAGTCATTTCAAATGCTGCTATTTAGCCCTTATTCCATTCAGCTTTCTATCATAGTTAATTAGTTCTACGTCTGTCTCCTGCATTAAATTGTATCTTCCTTGAAGTCAGTGACCTCGTCTTTGTAAACCCAATGCTTGCACCGTGCTTGGCATTCAGAAACAGGCACGAATGCTTCTGAGTGAATGCAACGGCAAATACCATCTGCCTGGTGAACTCTTAGACACGTGTTAAGGCCCAGTTTAAATATCATCTGCTCTCTGAAATGGACTGAATTGAGAAAAGAAGAATACAGATTTCAAGACAGAAGTAATGAGAGACCTGGATGGAGAATCCCAATCCTGGAGAAAATGTATCCGGATTTATGGAGATTCAGAAAAACTCTGCCAAAGTAGATGCTGCATTTATACCTAGATTACAGACTGCGTGCTCTTTAACACACACAAGTCCTCATAGAGACTGAGAAGTCATCTCTGATGGGGGTTGATCCTGTGGGGAAAGCTATTGTCAGAGCTGCCTATGAGTTGAGTGGCTGGAACAGGCAGCTGGGATCCCAAGGGCTCAGACCATGGCAGAGCCAAGCCGAACTGCAGTCATCCCATGGGGCTCACTCTACAGCCTGGGTGAGCCGCGGTTGCTCACTCTGGACTGGATGGGAGCTGAAAGGGACTCTACTATGTCCCCCTTCCCCATCCCACTGCACTCTGCATTTGCTCTGCCATAAATTCTTCATGATGAGAGTCACAGTCTCAAGTCTGCCAGATGCGTTTGAGATTCCTAGAGTTTTCAAGGCATGTTGAGACTCTGTATTGTTTTATTTAGTGTACTTCCTTCCCTTTGTTTTCTGCAAATCCTGCTCACCCTTACAGCCGACCTTTCAAGAACTGGGCAATACTCAGACAGCGTTGCCTTAAAAAATGACAAAATATAGTGACCGAACATTTCAAAAGGTCTAGACATCCAGGGATGATAAAGGGCTTCTTTCCCATCTGTCTTTCCCTGAGCATCCTCCCCTGGCCCGTAGGACCCTCCATGCGAGACAACAGAACCCAGGCTGGTTTGACATGGCTGGGGGTCACCCTCATCTCCCAGATGGATCTAGAACACAAGGTTCCTCCTGTGGTTTCCCAGTGATGTCTAGAAGTTGTGTCTGTCCACAAAACAGTGCAGTTATAAGACTAGGTGCAGGTATGGTTGTGCAGAAAACGGTACACAATCGCCACTGGCCTCATCTGGGTGAAATTAGGGCCAAAACCACACAGCCATGTGTGTAGACTTCCTTTCCTTTCTCTTCTTTGTTCCTTTCCTCTCTGTAAATGTTTTCTTTCCTGGACCTGGGGAGTCAGAGAAACCCAGCAAACTGTTATTTCCTTCAGCATTACAGCAACTTGTGCTCAGATTAACCCTGCTGGTTTTAATCGGAACATTTGCAATTCCTGAAGCAGTCGAGTCCTTAGGATGCCAACCCCAGATCGCATCACTGCAGGGTGTGCCTATCTCCGCCGATGGGGGCAGGGAGCAGCACCAGAGGGTGAGCTGGAGGAGGGAGTCACACACAGTGGACTTTTGTCCTGGACTGTGTGTTAAAACAGGTACAATGTGAAATCAGAGACAGAAGGGGGAGGCTGCACTGTGTCCCAGTGTGAAGAAAACAGCCTGCTCTGAAGTTATCGCGTCTCCGAGTACAATGTAATTTCTTCTCGGGCAGTGCTCTGATAGCCTGACCAGCAGGGAGGGCTGGAAGTCGTGCACGCCAGACAGAAGCAGAAGTCATGATGAGTGATATTGCAGTTCCAGGCACCGGGCTCAGGTTTCCCCAGCCTTCATTTGGGGCACAAATCGCTGACCCAACCTTCAGTCAAAGCTTTCCCAAGGCCAGTCACACCTTCCTCCCTCCTTTCCCCCTTGCCTTTTGCCTCTTTTGTCAGGACTACAAAGAATACCACCTGGGCATCTGAAGTTTATAAGAAAATTCCTGCAAAGAATTTCAAAATATCCAGGGTCTCAAGAGCACAGGAAATATCCAGGCAATTCTCTTGTCCTGGGCAAGCCTCCACTCATATCCTCCCAGAAGTATGACACCCCCTTAGGTACGAAACCCTTCAGGCCAGGCACATGGCTCACTCCTATAATCCCAGCACTTTGGGAGTCCAGGGCAGGAGGATTGCTTGAGACCAAAAGTTCAAGACCAGCCTGGGGAACATAGTGAGACCCCCATCTCTGCAAAAACTTTAAAAATTAGCCAGGAATGGTAGTGTGCTTCTGTAGTCCCAGCTACTTGGGAGGCTGAGGTGGAAAGATTGCTTGACCCTGGAAAGTCGAGGCTACAACAAGCCGTAATGGTACCACTGCACTCCAGCCTGAGCCACAGAGTGAAACTGCAACTCAAAAAAAAAAAAAAAAAAAAAAAAAAGGCTTGAGAGAAAGACTCATCCACATCCCTCTGTGCCCCATTCTAATCTCCACCAAACCCCACAGCATCCTTCCCATTTCATTTTTTTTTTTTTCTTTTGAGCCTCACTCTGTTGCCCAGGTTTGAGGGCCGTGGTGCAATCTCGGCTCACTGCAACCTCCACCTCCTGGATTCAAGCGATCCTCTCACCTCAGCCTCCTGAGTAGCTGGAATTATAAGTGCCTGCCACCACACCTGGCTACTTTTTTCTATTTTTAGTAGAGATGGGGTTTCACCATGTTGGCCAGGCTGGTCTCGAACCCTGGCCTTAAGTGATCCACCTGCCTCGGTCTCCCAAAGTGCTGAAATTACAGATGTGAGCCACCATGCCCTGCCCCATTTCATCTTGAGTCACTTCCCTACCATTTGCCACCAGAGGCAGGGAGCTGCCTCTCCTGAGTAGGGTCTCCCCGATCCCCACACACCAACTTTCTTCCACCTTTTACAGGGCCTGGAAATCTGGGGACTCCAGAAGGTGCAGCCAGCAACATCTATTGTTTAGAGAAGCTGAGACTAGACTGAGTCAGCTAGCCCAGGCAGGAGCAAGGTGTCATTTCATTTTTCTA
Organism: Macaca thibetana thibetana; assembly: GCF_024542745.1. NCBI lineage: Eukaryota > Metazoa > Chordata > Mammalia > Primates > Cercopithecidae > Macaca > Macaca thibetana. Next base: position 107,325,344 of record NC_065591.1, on the reverse strand, counting down.
GGTCATTGTGTCCGTGTGGCTCTGGTCAGAAACCTGCCTTTCATTCCCTGCTAGGACACGAGGGAGGGAACACTCCTCTGCTGGCTGTGTCTCCAGGGTTCTTAGGGTGAACAGAAGGGAAGGCCCTGATTGACTTCCCCCTGCCCTCAGGGGCCTGAGGCTTGGAAGAGGCCTCCAGCATAGGCCCACGACTCCCCTGTACTTAAGCAGGAAGTGGGGTGTGGAACTCTTCAGGGATGAAGGAAGGGAGGGGGGCCCATTGTTTCTCATCTCCTGATCCCCAAAAGCTCTCAGTGGGGAAAATGGCTCCAATGTGGGGTGAAGGACTGTAGGACTGAGCTGACAAGCCACTATGGATTGGCGGTGGACAGCCCACAATTTTTCTTAATTAGCCATGGCATCTTGCCCATCATGGAAATAAATAACAGGTGTCCCCTAAGGACAGCACATGAGAGGCACCATTTATCGCCGTTCTGAGAGGAAACTGACAACATGACGGGTGACATAGCAGAAATAATGAAGAAAAATGGTAGTGGGCAAGGAAAGGCCCTGTCAGAGGAACCTTGCAATCAGTCCCCAAAGGGAAGACCCCTGCCCAGCACCCCTGGGTGGGCAGCACCTCCCCAGTGGGCCTGTTCTCCAGGCAAGAGTTCCGTCTCCCATTAGCACTAGGCAGGCACCATGCAGTATCATTTCAGGGTCACTGGCAACCCCTCCTGTACCATCATGGGTCACTGTGGATGTGTGTCAGAGTCCCTGAAATGCCGCTTTGAGAGTTTTATTATTTTAGATATTTCAAGTTCAGGCAACTCTAATTTGTCTATGTGGATTACCTCTGCCAAACATTAAGAGTGTAGGCCACTGATCTGCCACCTGACATCCTTCTGGTCATTCTCTCTGTCTAATAGGTGGTTGCTAGATCTGTTCTAAAGGTGAAAAGGGGTCCCTCTCCTGTCGAAAGTTCACGTTTCCACCTGTGCTCAGCATGCCATTTCTCTTCATTAGCCAGGCATAATGGCATGTGCCTATAATACCAGCTTCTTGGGAGACTGAGGCAGAAGGATTGCTTGAGTCCGGGAGTTTGAGACCAGCCTGGGTAACATGGAGAGACCCCATCTCTAGAAATTTAAAAAAAAAAAAATTAGATTAGTATGGTGTCACATGTCTGTGGTCTGAGCTACTTGGGAGGCTGAGACAGGAGGATGACTTGAACCTAGGAGTTCGAGGCTGCAGAGAGCTGATTGCACCACCGCACTCCAGGCTGAGCAACACAGTGAGATCCCTATCTCCAAAAAGAAAAAAAGGAATTTCTCTTTATCATGAATCCCCTCTCTAACCTCAATACTTAACTCTCCCTGTCTACTTTCCTTGAAGAATCACATACACTAAAGTCTCTTCCATTAAAAAGAAAACAATCGAGTAGACTGTGATGGTTAATTTTGTACCAATTCGACTGGATTAAGGGATGCCCAGATAGCTGGTAAAACATTACTCTGGGTGAGGGTGTTTCCAAAGGAGGTTAGCATTTGAATCATTAGACTGAGTAAAGATCTGTCCTCACCAACATTAAACATTAAATGGTGAGCAGGCACCATTTAATCTGTTGAGGGCCCAAATAGAACAACAACAAAAAAAGGCAGAGAAAGGGTCAATTCTCTCTCTCTTCTTGAGTTGGGACAGCCATCTTCTCCTGTCCCCAAATAGAGGAGCTCCTGGTTTGCAGACCTTCAGACCCAGACTGAATTACACCTCCAATTTTCCTGGTTCTCCAGTTCACAGACGGCAGGTTGTGGGACTTCCTGCTTTCAAAATTGTGTCAGCCCATTCCCGTAATAAATCTCCTCTTATATCTCTCTATATATCTATTGGTTCTGCTTCTCTGTAGAACCCTGACTAATACACCAGGCCTCCCTGTAGGCTACGTTGCTTTTCAGCTACCACCTTCCACACCTCTTCCCTTCCCAGTCAGCTTTTTAAAAATGTCCTCACCTTCTTACTCCAAAGCCCACACCAGTTTGACTTTTGCCCCAAACTGAAACATCTCTTTCCTAAGTCACCAGTGATGTCTGTGTCTAAAGCCCATGGACACTTTTCAACCTTTGTCCTACTCATCATTTCTCTTTCTTGAAATTCTTTCCTCCCTTGGCTTTGGAAAGGCTTCATTTCTCAGGTTCTCTTTGTACTCCTTCTCAGACTCCATGGCAGCTCATTTTCCACTGTCTATAGCATAAATATTGGGAATCTTCCAGACTCAAGACTCAGCTCCCCCTTCTCATTCTGCACTATCTTCCTAGGCAGACTCATGGATTCAACGACCTTAGGTGCCTTGATGATTCCCAAGTCTATGTCTGTAACCCAGGTTTCTCCCTTGAGTTCTATCACTGTAGATCTAATCTCCTCCTGGAAACTCTCTGGGTATATACTCTGTAAGCACCTCACTTTGAACACACCTCAAACTGAATTTCTCTTCAACTCTCTTTCACACTCACGTGCATGAATACATACTCATGTGTATTCTCCTGCCCTCAAATACAGGGGCTGCTGGTTCACAGGCCTTCAGACTCAGACTGAATTACACCACCAGTTTTTCTGGTTCTCCAACTCAGAGATGACAGGTTGTGGGACTTCTTGCTTCCATAATTGTGTCAGACAATTCCCATAATAAATCTCCTCTTATATCTCTCTATATATCCTATGGGTTCTGCTTCTCTGGAGAACCCTGACCAATACACCAGGCCTCCCTATAGTCTACATTGCTCTTCACTACCACCTTTCACACCTCTTCCCTTCCCAGCATGAATGCATGCCCAGACAAACCTCCTGCTTAGGAATGGCACTTTAACCTATCCTCACAAGGAACAATGAAGACAGCCATACAGCTTTTACACTGCTTCATGTAGTCCTCAGTGCTCTGGGAGCAATTAGCCAAATCTTACTGGCTAGGACCTTGGGGCAGGCCCAGTGAGTCTAGTATGTATATGCTTGTTGCCTATACCAAATTGGGCAAAGCCAAACACATGTCTGAGAAGTTCAAAAGATGAGATTAGGTGAGGCCAAATGGAAAGGGATACAGCATCCATGCTCCATCTATATACAGGAAGCCCCTTGCAATGGGCAAAGGGATGTAGAGATGCAACCAATCCTAGGAAGAAAGACAAATAAGAAGCAGACGGCCTCCCAGAGACCCCATCATTGATGAGTTTCAGAGCAGCGGTCCCAGCTGCAAGGGGTTTAGTAATACCAGACAGAGAGCCCAGAAAATTATAGAGTGGGAGAAAATTACAGAGTGGTGCATCAAAGCAGAAGTCTTGGCCTATGGATTGAATAATAGTAGAAGCACAGGAAATGCCCGACTAGGAGGTTTCTTGGGTACCCAGTGCTCATCCAAGCACATCAAATCCTGAGTCTCAGAGAACATAACTTAGTTCTCATCCTCACCAGACGGTTGCACTGAAATCCCTGCCTCATTCAAGACTGCCTTAGAAACTAGGATGTGCCTGAGCCTCCAGTTCGGCTTCCCTTCGGGAAAAGGAGGGATGGGAGAAAACAAAGGCAGGATAACAAGTTGAAGAGGCTGATAGCCTGTGTCCTATACAATGATTTATTTGTACGTATTTTGTCCTGTGGCTTCTGGGGGTCAGTTTTGTGTGGCAAGCTGGCCTTTTCTCTTTCTGGACCTGGTTTTGCATGTGGTGTTGCATGTCTGGGGAATGAGTAGACCAGGGTGGCTGAGGGTGCTTTCTGTGGAGCAGCAACAGTAGGGTGTTGTCCTACCAGAAGTTTTGACCTTGGACTCATTGATGGGCCAGAAGAGGCTTTCTAGTGTTTCAATTGAGGCCATTGAATACAACTGCAGGAAAAAATAGCCTTGGTGATGTCATAAACCTAAGCCAAATGCCTGCCAAATATAGATACAGTGTGGATCTTTATGTGTCGCTTGAGGATGTCTTTTGTATGGGAATGAGGCTGTTCTCTAGCCTTCAAGTTTTCCGTCTGATGGTAGCATAAAAGAGAGTCTGGAGAGTGTGTATACACACCCACACAGAGAGAGAGAGATAGAGAGAGAGAGAGAGAGAGAGAGAGAGAGAGAGAGAGAGAGAGAGAGATGCAGTCTTGCTCTGTCACCCAGTCTGGAGTGCAGTGGCATGATCTCACTCATTGTGACCTGTGCCTCCCAGGCTCAAGCAAATCTCCTGCCTCCGCTTCCAGAGCAACTGGCATTACAGGCACCCACCACCACACCTGGCTAATTTTTGTATTTTTAGTAGAGATGGGGTTTTGTTATGTTGGCCAGGCTGGTCTTGAACTCCTGACCTTAGGTGATCCACACAACTTGTCTTCCCAAAGTGCTGGGATTATAGGTGTGAGCCACCGCGCCCAGCCACTCTCTAATATTTTAATACTATGTGACAAATACACTAGTAAGAGTAATGATGATAATTGATATAGTCTGAGCACTTATTACAAACCAGGTGCCATGTGAAATGCTCTGCAGGCATTGTATTATTTAAACCTATCAACCCTATGAGCACTACACCATTATTTCCATATTATAGATGAGAAAATTAAGGCTTCCAAAGGTCAGATAACTCACCTGGGATCACTCAGCTACAAGCTGAAGAGCCAAGATTTAAACCTATAACATCTGAGTCTAGAGCTCATACAGTTAATGCCTCCATCTGCAGCTTACTCTAATTAAAGGCAGAGGAAAACACAAAGGAGAATGATCAACTCTTC